>NC_044908.1:87955201-88282152 GCF_001633185.2 Quercus lobata | reverse complement strand
GAGAGAGAGAGAGAGAGAGATATTTGGGACAATATTTTACAAAATTTTGAAACTCGGGACTAAATTGGAAATGGCATAAACCCCAAGGACCTAATCAGATCATTTTACAAAGGATTGGAGTGTTACCTTTGAAAATTCACGCACCAAATTGGAAAATGGAATAAATTTTAAAAGCCAAAAATGAGTTCAACTAATAGTCTTGACCTTGTCCACATGTTATTAGCTTGTTTCTTTTTAATTTTGAAATACCAGAAAATTTTTCTGTTTGTAATATGGTTAGATTATCTTTGGACAAAAAAAGAAAAAGAAAAAGAAAAGGTATAGGTTGTTGTTAAGGTTACTGTCTGTCATTATACAATCATAGAATTCAACATGCATTCAGTTTGGTTTTTTTAGATTCAAGAACTAAATATTATCTGTGTCAAACATATTTCATTCCATGTATAAATGTAATCTAAATAGTTCCAGGAACCACAACAGCCTAAGGAGGATCTTTAAATACTAAGTTCCTGTTACATATACAAGCCTGCAAAATGACAGGCATATACAAAGCCAAGCCTTCATTTACAAATATGATAAAACTGAGTTTGGAGACATTATTTCACATGTGACCTAAAAAAAGTATATACCAAATTTGTCTATCCCAAGCTACAATGAAAGCTGTTTTTGAATTTATGGCTGCCCTTCGCGTTCAAATGGCCCCAGCTGATCAAACCCTGCCCTCTAGTCTGTTAAAAGGGAATCAAGAGTTAAGAGCATTCATAAAAAGCAAAAAACAATCAAAGAAAGCAAGATAGATATTGTATAACTTAATTACCACACACAGTTGCAACTGTGGTAAATATGCAAGACATAAAACCATCATCAAGTAGGTCCTACAAACAGAACTGTTTCAGGTTTGGAAACTTTTGGAGTGAAGAATGTGCAATGTGCTTATGTACAATTGTACATCGACTCCATAGTGCCAATTTGTTTTGTTAGAGGTATTTTTTGCACTCCATCGGCCACATTTTAGATGCATCACATGCATGGTATAAGATGGACCAAAGGTATCTCATTGTTTGTTAAATTCAAGCATCCTCACCAAAGATTACATTCCTTATCCTTTACTATGAGACCATATACCAAATATAACACGGCTTAAAAAAAAAATTTATAATTTGAGTGAAAACTGCCAAGTATCTCTTATTGACAAAATTGATTCCTGTCCAAGCACATGATATTCACTAAGGCTATTGCTTTTAGCCCTTACTGGAAAGCCTCATGGTAACAAACCCAGATGAATCATAACTAACGATATATACTCAATAAAGTGTGTGAAAATAAATAAAAGAGTAGTGCCAACATTTTCACAACAAAGCCTGGGTGGCAAGTTGTTAAAGGTAAAACAGCTTGCCACCTAGGCTTTGCTGTGAAAATGTTATGCTTGTAGCTTTATTGCAAATAAAATGGAGAGACCAAAATATAAAGTTCTTGGTGATTTTACAAGCCACTAAATCGAGAATATAAAAGCCTGATATATTCAAGATTCCTCAACAAAATTTCTTCTAAAAGCCTGTTTTTTCTCCCCTCTGCTGGATGCTTCTTAAACCTATTAAATCATTAGATACTTCAGGAATTTAGGCTAAGCAATAAAAATAATCAGATTGGTAGCATTCAGAACTAATCTTGTCCGTATAGGCATGTATCTAAATTGACTCTCCTGGTGCAAGACACTAAAGTAATTCATTGAGATTGTGGTGTAACAACTTACTCTTTTAGGGAGCACTGATGTAAGACATTCATAGATCAACACCCTCATCGAGGCCTTTTGACCCAATCATCACATTTGAATCAATTTGCTTGTCAAACTTCTTCTTTCTTCTTGCTTCAAAATCTTGAAATCCTTCCATCTAAAAGCATTTAGGGTTCAGTTGGGTTGAAAATACATATTGGGTTTTTGCTGAAATATAAAATAAATAAATTAATAACACTACATGCGGGGACTATGACATACCTGCTGAAATTGATCCGTTGAAATAGGATTGCCATGCAAGGAGATATTCTGCAGAACGTTGCAGTCTTTCAGCAGATTCAGAGGTATCTGTCCAGAAATAAATACTAAATATTAATACAGGCAAGTCCAGCTATTGCATAAATAGACTAGTACAAAGGGACTCAAAAGAACCCTGACTCTTCCATACTTAAACCACCTTATTCAAAACCCTGACTCTTCCTCGCAGAAACTGTTGTCCACTTCAATGAACTTGGACCCAGCCAAGAGTTGCATCACTAGCCCAGAAGTCACAATAGGTGTTTTCCAAGCTCCATCACAGTCCCACAGATTGATGCAAGAATAACACGCATCACAATAGGTGTATTTCTGCTACCCCAAGAACCCGCATGATACACTTCATTATATATTGATTCTCCTCGGACTCTGGAAATTTGAAGGCATTAAATAGGTTGGTCATCAGCTCAACAAAAAATGGAGCAACGTCATTTGCAGTATACCTAGATCTTCCCCCCTCATCCTTGACTAGCAACAGTTTCTCAATACAACTTGCAGCATAAGAATGAACTAAATTTGATTCCGCAACAAGGAACCAAACCAAATCTTGGAAAATCTGAACTATAACATCCTTTGATATTTGATTCCTGAACATTGTAAAGAATTTCAGTGCACCTGCCTTAAGCATCGGAAACCCATTCACATCCTGACCCTTCAACTCCGGCACAATAACTGAAGCAAAAAATCTCTAAACATCAACAAGATGTGTCGAGACCAAACTACCCCCAGCCTTCTTAGTAGCAAGGGAGACAACTAAGTATATGGCACAGTCCTTATCCTTCCAATTTGTAACTGGGTTTGCAGCAAACGAAGTTAACAAATGCTGAATCTGTGCAGAAACTATCTTGGTGACCTGTTGCTTATAATTGGTCACAATGCCTTTAAGAAGCTCACACACAATTCTCCTCCTAGTATCAAGATCACTACCCTCAATATCCCTCCGAACTAGCCTCAACATAATTCATTTCAAAGAGTTCCTCGTCCTCCTCCCTTAACCTCACATTCGGTGCACACTTGTGCTCATTGTGGTTAAAAACTTAATCACATTCATATAATGTTGTCTCTGCAACTGTTTATATTTTAACTTATACTTGTGCTAAAGAAGGCCCACTATGAAGTTATAATGAATGACAAGGTCCTTTCTCTTATCGAAGAGTCAGAGGCACATTACCAAGAGCTTTAGAAATACCGTCTGGTACATTTGATGTCCTTCCACTTTGGGAAGGCATCAGACGTACCAGACGGTCTTTCTCAAGCTCCTGGTAATGTGCCTCTGCCTCTTCGATAAGAGAAAGGACCTTGTCATTCATTATAACTACATAGTGGGCCTTCTTTAGCACCATATGCATTCTCCAAGTCAATATTAGGTCCCTGGTAACCATGATGCTGAACCTTAATAGACTCCTCTTCACTTGTACTACAGCCATTAGGCTTGCCAGTAGATTTGTTGGGGTAACTAGTTGGCTCTCCATAGGTTTCAAAGCCAGGTGCAGGCACAAAAGAAACACGCCCATTGTATTGCCTCAAATGTAAAATTCGTTGAAGACCCTAAAGAAAAGAAATAATTAGCATCAGTGCCTTGATGCAGAGTACTATCAAAACAGCAACATGTGACTCCAACCCAGCCATTATTCAAATTAGGTGCAACTCAAAGAAATAAGCAAAAAAGATCACATGGAAATCAGCATTGTCAAAGCTGTCACAATGAAGCACATCTCAGCATGGCAGAAACAAGCACAACATCCTTATGAAAATTACTTGGGATCACCTCAAGGCTATGGGTATTCCTAAGGTTTTTGCATTGCAAAGTGTAACAAATATCTCTACTTCTGTTCACCAATGAAACTAAAAGTTAGCAATAACCATTAAGCATTTTATTCAAGGCAAACGAACCTGAATGTATGGAAAATAGATGTCTTTCAGCTTGCATTGGAGTTTAAAAATTTCAAAGCTATTTATTTTTGGCTCAAAAATTTCAACATGTCAAGAAAAAAAAAAAAAAAAAAAAAAAAAAAAAAATGAGGAAGTGTGAGGGGGAAAAATGAGAAAAAGTGGGTCACTTTGGCTCTTGGACTACAGTGTGATGGACAGATTGAGAAGAGAGAAAGAGCAAGAGAAAAAGAAGAGTGACAGGCCACTGGCAACGTGACTGCTTCCGGTGATGATGGTGGTATCCTCCAGTGAGTCCAATACAGTCCAGTATCAAGCGGTATTTAGAGTGGTACATTTTAGAGGTGATTCGGTACCTGTTTACTCGCTGGAATGGAAAATACCAGCCAAACCAGCTGGTACGGTACAGTATCAAATCCCTTGCTCCAAATAGCATAGAAAGCAGCAGAAAAAGCTAGATTATAGATAAGTCTTAATAAGGACCTAGCCTTGGAAAGTTGAACCATCCAGCAAACTAAATGTTGCCAGTCTCTAATTACCAGAGAGATTACAGAAGAGTAAGAATTGCAGTATATCAAGAGCAGCGTGATAAATGGAACTTGATTTAATTCAGGAAAGGTTCTAAACTAGTTATACTAGGGCCAAGGTTAAACCTCAAAACTTCACCCAAATTTAAATCCAATTCAATGGGCTGAGATCAATGAAATTTTTTTATAAGTGAGTATTTGACCCAAGGGCAAGAAAAGGGGTGTGGCCAAGTGGTAAGACAACAGAAAAGGGGATATTTGAACTAGTGATCTCTGCTTCATGAAGCTGATATCAATGACAGCATGTGATTTCCCTTATGAAGAATGGAAGCACTACTTTTCTAAAGAACTTTATATATATATATATATATATATGTAGTTTTCTAAAGAACTTGCAGAATCAAAATTAGGATAGGAGGGGCAATGCTTACCAGTCACACACACACACACAGATATATATTGGTACACCTTGCGATTGATGACAATAGGAAATAAGCACAGACGTTAAAACACATAAAGAACATGGAAGCCAATATTTCTTAGATTGAGCTATACAGTGACTACTGGCACACCAGAATCACCAAACTAGCATTTAAACATGTAAAGCATTTTAAACAATACAGTCACATATGGTAGTTGTAGAAAAAAAATATGAGTAGGGAGCAACTTCAAACTGCTACCAAGCTCAATGTCAAACAAGTATCACAAAAAGCATGCAAGCCAAGCCCAAAATTCTGGACAAACTTTTAAATTTTGAACATAGAGCGGGATGCATCCTACCTGAAGGAGCAGGTATAGGGGCAGAAATTGACTGAGGCACATTTCTCACTGGAGTTGAATCATCCCAAGGCATAGGAGACACATTTAACTTCCCAGGAGCTTTACTTAGTTTTCCCTTATAGCATATTGCCTATTTTGGAACCAATTCCAAACCTGAATTAAAGACTCTACATGAGAAAAAGACTCTAAATGATTCATCATTAGGAAAAAAATTAAATAAACCGTCATACTTGCTTCATTTGAACTGTAATCTTGCCTTCATTTAAATAAACCAAATTAGCAAACTCTGAAATCGTATCATTGTCACTATACCTAGGACAAATAACCATCCGCAAAGTAAACAAAGAAAATAAAATTTTAATTGCATTTCCAAAACTTCCACATTTTCAAAATTACGCTGAGTTCCTCCTCATATCCCCCCAGAAAACCCACATCAGAGAAAAGATGGTAAAAAAAAATAAATAAATAACTTACTCTTTTTCTTTTAAGGTAAAAGCTCACATATATGTATTAACCCCAAGGATAACACATAAATGAGATGAACACAACAGCTGACAATACTGTCTTAAGAACACTCCCTACCTTCGATACAGCAAAGAACATCCAAATTCAAGATGACCTTGAACATATAGGATACAATCATAGTATCATACACTATAAATGTGTTTAGTAAACTAAATTGAGTACCTTGCACATTCCATAATACGCAAGGGCATAGCCCATCCCTGTAGTGGATAACAGATTTGATACATAGTAGGCCCTTCTAACCATTGGTTCCAGGATGACAACCATAGACTAAATCCCAATCCGAGCAAGATCATAAAAAATAAACCCCTCCTTCAACCAGCATTCAATCTAATTTAAGCTTCTAATCCAAACTACAGCCTCAAACCTTACCCTTCCTCCTTGACCCAAGAGAGATAGATAGGTACTATTAAAGAAATGCACGATCCTCTCTTATCAATACTTGTCTACTGGTAGCCAATTTAAAGCTTTAAAGACTAAATCACTAAAACTGGGAAACTGTGCTTGGTCATAAAATCTACAAGTTTCTAAGACATGTAAAGTACAGAGTACACAAATAATGGCAAATAAAAAAATTAAAAAACTGGACCAACCTATCTTAGCCAATGACATAGCAGTACACAACAAAAATAAGAATGAAAAATCAGCTTAAGATGGTGTACAACAACGAAAATGGAAAATAATAGATATTCACCTTTATTATTTTTGTATATGGATTGTTACTAGTAGCACGATGACATTCATCAATTATCATTAAGCATACTGCTTCTGGACTCAAGAATACCTTTCTTAAGACGTCCAAAAATATTTGGGGTGTCATTACTAGTACCTACAAGATAACATAAAGAATTTGCATTAACATAACACTAGCAAAGGTAACTTGTGAATAGAAATTTAAATCTAGGATTTTAGGAAAATTATTTCCATGTAATAAATTAATATAATTATTTCCATATAATTCTTCTAGATATAAGAATTATATTTATTACGTGTTGAACCTTGAGAAGACCTAAAATCCATGCCATTTGGTAGAATCAAGCCCTGCTGCTCTGGACACTGGGATGAGACTCTATTCTAAGCACCACACATCTTTTCATTTTCACCTATAGACTCAAAATGATTATATAAATTACATACAGACAAACTAGCAGTGTTAGTTCCTTAGCTTTGCTGACCCAGATATGAGCTCTCAAACAGCTTCAGAAAATATACTTATAATGGACAAAGCCTAAAGATGGATACTGCAAGAAATCCTACATACAAATGAACTGCTAAATAAACAATTTCTTGCCCTTCACTGGAAAAGCAAAAGCATGCACATATATTTGAAGCTAAATTAAAGTTAATAAAAAGAGAAAAAACAGAGCTCAAATTTTCACAGTTCTAAGATTTGAGATTGAAACTAGAAACAACAAACCATAACTAACCACACATAATGAAACCAGTAGCAACCAGTTGAGAATAGCACCAAAAAACCAAATATATTATGTTTGAAATTATATTATAATTTTATAAATACATAAATTTGCATCATAGCAACCAATCTGCATGATTAATGCATACAACAAAAGTTTAGTCAATCCTCCAATTAAAAAATACAATTTAGAATTCCAAAAAGGAAACTGAAGAAAGGCAGATCAGATCTGATGAAATCCCCTTCAAATTGTAATGTAATCAACCACTTCTGGATTAATTAATCAAATTATACTATTCCTAATAACAGCATAACTAATAACTGGAAAGTAACACAAAGATAAATTGACTATGATGCCAAACATACAAGTCCCTATTACATTAGTAGAATCAGCCATCTATCATAGATTCAAGTACTTGAACTTGCCAATTCTTACCTCCATGGTCATCATAAACAGCAAAGAATGAAGTGGATGGATCAAGATCAGGGAACGCAGCATGCTAACAAAAATAATAATCATATTAACCAACAGGTTAATGGTAAATCTATAAAAAAAAAAAAAAAAAAAAAGAATAAGAATAAGAATAAGAATAAGAATAATAATAATAATAATAATAATAATAAAGTTAAGTCAACAGATAAATCAAATAAGTCCAGGTAATGTGAATATCACAAGTCACAAAGATAAATATTTATTTATGTATTCCTATAAAGCTACCTCATAAATTATCAACAGATATGAAGCAATAACGACAAAACATTACTAGTACCTACATTTAGATGGGGTGCTGATCCTAATGCATTTTACGCTTATGCTGTCTCGTATAGTGTCTGGTATGTGGGGGAGGGGGTACTGCATCTCCTTGGTGAGGCTCCTCGCGTTGCTGCAAAGATGGAGTTACAACCAAACAATGGATTACATGAATTCTAATACCAACCATAACAGCAGTTACTCAATATGCTCCATGCCATTAAATGACTTGTCATACCGTGGGGCCAGCCTTGTGTCCTGCTTTGTGACCACCTGTCCCACAAGGAGGTGCTTTTGTTGTGCGTTTAGGTCGACCTTGTGGGGGTGACTGTAACCCAACTACCTGCTCATTCTCAACATGCACATCTTGCTGTTTTTGCTTGACTCCCAACAACTGAAGATCCTACAATTGCGGGGGAGGATGGTGTAGCAGATGAAATGTGAGTGCGGCCCGTAGTCATGGGATCTGTATGCAGTCCAGAAGTGGGCATGAATGACATGGACTGACTATGGGGTGGTACATGGTCTATATGACCAATGCTGTATGAGGGGGATTGAGTGTGCATGACAGGAGGGGTCTGACTGAAATCATAGCCGAGATCAAAGGATGGTGAGGTAAATGAAAGATGAGCGTGGTCAAAAAATGTATGTGGGGTGTGTGAAGGGATCTCGGGGTGAAAAGATGCATGAGCAATAGGTAGAGGGATCTCTAGGTCAGGAACTGCATGAGCAGTACGTGGAGGGATCTCTGGGACAGGAGATGCATGTGGGGGTGGAGGGAACTCTAGTGCATGTGGGGGTGGAGGGGGACCCGGCCTACTGACAACTTGATGGGGTGCAGCACGCTGACCATGGCTATGGCTGGCACGAGTTGAGCTCATGCTTGATTGTCTAGTATCTTCTGGCGCTTCTTGATTTGCCCCATCGGTCTCTTCCAAGGGAAGTTGGGCAATTATACGGCGAAGGCGTTCCACTACCTTAAGTACAGCTGTAATCTGTTTGTACTCAGGACTACCTACTGCATGACGCATCAACAACTGCTTGTGACTGACAACCTGCAAGTAAATAAATACAATTAGTACATCTAACACTAAAATGGTGATACGCAACAAAATTTGAAAAGAAAGGTCGAAGCAATTACCATAATAAGAAGTGACGTGGAAATGTGGTCGACGAACCTCCAAGTCACCCTATCGTACCAATCGAAGTATGGATGAGTAGGCGACATAGCACCCTCTAGTCGTACTCCATGACATAGAGATTGTGCTCGACTATTCTACACTTGGATATGGCTATAATGTTTGTCCCTCTAGTTCACCGCAATCTTCCCTCTCAGGTCTATGTCATGAAGGGCGTCGTCAGTATCAACATATGAGGGGATTTCTTGTACCATCCCAAACTGACGAAGAACATGGTCCGGTGTATGTTTCTCTACTAGCCATAAACATACAAGCGGCACCCTCGCTGTCCATACGTCCCTTCCTGCGACACAGAACGCAGGCAGGTGAGCTAATTCAGCTTCATATGGTTGCCACACCACCTGAAGTAGCCAAATAAAAGGCAGCACATTATGCAATATTCCATTATTTTTTACTATGAGCTATTTTACAGTTATAAATACAATAGTCATAAACAATAGAAGAAACACAATTTGGGTACCTACTTGGGATGCATAGAATCTAAAAGCTAACGATAATCAACAACAATAAATGATGGGCAATCGTAAATTTAACATTACATACGACTAAGTTTATACCAATAAATGATTATCTAAACATATGATTAGTGGTGGAGCTAGAAATTAATAATACTTGTATTACATCAATCATAACATATGATCTCAATGGTTGTAAAACGATATATAAAAATAATAAAAAATCCTATTAATTTTCAAAATTTGAGAAATATCAAGGTTAAAATTTATTCTCTATGTCTAACAATGTGTCATGTGTTTTAAAATTATAAATCTATTTCCAATAGAGACAATCGGTCAAGGAAGAGACTTACTTAATGGACAGTGGAGAAGGTGCAAATGGTAGGCCATATGCATCATCTGGTGGGAGGTCTTTCCTTGGGCACAAAAAAGGGAATCTGAACCATGCCCAATATTGAACCAGTAGCAAAGCCCTACCAGTCTGACTGGCACCTCTGTCGGTTGCCCTGCATAACTCTCTGTACAACTATGCAAGGCAAGCGCTCCCCCAATTGTATTAAGGTGGATTGAGAAGGTTCCTCAACATCTGCAACCACATTGTATGCACCCTATCGCCAGACTTGTCAGCGAAAATTGTGTCTGCCAGTAGTGCTAGAATATAACACCGTGCATATTGATGCACAACCACCTCTGCTGCACCATCGGGCAACCCTTGGTCAATTTTTTCTAGTAGCTTGTTAATTAGGACCCTTTGTCCTTTAAGCACCACAGCATTAGTAGCAATTCCAAGCAGACTCTGACATTCAGCAGCCCATGTCAAGTCAATTTTTCCAACAATTGCCTCACCATCGATTGGAATCCCCAAAAGAACCTCCACATCTTGTAATGTGATCGTTGTCTCACCATGTGGCAGGTGGAAGGTGTGGCTTTCAGGCCGCCATCGCTCAACGAATGCCATTATCAAGTTATTATCAATCTCTCTACATGGGGTCATGGGGTCTTACACAGCCCCTCCAATCCAACTCTCTTGACAAAGTCAAGGACGCGATCATCCACTACTATCGGGCGTCGTTTTTGCAACTCGTCATTACGACCACGGCATTTCAGTGCCCCCAGATCCGGCACATGATAGAACCATGGTGGTGAGATGCAATATGCCATAAGGGTGTAACCTTTATATAAGGGTGTGCAACAGTCTGCCAATCTAACTTAACCTAACTAATGGGCATGACTATGCATTCAAAGCTAGTAATACCATTGACAAAATTAGAATTTTAGAAATGGAAAGAAAAAAAAATCAACATAATGTAAAAGGATAAGAAGAGAATATTCAATAGGTGGTCGGTTTAATTTTACCTTGCCTTCCCAAACAGCACACGATCAATGATCTTTTAGAAACATTAACACCGAATCCTCAATGGGACCAGGACCGCACTCATCAGGGATCTAAGCAGGAACAGCAGCCATACTGCACGAAGTTTAGGGAGTCAAGAGTAATATAAGCACATGTTGAAGATAAATTGGCAATGATCTCAATGTATAGCCTAATTTCTTCAACAACAAATTGCTGTTAATTACTATTAATTCTAGTTCAACAACAACAATCACAAATCATTAAAATCATAACAGTTAAAACTATGATGCTTTTCTCCCATCACATATTCAATGGAAGATGGACGGAGAAGTTTCAATTTTGGTTTCAAATCACCAAAATTACTATAAATTACTACACACAGGCACACTTCAATCCAAAAAATACTTATGCATCCCAGTTGTTAATAGACCCAGTGGCAAATGTCTTGAAGTGGTTGCTTAAATCAAGAAATGAAAATTGGAGATAGAGTCTCAAGAGATTATCACAGTGCATGTAACAGCCCCAAATTTCCAATAATTGTGCAGTTCTTTTTCTTTTTTTGATAAGTAATAATTGTGCAGTTCTAAAATTCTAATACCAACCTAGCACGGAGTTCAAGAAACTAAAAGAACAACTACCATTGCAAAATCACTAAACAAGCTTTATAATGAATTCTGAAAAAAAATGATTAAATAAATATATAATATGACATAAATAGTTTTGAAAATTTGCAACTACAAAATGTAAAAGAACAAACTAAATTGCATATGAAATGCATTAGAAATTTTGTAGAATCCTAATAATCATGTCTAAAAGTTCTTTCTCAAGCATAAAATTCTATATTACTATTATCATTTGAACAGTTCTGAATGGAAACCTAAGAGCAGAGCAGAAGCAGCACTGAGGTGAGGGCCCATGCATGTATGGCCCTTACATAAATGCACAAAGGTGATGAAATTTTGAATTTTTTGTCACTTATCAAAAAATTACAAAAGCAGGTACAGCCCTTACATAAATGCAATTCCACAAAATTGAATTAATCGATAATTACACCTTAAAAAATGATGAACACATCAACTTTCTCTATGATCCCAATTTGTATACAGTTAATACCTCGTGGTTGCTATTAACATTTTGGACAGACTATGGTGATAATTATATGCAAGCTTGTTCCTGACATGAACATGTCTTTAAAATCTTATTAAATTGCATTTTGGTACTAGAATATACTTCATATTTAGCACTTCTTTTATAAAAAGAAATAAACAGTGGTTTTCTGGATCTGAAAGTAGTAGCATATCTTAACATTTCTATTAATTATGGTAAACTCTTTCTAACTTCTACATTCCCCTTTTATGACTTTGAATCTTTTATTATCAGAACACCCTTCATTTCAATTCCCCAGATTTCCTATTTCAATAATTCAGTCCAAATACTAGCCCCATATGCAGTATTTGCATTCAAATTCAAAAATGCTACAGTTTTACATGCTCAGATCACACTTTTTTTCCTTAAAAAGTTACACGCTGAGATAAACATAAAATTAACTTTCTACATGCAAACACCATCATAGTCTTCACAATAAATTTTGCTTTATAGGCCAGCTAGCAAGAACACATTTTATTAAAAAAGCTCTACAAAATCAAAATCCATTGAGCACATTTTATTAAAGGCCAGCTAGATGACCATAATCAAAATCCTACATTTTCCTTGAATTGAATAAATCATTTGCCTCACAGCAGATATGGCAGCAAACTCTGCACCCCCCAAATATCAAGTACAATGCATGCCTCCATTACCAATAAACCCAGAAAAAAGAGAGAGTCCTTACTTTTGTGAGGTAGTTAGAGCCAACCATTGAGGGAGAAAGACTGAGCGAGGCGGAGACGGAGCGACGGGAGTGAGAGGCAGCGACGACGATGGGAGCGAGAGGCAGTGACGGCGACGGAGCGAGAGGCGAGAGGGAATGAGAGTGTGAGAGTGTGAGAGTGAGAGAGAGATTTCTCGTGAGAGAGAGACGAGAGAGAGATTGAGAGTGAGAGGGAATGAGAGTGAGAATTGTCTGTTTTGAAAGTTTTTTTGTGTGCTGAACTGTTTTTGTGTTTTGAACTTGGTTTTTTGGTGTGCTTGAACTATTTTTTTGAGTGCTGCGATGATGGACACGTGCCTGAAAGGAAACCGAGTAGAATGGACTCGGTTTCCTTTAAATCAAAACCGAGTCCAATGAACTCAGTTTCTGGTCTTGCAAACCGAGTTCATTGAACTCGATTTATATGTATAAAAATCGAGTTCATTGAACTCGATTTCTTGGCCTAGAAACTAAGTCCAATGAACTCGGTTTCTATGCTTACAAAACGAGTCTAATGAACTCGATTTCTGGCCTACGTGGACAGTCTGGCTACTGGCAAAATAGGAAACTCGAGTACAACATACTCGATTTTATAACACAAAAATCGAGTCCTCTGAACTTGAATTGTTAGAAACCAAATTAGTTTGAAACGTTTCCTAACTAATGATATTGTTTGGATTTTATAGTTATTTTCTAAAAAAACCCGAGGAAGAACTGTCTTTTGGGTGGGTGAAGAAGAATAGAATAGCCGAAGAAGAGACAAGTGGCGTGCGGAGGAAAAGAAAAATATTTGATGGAAAAAAAGTGAAAGGAAAAAAAATATAAAAAAGTATTTTGAGTGGGATACGTGTCCGAAAATTTAAAAAATAAAAATTACAATTTAAAACGGAGCAAATTTTCACAACAATTGAAGTGTCAAATCTTCTATATATCAAAATAAAATTAAATAAATTAATAAAATATTAGACTAGAATTGATCACAACTAAAAACAAAGAGTCTTATGAAAATATTGTCACATTTTATTTTATCCCTAAACTTTTTTAATTAGTGCTATTTTTCTTTTTAAAAAAAAAGTGCTATTGACAAAATATTTTTATAACAATTTTGTTATAAAGTTTACATAGTAAATTGTTATTAGTTTTCATCTGCACTTACTAGTGACATTTTTTTTTTTCCTACCATTAACAACTTGTCACATAGAATTTATTGTGAAATTTTTGTGAAAATATTGTGTCCATAACTTGCATTAAGAGAGGTAATTAAAACAATAAATTCTCTTTTCATATATATATATACATATATATATATATATATATATATATATACAACTCAAACCGCCACTTTTATAAGTATTAGCCAAATACTCAGTTTTTTCAAAAAAAACATTTTTTTTTTTATAGTTTTTACCAAATACACTGCTTAAAAAAAAAAAAAAAAAATCAATTTCATATTGCTCTTTTTAAAATTAAACTTCCACTTTTTCCAAAAGTACTGGTTCAAGAAGTTAAACCAAACTTACCTTTATAGAACTAATAGACTGTGGTTTTTTAGTCCTTTGAACCCACTCATTTCTTTTTTTGGTGGAAATTACATTTTACCCACCTATGGTTGGTCTCAAATTTAACTTACCTACTCGTGGTATCATTTTTGACACTTAACCCACTTGTGCTTCACTTCGTGCTATAGAATCTCTCTTGCACCCCACATTTTTGTTTATTGTTTTTTTTTTAGTTGCAACTTACACATATGCAAGTAACAATAATATGCAAGTATTATAAAAGACTTAATTGCTTGAGTTCAAATCATCTCATTCGCTAATAAATAAGGGGTTATAAAAAATAAATAAAAAAATTAGAAAGGTTTTTATTGATAATCTTAATTACAGATATTATATATAAGGACAAATATACAAAATTATGCATGTTGTATTATAATAATCATTCATTTAGTTAGAAAAGAATTCTAAAATTATGTAATAATAACTCATTTAGTTATAGTTTCTCAAAAAAAAATATATATATAAAGAAAATTCAGGATTAAATTTGTGCCTTGTACATTCTCCACCAAAAAAAAAAATGTGCCTTGGGGGTTGATCAATAAAGTATTTATTCAGCCAAAAAAGAGTTGATGTTTTGCCCATACAGACGGGCAATGACCTTAGTTAAAATTCTTCTTTGTGGAAATTAAACATTGCAAATAAAAAGTATCAAACTAAGAAGAACGGAATTTAAAAAATTGTATAATTGATCATAAGTAATTGGCCTGCAAGTAATGAATCAAGATCCAAAAAGTGATGAGTTCCACCATTTAACCAACTCACAAACCTACATATATACTCATAAAATAAATAAATATAAAATCCTACATATGCAATTTCCTTTAATTCATCATAAATATAACATTACACAAACTAAAGTTCAAGGGCACCATTTTTTCATGAACTAATGGAAACAGAAGGTCCACCGTCCACACAACAACACTGAAGTAGGACCAGCAACATTTGAATTGTATTTGCAATAGCCATTTACAATGTGTTTGGAAGCTTGACGGGAGAAGGGAGTGGAGAGCAAGGAGAGAAAGGAGAGGAGGGAAGGGGAACAGATTTGGAAGCCTTAAAAATTAAGTATAGGGAAGGGAAAAAAGCACCTCTTCCTCTTCCCTTTATTTAAATGTTTTAAAAATTAAGTAGGGAGAGGATGGATGAGGAAAATGAAATTCAAAGAAATAAATATAAACTAATATCATAAGAGTGAGATTGACAATTAAAAATTTTTCAATACAAATGGCTTCCATCCCCTCCCCTACCTCTTCAAATTCCCCATTTGGGAGAATTAAATATGAGGGATTGTTGGATTGATTTATAATAATACACATGAAAAATACTTTAAAAGTATTATGAGAATGGCATAATAATGTAAATAAAAATGTACAACCCCTAGTGTTTGTACAATGCAGTTGTGCAATACTGATGGTAAGGTATCCAGGCCATGAGTATGAAAGAAGTGGCTGCACAATCTGCAAGCTGGCCAGCTTTAAAAGTTGGCAATGGGAGGTGTATACTACCAAGATCCTTTATCACAGTACGCAAGTCCCTGCTTGCCTTACACTTGAAAACAGTGGTATGTGCATCCATAAAAAAGTCATTTTGTTATACTTGCAAAGCTTGAAGGTAGGCAAATAGACTGACACAATCATTCAGGTGCTTGATGCTCCAGAAAGGCAGATTGCATGGCTATACGGCTTCTGACCGTTAATAAGCTCAATACATCCTTATGCATATCTGCCAATTTTTGGGGGTAGATAAAATAAAAGAAAAGAAAAAGGTTAGCCAAGGCTGGATCATTTTTCCACAGTACATACTTAAACTAGAAGTTGAGAATTCAGAGAAAGTTCAAGTTAATTACCCTCGAATTAAGACACTAAAGGTCTAAAGCTGTAATCCTATAACAGGTATCGATAGCACTTGTGCCAGGATTTCTGCTTTATTTCTTATGATGAAGCATGAAGATTTGCAGACCTAAAGAACGAAGCCAAGGAGAAATCCTGACAGGAATCCTCCAATATGAGCAGAATCGACCACACGAGGAAGAAATCCAAGGGACAAATTTATGGCAATAATGAGCTTCAGAGTTACAACTTATAAGTGCTGCACACTGAATATTCAGGAGTCAAAACCTATTTGCCAGGACAAATTTGTGACTTTTACCAGCCCAAGACATAAGGGCAAAAAGAATATGTTACCTTATTTGCATAGATTGTCCAGTTAGAAGCTCAGAAAGCATGGTTCCCAATAGGCCAAAAAATGAATTAGATGCTCCAACTGATATTGTTGACTTTGGCAGGACATCACTGTGGTGTCCTGTGATATAAAAGATCAACCGATTATGCATAGCCACTTTTCCAGAAGGGATTGAGCAGTTAAGAAAGATGCTAAAGTTGATCATGAAATCTATTAATCTACACTTTACCCACAATCCAAAATGATTTTAAACATAGATGACCGCTTGGTAGGATGACTTAAAAAGCTAACAGAAAAGCACCTCATGAGAAAAGAAGAAGAATATATAGTTACCTATGCTACATTAAGTACGCAGTATTAGCACCCAGAGGTTATAGCAGACGGTGCACAAACTCCAGAAATAGTATGGACACTTGGGCTGCAAAAGAAAGATGTGATATCTAAACAACAAAGGTCTTTATGAACAGTCACCATAAATACTCTTCACTTCAAGTCCAAAGAAAAAAAAAATGCAAACCTTCAATGTAAACATAAGGCTATTAAGAATAAAATTGGAAGCCATCTTTCAGATCATCATCACTATAATACTCTTCACTGTTGCATTCAACACCATTCTTCATGCATATTACTTCGAACACTGGTTCTGCTACTAGCTTAGTGAGCCTTGTAAGTGATCTGAATCATGAGTGACATCCATACTAACAGATAAATGGAGAGGAAGATAGAAGAAACTGAATAACAGCATGCCAAATGGAAACCTAATAAAGCATCAGATAGATAACTAAAGGACAAATATGGGCAACATTAAAATGTACAAAGGGAACACATACTTCCTTGGCAGTTCAGAATCCTTGCTCATATGTCCAAGTGCTAGCCCTCAGAGCTCCCTTGTAAAGTGGGAATTGTTTCTTGTGCTGGATAGGGGTTATTAATGGTAACAAGTATCAATTAGAAGTAATACCACCACCACATTGAGAAGGAAAAGGCAGGAAAAGTATGGAAAAACAAGCTTTTTCCCTAATGGCAGCTGCCTCCCATGCTTTGCACTCTTCCATATCGAGAAATACGTTATGCTCTAAGACAAAGAACAAGCATTAGATAGATTTAGAAATTAGATACATAGCAACTACCTAATCCTATAACATTTTGACTAGATGATTAACAAGTATAGATTTGAGCTATGAGGGCTTCCCCGAATTCTTCTAAATAATTTATTTTAAAAAAAATAATAATAAAAACACCCAAGGTCTTCTAAATAATTTATTTTAAAAAAAAATAATAATAAAAACACCCAAGGTGTTAAGAATTCAAATTTTAGATGGAAGGCTAAATAAAGGTGTTACTGAAAAATTAACTAGTTGCCTTTTGTAGTTATCAAACTAGATGGACTGCTAAAGAACCAGCATTCCAGGTTAAACTTCTTTCTGCATCTTGGAAGGGTTAACAGGCTTTTAGTACACACAACCTTCTGTATGTTTAGATTAAATGTGGCTGAATTAGATTGGAACATTATTGCATGATGTTCTGGAATGAGACCAAAACATTTCTAGGCCCATAAAGGTTGGAAATAGAAGTTACTGACCTTGGATTATAAAGCAAATAAAACAGCATCACAAGAAGAAAAAGAATATAAAGATACTTATAGGTGAATTACAATTGAAGAGCAGAATATGACTTTAATGCCTCAATTTTTTCTATATATTCACTTCTATTTCAGGTATGTCCATTTCATTCCAAAAGAAAATTAAATATTATGGATGGAGAAAATAGAAAGGAAAATAGACAGAAGATTAAAATGAAATATTAGAATATACCTTACTATAGAAGAGTATCCAAGGTATTTGTGATTTCTTCTTCTCTCCTAGTGGTCACCTACGAGCAAGTATATAACACAATAACTTTCAAACTAGATGATTAAAAAAAAAAAAATTGGAGCCTTAATTTTCAAAATATTAAAGAGAACAAGACCAAAAAGAACTAGTGAAAAAAGTTACAAATGAAAGATTTAAATATTAAAGGAAAAACTTTATAGCACCATTAATAGCCAATGAGGTTTCTGACTTTCTGCTTCATCCTTGGCCAACACATCTTTTCTCAATACTTTTGGACTAGTTTCGAACAATCTGCTTGCTGCTTTATAGTAGGCTGGCTTGTAAAGGTCAAATCACCACCTAGAAAATGCCACTCCCAAACACCAAAACCTTCCCTACAAATTTTCCCATGTAGTGTTAAAGAATTTAAATACTAGAAGGCTTTAAGTGTTATAGATTTTGAGTAGTGAGTACTAGCAAGGTGTTATAGACAATCTCACAATTTCATTGCACCTGGGCACAAAGAAATTGTGGTGCGAGCTTGGAAGTCACTAATATAATTTTGAAAGTTATCAGAATCTCTCTATTGTGGTTTTCTGTACCACTAAAGATTTCTTTAGGGGGTGGGGCTCTCAATTACACCAAAGTTAATATGTCACTCATATTATATGCTGAAGCCATCAAGTCTTAACCGTATGCTCAAAAATGAAAAGTCAAATAAGGAGATTTCTGACAACAATATACAATTGCTTTAGTTGGTAGGTGATGTGCAAATATGATTTTTTTTTTAGTAAAAATGTAAACTTAGGTGGGTCATTAAAGAATCAGGACATGCATATAATGAAAATCCTCCAATAAACTTTATTCATGATTCCTTGACTAACAGATTATACTTTGCAACAGTCTCTGAGATTAGTTTATATATACATCATGCATCAACATTATTGAATAGAAGGGAAAGTGAGAGGAAATAGATTTCCAATTTCAAAAAAAATTTCAGTTCACATTTAACAATACAAATAATGAAGTTCATTTGACAGGATTATTTTACCAAGCAGGTTTGGGATAATCATTCAGTTAATTCATATGTGAAAAAACAACCCATTCATCAACAACCAAACAAAGCAATTTCATCAATACTATTAAAACGATATCACAAAAATAAGAGAAATTAAAAAAGAATCAGCGTTCACTCCATTTGAACATTATAATTTTCATTTTAAAAAATTGAAGTGACAACTAATAAGATTAAAAGATTGATTGTGATTATTCTAACAGAAATACTATATATAGTTAACAATAACTATACAGTGAAATTAGAATATATAAATTTAAAATTTGAATGGGCTTTGAGATCCAACAACTTAAATATTATTCAACTGCAACAGAAACAGTGCAATGAATTAACCCATTCCAGAGGGCTTCCACCATTTAAGTTCTCCACTGATCAAGTAAAATGCAGGGTATGATGAAAACATGAACTTGAAAGCAGAAACAGATCAATAAAAATAAGAAGATTTGGAATAAGAAAAAACACATACCTGAAGAGTTTGGAGATGTATATGGCAGGGGGGTTTAATTGTTTTGATTCTGAGACAAGGGTGGAGAAATGAAGCAAAAAAGAGAGAGCCAAACCACCTTAAACATCCACAAGAATAGAGGCTTTTAAATTTCTCTTCTATCAACATTGTTATTAAAAACTCTGGTTCTCATCTTATTGATACCCAAAATCCTTAAAGAATAGCAAATAATGAGTTATGTCAGATTGGCCTAAATACAAAAAATCAAGAAAATCCACAAGGCCCATATTGATGTAATGTTAAAACATAAATTAATAAGCGAAGTCAAATTTATGCAGAATGCATTTACCTAATATTATTCCGAATGATCTACATTAACAAATATCAAAATGAATAGAAAATAAGGATGCATTTGTCAATTGAATGAACAAAACACAAGTTGTTTAGGGAAAAGTAGATCATGTACCATGACTGGTAGTGTTAATCTGTGACTGTGATCCCCCAGATGGGTTTCTCTTTGAGATTGATCTTGATCTTTCTTCCTCATCCATTGCAAGCGGTTTGTGTTAATCTTTTGCTATTTGTAAAATCCAGAGGACTTGTCTTTGATCTGAATCATAAGTGACAACTAGATTGAGAGTATCTTAAGATGAACTAGATATGACTTAGTTCACAATCATTTGAAGCATAGAGAGCACCAGAGTTCCAATTGAAGTGACATTGTCAATGATTTTAGAAGTCCAGCCAAAACAACTTTGGGGGTAGTCCTCCATATTTCCTACAGAGAAGAGTAATCTTCTACACAAATTATCATTGTGTAGAAACTTATTAATATCACTTAGCCCAGTCCACTTGAACTTAGAGATATCAAAAAACTCAAATCTTAACTCCACATGACCACAACATAGAGAACCAATGCTCTGACTCATAATTAATTGCTTAAGATTCACAATCAATACAAGATTACAATCCAACCATCAGGAACTTTCTTTTCAACAGGAAGTACATGTTCAGATCAATCCAATAATTTCTCAAGTGTTAACTCTTTGTTAAGTTAAAATAGCAATTTAGATGAATGAAGCTTACCACTGTAGTAGCCCATTAACTTGACAACACAGGTACCATTCTTAATACATTATGATTGAACATGGGTTGCATGTTGTATTTCTTGAGACTTCGAATAGTAGTGTTGCAACCAAAGGATAATTTATATCTCACACTAGGAAGAGGACGACATCCAATATAAGAGGCTCAATATCAAATCATGGTTTTGTATCAGGAGATATGCATGAGCATCAGATTTTAGAGTTGTGTATGCCTTGAGGAGTATTGGAATGTCATTGTCAGTTGTCTTCAGTATTCCTACCGTTGCAACTGCAAGCCTACACCTCCTAATTTCCTGCATCAAACAGGGCGTTAAAAAAATCATGACTGGAAATCATTTTCATCTCTATTTTATAATGATCATATCTCTATCAAGGAAAGAACACAAACCCAAAGAGTGGCAAGGAAGGCAGCAGGGAGGGATTGATCGTTCTGGTTCTAAGGTGAGAGTCAAATAAATCCTCAAAAAAGGGATAGTTAAAGTCACCCCAAACTTCAAAAACAGAGGCTTTATATCTCTCACTATCATCATTTATAAAAACTCTACTTGTAACTAAACTTCATGATCACTTACACACAAACGTGCAATAATTCAATAAAACCAATCAATAAAATTATAATATAGTTTTAACAACTATAATCATTAATCTAAACACAATGGGATTCAGAAAATTGATCCAAGATAGAAATATTAAAGGTAACCGGAAATAATAGGTGGCACAAAGTAGCAATAATCACAGATTGAAAATGATGATCATGCAAGTAATCAAGGAATTTCACCTCATCCTTCATCTTTAAAGCCTCTGTCCTCTTCAACACCTTGCCCTTACTACCCAAGCTCATAATATGTATCTGTCTACTTTTGTGTATGTCAATCGTTCTGTACTGGTCAACTCGCTAAATCTTGTCTACTTCCACTTCTACATCCGCCTTATACTTAGTCCAATCTTCTTTTTTGATAAGTCCTCATGCTTAGTCCCATCTTCTTCATCACTACTAGCCTCAATCTTGTATACCTCAACCTCAAAATCTTTGTCATTGATTTCTTGCCCAGATTCATTGTCTTGATCATCATCAATCCACGTGCATGCCTAAAAGAAAAGCATAAGATTTATATGTCACATTATTCAAAATATCCAAAATAAAGAAACTCCACAAAGACCAATACAAAATTAATTGCTCAGGTTACAGGTGGTTCCCCCTTTACTTCATGTTGAACACCTTTCCCGATAGGCACCCCACCAAACCAACTTGCTAAATAAATCATATTACAATAAATGATATACTAATTTTTTACAAACTACTCTCAACACCTTGCTTTTATATTATTTTCAGCTCACGATAATGTGTGGGGATTTTCCATTAACTTTTTTTCTTTTTCTTTTTTTAAATCTTAACACCCAAAAACAACTTTTATATCATAGCGTAATCTCTGCTCTGACCATGTTCTCCCCAATGCACCAAAATCATTATTTATCAAATCAAGAAATAATAAAATAACTCAATCTGCTACACAATGTTGTGCTGTTATATTATTTTTAGCTTTTTTTTTTTTTTTTTAAATCTTAGCACCCAAAAATAACTTTTATATCATTGCGTAACCCCTGCTCTGACCATGTTTGTCATAATGCACCAAAATCGTTATTTATCAAATCAAGAAAGCAAAAAATAACTCAATCTGCTACACAACTAAAACAAGTGTTAGGGACCTTAAAGGTTTCATTGGAGAAAAAAAAAATGTAAATTGTATAGAGACTGACAGTTCCTAAATGAAGGAACTTTCATGTTCTAGTGCTACGTTTACCATTTGCTAAACTGAAAAGGGGCAGCTCAAGCAGTTGAAATTACATTAACATCTCTAGCACCATGTCAGAAAGCAAAATGAAGGAAATAATAGGCAGCCCTTAAAGTTAGAATTAGTCGCTCCACAAATAATCCTCTCCAAGTTCTTTCTTTACTATATTTCAAAACTGAGATGTTCACAATTTCCAGGCATGGCAAACAACACAGTTAACTCCAAAGCAAGACTTACATCCTAGCATCCATACCTAAAACCCCTGAGATATCCACATACTGATGTCCAGCTAGTCTTTTGACTGCATTATTTCAAGAAGAAGTTTCGTAACTTCAACAATTACTATAGCCATGTGCCCATTTTCTTTGTCTTTTCACAATAAATTCAAACAGTCCACGAGCTCCTTCAAGATAAAATGGTGACTCCACAATCAAGCAACACTCCACATCTCAGCTAACAAGGGAAATGTACATTGCTATGAATCTTTCATGAAATTTTCTAACCTACAAAAATTTGATGAAGCTAATTCAAGAAAGATTGATTCTCTTTAAAATTGGCAGATTTGACCAAGAAGAATTAATGCACAGAGAAACACTTCAAAAAGAATAAAGTCAGTGAGAACATAATTGACCTGGGCAGCATAATTACTTAATGGGTGTACCCCAGCCAGCATCCTGGATTGAACAATGATGATCATTTAAAGACGCTTAAGTTTGTTTGAGATAAAAGTAAAGAATAGCAAGGAGAAAAGTGGTACGGGTTCAACCTGAATCACCTGAATAAGGGAGACAATATTGACATTGACATGGAATAGTAGGAATGTATTTAGGGTTTAATTTTTTTATTTCACCAAAATGGCAAATGCAAAAACATATTTTTATCAAGATGGTTAAGATTAATCACATGAATTAGTAATAAATCAAAGAAAAAATAACAAATAATATATAGCTCAAATAACAAGAAAGCCAATAAAAACACGGAATTGAAATCAAGAACAAAAAGATATCACAAGAAGAACATCTTATATTAGGAAAAAACTTGGAGAGATTTTCATAAACAGAGGCTTTATATCTCTCTCTGCTCTCGCCATCATCATTTGAAAAAACTCTACTTGTAGCTAAAAATTAATGATCCCACACATGCACACACAAAAATTTATTGAAATCAATCAATAAAAAGTTAACATAGTTTTATCTAGTATAATCACTAATCTAAACACACAATGGAATTCGAGCAATTAATCCAAGATAGAAATATTAAAGGTAACTAGAAGTAAGAGGCATAAAGTAGCAATATAAACATAGATTTAAAGGTAATGATTGAGCAATTTAAAAGGGATTCTGACCTCCTCTTCATTGTCTTCTTCAACACCACGCTCTTACTACCCAGTCTCATCATAATGTATCTGTCTTCTTCTGTGCGTGTCAACTGCCCAGATTTAAAATCCCCTTCATCAATGTTTACTTCCAATTGTTCTTCCGCCTCAAACCAAGCCTCATCATCTTCCTCATGATTACTGTCCTCAATCTTGTCCACCTCAACAGCATCATCATGCATCTACATGCATGTCCAAAAGAAAAGCATACCAGCCATGTCAGATTAGTTTAAATAACCCAAAATGAACAAAACCCACAATGACCCATATAATAATATTAAACAAAAAAATGAACAAGAAAAATAAAATATAATAGAACCCATACAAAGATTCAAAATTTGACACAGACAGAGAGAGAGAGAGACTTACCTCTCTCTTCAAACTTTCTTCTCTGGCGCTATAAGCTCAACTGATCTGAATGTTCTCAGTGAAGATCTTCGTGGCGTCTTCTTTAACAACGATTGCAGGCACCGAGCTCCCGGCCGGAGCTGTGGGATCCGCCGGACCGGTCCCCTGGGCCCCACCGTCCTTCGTGCCATCCGAATCCTCGATCTTAACCGTGGAGGAGGAGCTCAGATTCTCCGTCTTGATCTTCGTGTTGCGAGCCGAGCCGAGCCGAACCGGAGCCTCCACCCGCGTTGGCGGCGTCGAGGCGAGCTGTGGTGAAGGTGCGAATGGATGAGTCTTCGGCGTTTGCGGCTTTGGGGGCTTCCTAGTCGGAATCGTCGTCGGAGTCAGAATCATTACTGTCCTCAATCGTGTCCCAATGAAAAGCATAGCAGCTATGTCAGATTAGTTAAAATAACCCAAAATGAACAAAACCCACAATGACCCATATTATAATAATATTAAACAAGAAAAATAAAATATAATAGAACCCATACCATACCACTGAGAGATTAGAGAAACAAGGATCACAACCCAAACATATAGAATGATAGGATAGTTTTGCAAGAAAAGAAGAGTTACCTCTGAATCAATCAATGCTGTCTGGAAGTTGACCGTCTCTTTGCACGTAATCACCATCAATTTGGATGTTTGGAATGTGAGAAATGTTGGGCCAGTAATCTCCTATCCCTCTTTCGCAACGCTGCGCGAGAATTGGACATCCAGAGATATACAATTCCTGTAGTAATGGAGTATTACGCAGGTAGTCTGGCAGAGACCTTAGATTGCCGCAGTCCCAAATTTGCAAGGAATGAAGACGTGGCATTATTTTTGGAGTATTATTAGTAACAAAAGCATTAGCACTATTATCTTTTTCTTCTTCTTCTTCTTCTATTGTTCCTCCCATCCCACTCCATTCTTCCCACTCATCCAATCTATAGAAAAAGAGAGATTTAAGGTTTGGGAATATGATGATGTCTTTGTTGTTATTGTTTTTGGATGATTCTGATAATTCTTCTTCTTTTATGTCTATTCCCAAAAATTCATCTCCCTTTCGAATCATTGGAGCGTTCCATATTTCAAATTTTTCGAGCAATAGCAGCTTCCCCAAAGGAGGCAACTGCTCTAGGTTTGGGCAATGGTCGAGAATAAGGCTTTTCAAATAGGTCAATTTGGACATCATCCAATTAGGATACATTGTGGTGCCCTTATAAAAACAAATTTCTAAAGCTTTCAAGTAGGGAGGTGGCTCTAAGGCATTTAGAATGGCTACATCTTTCTCCATTTTTCTTCTTCCTTCTTCCTCTGTCTCTTCCTCTTCCTCTGTCTCTTCCTCTAATGTGTTAAAACGTAGCCACAAATCACGGAGGTGGTTCTTCTTCTTCAATGTATTCTCGATCGCACCAAAATCTACCACATTACTCAACCTGCATATTTGAAGTTTCCCTTGAATGTGGTTCAAATGTTCTAATTCTCCCAGTTTACATATTTCTTCACCCTTACCTACAGGAAAGTATCCTAATGTTTTAAGACAAGTTAATCTCCCAATTCCCTTTGGAAACGATTTTATTCTTATATGACTATGATATTCACCAAGAAGGAGGTGTCTTAAATTAATTAGTTTACCTATCCCCTGTGGTAATTTCCCAAGTCTCCTACAGCGACTAACATCCAAACTTTGTAAATTACATAAATTGCATATACTTTCAGGCAATTCTTCTATCTTTTCACAAGATAACTTTAGTAATCTTAAATGTTTCAATTTTTCCACCTCATTTGGAAGCCCGAGAATGGATTGACCTTCCAAATGTAGTGTACGTAGACATGTCAAATTGTCGAATAACTTGAGTTGGAAAATCTGAGAAGACATAAAATCTAAATTGAGAAAGCGTAAATTTTTCGCTTCATAGACAGACTTAGGAAATGTTTCTTTAACCATTAATGACAACAGTCGAGCCCTTTTAAAGTCTATCTTAACCTCTTCATCACCTTCAATTGTGAAGCATACATCTTTTGTCATTGATTGGGCAAAGGCATGCACAATATCATGCATTTTACAACTTACAATTCTACCATCACTCTCATCTTTCACAAAATCTTGGAAAAAAGAGAGCATGGCTAAATTGTCAAAGTATTTTTCTCCTTTGGCTTCTATTTCCCTATCATCTTTTGAGTTAATATATCCTTGTGCCATCCAATGAATGACTAACTCAAATCTATTGAAGGAATAATCTTTCGGAAAAACAGCACAATATAAAAAACATTGTTTCTCCACTGGGGGCAATTCATGATAACTCAACAACAACGGTGCCAAAGTACCTTCTTCAATATCTTCTAATTCCCACCACTTACTATGCAAAACCTCCTCCCATTTTTTTATACTTAAATTGCCACGCATGTGACTCCCTAGAGTCTTTGCAGCAAGTGGCAAGCCTTTACACTTACTTGCTAGTTTTTTGCCCAATATTTTTAGATCCTCATGTGGCAATTTATCCACATCATAAAAAGCTATTTTACTAATCACCAACCAACAGTTATCATCAGACAATTTTCCCAAATTGATTATGTCCGGTTTGGCACCATCAAACATCATACGCGCAACTTCTTCGTTACGTGTTGTGACTAGAATTCTACTACCCTGAGCACCACAATTCAGTGCATTTTTGAAAGGCTCCCACTTTTTGGACTCCCAGACATCATCTAAGACAAGAAAGAACTTCTTTTCATTTATGAGTCTGCGAATTTCATTAAGTAGAGTTTGAAATTCAGTAACTTTATTGAGGGATTCATGTTTAGAATCAACCTCTTGAATGATTGCTTTGGCAACCTTGCACTTATTGAAAGGCTTAGAAACACAAACCCACATTCTTATCGGAAAATGGGATTTCACATTCTCATGATTGTAGGCTAGTTGGGCAAGAGTTGATTTCCCAATACCTCCCATGCCAACTAAGGAGATGACACGGAGATTTCTTTCTTCTTCTTGACTACCCACACCCCCTGGTAAAAGGCTTTCCAGTAGTTTATTACTATAGTCATCACGACCAATTATACTGGACACATCAACATCTAGTGAGGTAGTTGTTGATTGCTCAAGTACTTCAGTATGAGTATTAAAGTCAATCCCTAGTGTCTGTCTATCATTGAGAATCTCATCTAATGTCTGATTCAGTTCTTTTATCTTGTTACCAACATCATGACGCAGTGGAAGATTATCAACGTGATGGAAACATGATAGACAGGGGAAGAATGAGCATACCTTCTCCATTAGGGGAGTAGAATCAGCTTCCGCATTTTCTTCTTTTTCCTGAATTTTTAATTTGATCTTTGCAGTATTCCAGCTGTCCACCACGTCATCCACCATGTAGGACGCGTCTTTCAGCTCATCATACCAAATCTTCACAATTTCGTCCGTCTGTTGTCTTTCCTCAGCCTTGTTGAGCATTGCCTGGACCTTTGCGAGTTTCTTTTGAAGATTTTCGACTTCTTCATCAACGCCAACTAGCAACTTTATCTCTTCTACAGCCACTGAAGCCAACTTCTTCAAGATATCGGGAAGTAGATCAGTAATTAACTCATTCATAGTTGGAGACTGAAAGTACTTAAGTTGGATTAATGGACTACACAAGATGAAGAAACAGAAAGTGATTTATATTTGCTACAACTGAAAGAGCTCAATTAGCAAATGCGGTTGTGTTTCTTCATATCTCCTACTCAGCTTTTTATAACCAACTGGCGACGTCAATGCATCAACGTGATTAATTAAAATTATGACACGTGGTAATGTCTTAGAGGCTTAGAGCATTTTTAAATATCATGGATATTATTAACGTTTACATGGGAACAAGGCACATGGAACGGCTTTAATATATTTTATTACTAGGAAAATACAAAAGACTCCACACTATGCATTTATTAAGGACAAAATTTAGTTTCAAAATTAGTTATAGTACCATTTTACTCAATAAAATAAACGTCACTACATATTTTAAAAATCAAACTGTTAAATTGCATGTTCTTCACTACATATTTATGTATGTCCTTTACACATGTCAAATTTCGTGTCAATCAAATATTATTTACTATGTGATCTATAAGCTTATATTTCATGCATAATTTTAAATTACAAAAACTTGTAATTTAAACAATTCACTGATGATATGGCTATTGTACTTTAATTTTCTAGAAATTTTGCAAGCATGGAGGATATAAGAATAAAATGTAATCCAATAGTGGATTTGTCAAAATTTACCTCCAATAAAAAAATATTGAATAAAGTTGTGATCTTAGACTAAAATCAATTTTATAGCTAAACTTTATCTATTTTTTAATGGAAGTTGAATTCTTAATTGAATTTATTTACTGTATTTCTTAAACAAAAACAAACACATATTTCTTATTCAATATAATCTTAATTGAGTTGTGGTGTATCTCAATATAATCTTATTTTATTTTATATTCATCTATGGTAGATTGACACTTCACATGCTATAAAAATGCTATAAAATTTTGTTATGACAGTATGAGAACTCTTCTCTTAAAGTGGTCTTTTATGATCAACTCTAAATTAATTTATTTGTCAATAATTTTTAAGTCAATTCATGCTTTTTAATATATCAATTGAGAGTCTTAGAGTTTGAATATTCCTTCCCCACTTAAGAATTAAGATATATAAAAAAAATTAAAATTAAAAATTTATCTTCTACTTTCCACAAGAATGAATAATTTAAAAAAAAAAAATTCCCTAAAAAAAATTTAAAAAAAGACAGGTGGTGTGACCAAACTTCAAAAGTATGTGACAGAAGTCCACAATTGCAAAAATTGAAAACATTTCACCAAGGTACACCACCTTCAAAAGTATGTGACAGAAGTCCACAATTGCAAAAATTGAAAACATTTCACCAAAGTAGACAATATCAATATTTACACAATTGTGTGGGGTTGTTATAATTTCACTAAGCATGATTGAAGGAAAATTGTGTAAATTCCACTAAGCATGAATTGAAGGAAAATTGTGTAGGGACAACAAACAACTTGTTTGAAAATAATGATCATGTGAGAACAAACAAAGGAGGAAGACAATCAAAAGATGGGGGTCTTAGGGTTTCCTATACATAACACAACTTGTTTGAAAATAAAGTATTTACACAATTGGGTGGGGTTGTTATAATTCTACTAAGCATGATTGAAGGAAAATTATGTAAGGGTCCTTATAATTCCACTAAGCATGATTGAAGGAAAATTGTGTAGGGACAACAAACAACTTGTTTGAAAATAAATGATCACATTCTTATAAAAAATAAATGATCATGTGAGAACAAACAAGGGAAGAAGACAATCAAAAGATGGGGGTCCCGGGGTCTCCTATACATATGATAACAATTGATCTGCACAAAGTTACTAATTGACTAGTTAGAGTCGTTACAATTCGACTAAGCATGATTGAAGGAAAATTATGAAATTTTGTAGCGACAACAAACAACTTTGTTGAAAATCTTTGATACCAAATAAATGATCATGTAAGAACAAACTAGGGAAGAGGACAATCAAAAGATGAGGGGGAGGGGGGGGGGGGGTCTCACTTATATATATATATAATATTAATTGATCTGCACAAAAGTAGAGTTACTGATTGACTAGTTAGATGTGTGTGATTTCTACCTACTAGTGAGTAGGGTCCTCGGTGGGGATGTTGCCTGTTGTTGTATTGCAGCCACCAACTGATAGTGATGGACCAATAATGAAACCATTAATCCATTATTTATTATGATCATGCACAATTTATATATTTATTATATAAAAATGGAAGCATAGCATTTGATGTTGTTAATTTGTTAAATATAAAACGAGCAATATCATTATTATTTTTTATATCAATGCAGTACTAGGCAAAATGCCTATGAATTATGCACCTTTGCAAGTAAAGAAGTCATTGGCCATGGCTAATGTGCCTTCTCTTCCAAAAAAAGTGTTTCCCTACAAAAACGTGCATGGGCGACGGGACCGTGCTTTTAGGCTATAGAAACAGACACAATTGTACAAAGTTGAAGGGCATTAAAATAAAAAAACACAAATTTCTTTTTTTTTGCTCCGACCACTAAAAAAAAAAAAAAAAATTCTTATCGCGCGCCAAAGCGCGTGTGATAAGGCTAGTAGATATTAAGCAAGCTTTACATACAGTTACCTGGAGAAGATTAATAATTATTAACATTTCGGAAATGTTATCTTATAAGTCATCTGCTTCTACATAATTTTTCCTCTAACCCAAGCAATTTACGTACTTTTGAAATCACTTTAACATATACGATACACTGCTATTACTTATTATGAGTAAAGGGTAATATAAAATGTCCTTCATAAAAGGATTGTACATATTCATAATTTTAGCTATCAAATATAGAGGAACTAAACTGAAGTAGTCTTGGTGTTTATAATCTTGTGGGTTTGAGTTTTTTTTTTTTTTTTTTTATATGTATATTATATAAAAATTATTTGAAGACAATAAATCACAAATCTTGTAAATAAGAATTTCTTATTAAGATTCCAATTAAATTGATTACCGAAATTCATCACTTGTAATAAGTAATAACAAACAATTATAGATTTTTTTTTGTTAGAAATTGCCTCAAATTCCAATTGTGACTTGGAAAGTTAATTAGGTTTCCTAGTTGAAAATGAAAATTTAATTTGGGTTTCCTTTGTATGGAAGGAAAGACTATGTGAGGGTCCTTTCTTGACAATGTCCAGGCCCAAATTGAAGCAAGGACCCTGGGCCTGGAGTTGTTTATTTAAAGGAATTGGGCTTGGTTCACCATAGCTAAATGGGCTGTTTACGATCCAAGTGGTGCACAGAGTAAGAATCCTACAATATGTACATACTAGCAGGCAGAATATATATGTATTGAACAACAAGAACAGTAAAGGAACAATGTAATAAAGAGAGAGACGAAATAATTGTTCGGGATCCTTAAATCATTGTGAAATGTTTCATTACTTTTATTAGTTGTAAATTACAATGTACTCATTGAGGCGTATCACAAGGTCCAAATAAGCTCAAAAATTATAGACTTAGATGGCTTATCTAAGCCTCTAATATTTGTAAAGTTTGAATCCCTTTGAATCCAAGTATACTCTATAGTGGTTGTTTTGGGATACCGGGTGATATTCCTCTTTCTTTTACTACTTTCTTTGAGTTTTTTTGATAGAGCTTTCTCAATGATTCTGTTCTAATTCGCTCTTGTTGAATGTCCTTGAATGTTGGCTACTTTGCCCTTTTATAGTGTCATTTTAGGGTTTCAGGGTACCACTCACTCCCTCCTTTGCTCCCCTGAGTACCAGAGCCCCTGTTGTTCCAGTTGCTTTGATAACTGGTCCTTTCCTCGTTTCTCATAGTTTACTTCTTTTAGTGCTGTTTCCCTAAAAGCCTCTTGCTGACTTTCTATTTTGGGGTGTCCTTTAGAGAGCTGACTTCCAATTTCTCTTCCTTCAAGATTTTTTAAACGTTACCTTTTCAGACTCAGCTGTTCTTCTTTTTGTCATTTTTCCTAGGTGAACCGAATCCATTCCTGCCATGTTGACGGTTTTCCCTGTTACTTCCCTTCATAGTTCTTCTTTCTGGGTTGCCCCTTGTTCATGAATTGCTACTTTGCAAGCCTTCTGGTTCTTTTCTGCGTCATTGGGCGGCTAAGAAGGACGTGTCTGTTCTTCGTTCCTTGTGTTTCATGGTCCCGACAACAAATTGTGGTTGAGATTTCTACAAGAAAAAAAATCAAGAGTTTCTGACTAAATAATCAAAAAAAAGAAAAGAAAAAAGCAATTCAATAAATAGGCACTGGGGGGGGGGGGGGGGAGAAGTAACTCACAGATGTCGGAGATATTTCAAGGTCGGTTAGGAGTGCGGAATATTTTGGCTCAATAGTTGAATGCCATATTTTTGCATTCAAGAAAAAGTAGAAGAATCACCAAAAACTTGAAAAAAAAATTAAGCATATAAGAATCACAATTTACAAAACAGGAATCTTACATATTTGTGGCATTGGGGGGTAAGCTATATGGAATTTCACCCTGAATGTTATTGTAGCTGTCATCCATAAAGAAGACACCAAAAAAAGGAATTAAATAAATAGTACAGGTACTATTTCAATAAGAGCTAAATATAACAAGGCAGTTTCAATTATAGGTGTTTCAAATGATGCAGGTTATTAAGCTAGCCTCCAATCCACCCAGTGAGGTTAAGTCCTTGAATTTCACTGCATAAAATTAGTAGAGATCATTGAATTATTACACCAAAAGCCACTCGAGAGATTACCATTCTTTTTTCCCAAAAACTTGATGGAGCTTGGAACACTTTTACAAAATACCCAAATTCTGAGCTAGAGACTTTATATGCTCGATACATAGCTCAACGCATTAAGCATAAGCAGCCAGATGAGGAAGTGAAGAAGGCATTTGTAGAATAAATACCGCTATTTTGATTCGATGTTTTGCATTAGAAATCCTATTTTTTAGAAGTACAAAAAGAAAGAAGATCGATACAAGAATGGTCATTCCTTCATTCCTACACCTTTTTGGAAAGAGATGGTGGATAAATGGATGGAGGGAGATTGAGGGGTGAGTATAAATGAAATACATGTCATAAATTCTCTCACTCTCTCTCTAACCATTATTTGTTAATATTTTCATAGAAACTAATGTTCTAGTGTGTGAATTATGTGTGCAGGACATAAGTTTGATAAATAAAGGAAATAGAAATAAGTCTGAAATTTTCTCCACTACAGGTTTTGTACCAATGGCCAAGTAGAGATATGAAATAGTATATTATATTATCATCAAATAGTTTTAAATTTTATTGTGTATTTACATAGTTTAATAACTTTACCAATGTTTTTTTTATTTTTTTATTTATAAATATTGCAGTATCTTAAGACAGGCTCTGAGCCTAGGCCCATTGATTGCTTTAAGAAATTTCACACAAAGAAGGATGGCAAAGAATGGGCAACTGATAAGGCTAAGACATTATATGTATGCAACTTATACCAAATTTTTAATTTTTGTTATCAACTTTAGTTTTTTTTTTTTTTTTGATTTTCCACGTGGTTTTTATTTGTGTGTAGGAAAAAATGGATGCCATGAAGGCCAAAGCTGTTTCTGAAGGTACTAAGACAAATGATTATCAAATCTTTCGTGAAGTGATTGGTGAACCAAGTCATGGTCGTATTCTTGGCAAGGGAATAGGTATTAAGGCTAAGGATGTGTATGGCTTAACTTCATTTGGTAAAGGTTGTAGCAAATGCTGTAGAGAAGATTTTACAAAAGAAAAAGAAGATTTTGAGGCATGTCTTAGAGAAGAAATGGATTCCAAACTTGCAAAACTTGTGGAGAAGCTTGAGGAGAAGTGTGCACAAAAGTTGCAGTCGATGGGCATACCACGACAATCTAACATAGATCCAGCTACCACGGTACAATCTCAAACTTATGCTTTTGCCTCTTGGATCTTCTACAACTTTCCATTGGTTTGTTGTGGTTTACAACTTGCATCTATTATAATATTATATTATTTTATATTTAGTTTTGATAAATGATAATAGGACTATGATACTATCTACTGTTTTGACAGCCGTGTATAAGTTTTGTATTTAATTTTGTATATCGTATGTGTTTTGTGGTTTACAATTTTCACAATTGTTATATTATTTTAATTTATATTTAATTTTGATAATGGTTTAAGTAATCAAACTAAGTTATTATTATTGCTAAACTAGTCCATACATGTTTATTGGCTTTATTGCTTTAAGTACTTCTTGTTTTTTTGGGTACAAAACCATAGTCACATTTCTGGGAACATGCAAACCGTATTGTCTTTTTTATTTAGGGGTTGAGTCTTATTGTAAGTATATGGGTTACTGTTTAGGAAAAATTATGTGTGCAGTACTAATAATTGTTTTTGTTTTCTGGGTACAAAACAGTTAAGATTTATAAGAACCAAACAAAACTTTGTGATGTATGGTATCATTGAAGCTCATGTTTTGCCTGGACGATATATGTTTACATTGATTGTAGCCCTTTCGGGGGTTCCTTAGGGACCGATTCACTCTGCGTAGATTGACTGAACGCAGAAAGCCTTCCACTGGCAGGCAATCGTGTTTTTCACAGGATTTCTCGTTACTCATGTTAGCATTCTCACTTCTGATATTGATTGCTTCTTGTTTTGTTTCTACTAGTAAAACCACAGCTCTGAAGCCTTGTCTTCATGCACTGTTAAGGGTCTCTCCTTGATGTTTATGAAGTGCCTTGGTGTTTTTTTTCTCTTGCAAGATCATCATAGAAGCATCCTTGTTTGATGGTTTGGCCTATCCTATCTTTTAGTTTTAGGACGAAATTACTGGTAACAATAATTAATCGTATTGGCCAAGGTTTGCATTGGGTGAACCTGTTGTAACTAGTGGCTAGGTTTGGACTTGAAGTTTCACTTTTGTTAACTTCAAGGGCCAAGATATATTTTTCCTGACTTCAAGCTTTGGATTGTGTAGAGGGCCTTATTGGCTGTTGCACATAAATTCGAAATTGTTATATTATTTTAATTTATATTTAATTTTGATAGTGGTTTAAGTCAGTGGCGGAGCTAGAATTTCAAGTTAGGGGGGGCAAGATTAAAAGACAAGATTGAAGGTAGAATTAATCTAAGATAAATTAATCGATACTAAATACACACAATTTAAATATGTAATTTGGATCTTTAAAATAAATTGGAAAAATAAAACAATGTAAAAATATTAAGAATATAACAATATGCTTATGAAGTTCTATTCGGCTATATGCAACTCAATGCCATGAATGCTTCTAAAATTTCATATAGACATTTTTACCTTTTTTTGTCGTTAAAATTTGAGTTTATAACAAAAACTCAAGTTTGATATTGAAAAGGTTGATAACTAGAGAAAAAATTGTAAACTGGAAACCAAATGGTGAGGCGCTAAAGTAGGCACATTACACATAAACATAGATTTTTTCTTTCAAAGTCCAATTCAGTATTTTTTTTTTTTTTCAGTCGTAGTTGGCAAAGTAGTGTGCAAAAAAAGAGTACTATTAAATGGGACCCATTATGTAAAAAAAGTGTTGCCATGTGAATGTAAAATTGTCTGACAATTGTTGACAAGCTAATATATATAAATAACAAGAAAAAATAGATTGTCTTTTGTGTCAACTGTCAAGTGGGGACTTTTACTGCATTTTACATCACTAAAGCTTGAGAAATTTTGAGAAGGCTTGGGGGGGCAAGTGCCCCCTCTCGACCCCCCCTCCCTCCGCCCCTGGTTTAAGTAATCAAATTAAGTTATTATCGTTGTTAAATTTAAAAAAAAAAAAGTTATTACTGTTGTTTATGATATATTATTATATGATTAGATTTGATATAGTAATATGTGTACTTATTTATTGAAGCATTGATACAAATACAAATTCACTTTAATTGTTTCATTTTAACTCATGTTTAATGCTTATTTATTTATTTATTTATTTTAAGGATGGTACTAGCAGAGATGAAGAGGACAACTCAAACAATAACAAGGAGGTCGAAAACAGCTTGGAGGGTGACTTAGAGGAAGACTAATATAGATCTTGTCATAATTCTAGTTATTTAAGTTTAAAACAAGGTTTAATTTCAGGATTTCTTTGTATATTCTATATTTTAAAGTTTGAACTTAGATGAATTTTTATCGTATGGATCAATTTTTAGCAAATATGATAGTTAAACAAAAATGATATAAAATAAATTAAAAATAAATAAATAATAAAATATTTCAAAAATTATATACAATATTATCACTGATGACATAAAAATTTGGTCATAAATAACTTTATATTGACAACAGTCCTTCGCAATTTATAGAATAGTGACGCCTCTTAACCCCTTGCAAAAACATATTATGTGACAGCTTAATGTCGTCACTATTATTCCTAACTAGTTGCGAGGTTAAAATCCCTCACAAATAAATTTTAGCGATGATATTATTTGTCTCGTCGTTAATTTGAAATTTGCAAATAACTAATTGCGAGGGTATAAAGATCCTCACAAATAGTTATTAATGACGACTGCTTCCCCTTGCTAAAAATAAGTTAAGAGGGGTTAAAAGCCCTCACAAATAAATTTTAGCGATGCCATTATTTGTCGCTAAAAAGTATGTCGTCAATTTGGAATTCGCAAATAACTAATTGCGAGGGTATAAAGGTCATCACAAATAGTTGTTAATGACAACTGCTTCTCCTCGTTAAAAATAAGTTGTCGACTTTTCTCCCCGTTTGGTAATATATTTGTGAAGGTGGATTTGTTTAGTAACGATGATGGATTGCCCTCGTAAATTATCTATTTGTGAAGATATGGTCGCAAAATCTCTTTTAGCAATAAGAGCAAATACGACGGCCTTAGAGGGCCATATGCCCTCGCTAATAACCTTTTGCAACGATATTTGAATTTTGTGAGGGCATTTTACCCTAGCTAGTAGATTCTTTTCTTGTAGTGCAAATTCGTGAAGGTCCATGAACTTAGTTTGAAAATGGTGCTAACTAATGAAAACAGTCCTAAATAGTTTAAAAACAGTGCTAATTAACGAAATTGTTCGAAAATTGATGTCATTTTGAAAAAAAAAATCCCAATTTCTTGGCCGAGTCAGAAGCATTGGAGCAAATGAATTTAAAGTCCTGAATATATATATTTTTATAAGCAGATATTAAACCTCAAATTTCTTATTTGACAACAAGATATTTTATCAAAAAAAACTAAATGGACGTTTGAGACTAAACTTTATCTTTATTATATACTATTCTATTGACCATTCCAAGGCAAAGTCACGTGATAACATGTCACAACATTTTATATATAGGGTAAGACTTAAATACAGTACTTAGGTGTTGTTCCTTAGGTTCCTCTTTTAAGATTTTGTCATGTGAATTTTTTCTCATGGGATCCAATGTATTTTTTAATTAAGTAATCACATGGCTGAATCTTAAGAGAAGAACATAAGGAACTGCACCTAAAGTACTGTACCTAAGGTTTGTCCTTATATATATATATAGTCACTGGTCTTTTGTAAGCAACGTTTTTACATAGAACATTGAGGATTATTAATTTATTCTATTGGTTCCATAAAAATAAATAATAAAAAAAAAACTTATTCTATTGGCAACTCTTTTATAATTTGCAATATCATATACTAATTTTTATTTGCCATTTTAAGGCAAGGGTAACATGTCACAGCATTTTGTATAGTCATTGGTCTTATGCAAAGAACGTTTACATAGAAAACAGAGCCAAGCTCTGCACTGTTTTGAAAGAGCTTGAAAGGGATGGTCAAAGGGGCCAATGGAGATCGATTTGCATTGTAAGCATGTAAAAATATGAACGCAAAGAAGCAGAAGAAGACAAGATTTTTAACGTGGTTCGGCTGAAATGCGTGCATCCACGGTTTATTTTATGTTGTTTTTCTGCCTTTGATACAAGTTTTATATTGACAAATCCATTCCCTACATACATTGACGACCGAGCCGTTTACTAGCCATTGTTTTCGTTTTGCATTGGGTGGAGCTGTTGATGCGTAGATGATGGAGGATTCTTGTTTCTCAATATATCACCGGCTGCACACACAAAATGAGAAAACAAATCCATAGCCATTGTTTTCGTTTTGCATTGGGTGGAGCTGTTGATGCGTAGATGATGGAGGATTCTTGTTTCTCAATATATCACCGGCTGCACACACAAAATGAGAAAACAAATCCATATTATATATTAATTACTGGCTAGTTGCCATTAATAAAACCAATATGCTCCTGCCTCAGTTTAAATAACTCATTTAATGAACTTTTGATTATAAACTTATTCCTTGTAGCCCCACTTACAAACCTCATTCATCATGTTTCTGAACCAATAAAAGCACAGCAAGCTATATGTTAAGTTCAAATAAATAAAAATGGACAAAACTTAGATACAATATTTTAGGTGTTGTTTCTTAGGTTCCCCTTTTAAGATTCAGTCATGTAACTATTTAACTAAGAAATATACTTCTATCCCTTGAGAAAAAATCCACATGGCAGAATCTTAAGAAGGGAGCCTAAAAAACAACACCTAAGTACTGTATTTAAGTCTTGCTCAATAAAAAATTAAGGAACATTTTTACATAGAACATTGAGGATTAATATATTCTATTGGCTACTCTTTAATAATTCTTGCTATCATATCATTCATTTTATTTACCATTTCAAGGCAAAATCATGAGGGTAACATGATCGCAACATTGTATATATTCATTGGTCTTTATGTAAGGAACATTTACATAGAAAATTGAGAATAAACATATTCTATTGGTTACTTTTTGATAATTCTCTATATCATATTTTTTTATATTTAAAAAAAAAAAATCTATTTTGACCATTTCAAGACAAAGTCATGAGGGTAACAAGTCACAACATTTTATGTAGTCAATGGTTTTATGTAATGAACGTTTACACAAGTGGGAACAACGGTATTCTGTAAGATATATTATATACCAACTCTAAACTCTATACTCTACTCCAATGGTATTGTATTCGCTACCCTACCTTAGACCCACACTCATCCCCTTCCCTTCCAAATTTATATAAAATAAAAAATAAAAATCAACTCTACCACAAACATAGCTTGCTCTTTCACATAATCACAACTTAAATTAAAAGTTTATAATCGTACTTTAACATGATTTTACTATGACATTTTAAATTTAATAAGGATTTGGTGCAAAAACTGTTGGATATTTTGAATGCCTAAGTAAATAATAAATTAAGCTTAATGCTTTGTCTATACAAAGAAAAGCACAGCCATGCGTGCACACAGAGAGAGGCTCAAGGCTAATTTGTTGGATGCTATTAAGAGTTGAAAGTTTGCCATTGCTCTTAAAATTTGTACATTTTTATAGAATATTTATGCTTCTAGTTTTAGTGTTAGTTTATAAAAGAGCCTACACATGACAGCTTACCTTTTTGAAAGATTGATGCATTGCCCATACAGACGGGCTGTGACCTTAAGTTAAAATTCTTCTTATGGAAGTTAAACATTGCAAAGAAAAAGTATCAAATATAGGGGAACTAAACTAAAGCAGTCTTGGTGTTTAAGATCTTGTGGGTTTGATTTTTTTTAGTAAAAAAATTCTCTAAAGACAAGAAATCACAAATCTTGTAAACAAGAACTTCTTTATTAAGATTGTCGGACTGTGAGCTGTGCCATTCCACCTCAAAACCAATTGGTAATGAGGAAGACACACTCAAATCTTTTATATTATTCAACATCGTACGAGCCTATTTTTAGAGTAGTTGTAGGGAGTTAAATTATGGTCCCTTCAACAATCCCTACCTCACAATACCACTCCCACAACTCGAACCCATAACCTTGGCTCTGATATTATTTGTCAGACTGTGAGTTGTGTCATTTCACCTCAAAACCAATTGGTGATGAGGATGACATACTCAAATCTTTTATGACATTTGACATTGTGCCCCACATACCTATTTTTAGAGTGGTTGTAGGAAGTCATATTGTGGTCCCAAAAAAAGATTATAATTTAATTAATTACTGAAATTCATCACCTATAATTACAAACAATTATAGATTTTATAATGATGGGCATGACCAAAATCAAAAGCAAACTGCAAAAGAGGAAATAGGAACCGAACTTGCAATTGATCTGATAAAACCATAAAACCCAATGATTTAACTGTAAAAACCATTAGTTCAATTGGTAAAAATTGAATACCAAACATTTTTTTTTTTCAAAGTTTTTAAAACCATAGGAAGATGTGATTCATCAATGAAAGGAGGAGCCACATACAGACTAGAATCTTCTATAAAAAAAAAAAATACATACATACATTATAGAAAATACAGATTGGTTGTGCTACTAAAGTCTATGGGTAATCTATAGAGGGCCTCATAATAATTAAGTCATGCAAAAAGTAGAGCCAAAAACAAAAGTACCAATGATGGTTAGGATTTGGAAAATCTTTTCTCAGCAAAAAGTACTATATTTTATTTTTGGGTAAATTTCATTCATATATCCAGAGTTTTATGCTAATGTCAATCAGATTCAAAAATTTTCAAAATTGACTAATTTTGTCCCTAAAACTAACTTAGTCCTTGCAGCAGTTGAAAAGAATGACTAACTGGCCTAACAATTTTGAGGGATTAAGTTGGTTTTAGGGACTAAATTGGTAAATTTTAAAAAATCTTGAACCCAGTTGGCATTAGCCCAGACCTTAGAGTATCTTAATGCTACTTACTCTTTATTTATTTATTTATATTGAATGCTTAAGTAAAATTTTATTCACAATTAAATTTTAAACTGAACAAATTACAAGGGCAGAGTTGGTCCCTGGCTGATTATTATTTATTATTATTATTATTATTTTTTAAATTAAAACGAAAGATCCTTCCCGTTGTCTGTGTTACTGGTAATAATAATATCCATAGAGTGGATGAGAAATTATGGTTGGGTAAAAAAGTATTTTAAGTTGTAGATTCAAATTAGAATTAATAGCAACTTACCACCTATGATTTGTTGTGAAAATGTTATAGACGTAGCACTTCTCTAAAATAATTGAAGGCAGCTTATCTAGAGGAAATTTGTCGTGGCTGGTTGTTTCCAAATTCCAAGCCAACAAGTTGCACGTTTCCATTTTTATATATTTATTTTTGGTTCCTCGCTACTCACCTAACTAAGTAACTAACAAATGAGTGAAACAAGTCTTCAAATGTACCATAGGACGGTAGTGCAGGGGGAAATCTTCAAATGTACCATAGGACAGTAGTGCAAGGGGAAATCTAGTAAAACAACAAAATCTCATTATATTTTTAAAATACCTTTGTTTTGAATTGTGGTGTATCCCAATATAATCTTATTTTATTTTATGTTGATCTATGGTAGATTGACACTAAATTTGCTATGAAAAAGTTGTAACTTGTAACATTTTGTTATTGTTGTTTAAGAACTCTTCTCTTAGAGCACTAGCATTGGGGGGTGTAAACATCCCCTAATTGCTATTTTACAACCCAAACCACCCAAAACTCACTCCATCTAAGTTTGTAAACTTAAAAAAATTTGCAACCTATAAATAGTAAGGTTTCATATATGCAACCTTACAATTCATAGGTTGTATATATATATATATATATATATATATTAGTTTAATCTTGTGATTGTGTGTGAAGAGAAAAAGTCAGTGGGAGGAAAAAAAGAGAGAATAGTACTTTATATCATTTTATTAGGTAGTTTCTATTATTTTATTGGGTTGTATGTAAAAATAAAAACTGGGATGTAGGGTGAGTTGTAAAATGAGTTTATAAAATAGATAAAGTAGTATTTGATGATGCAAAATCGGTTTTTTTTTTTTTTGCATTCCCGGATGCTAATGCTTTAAAGCGGTCTTATATGATCAACTCTAAATTTAATTCATTTGTCAAAAAAATTTATGTCAATTTATGCTTTTTAGAATATCAATTGAGAGTTTTAGAGTTTGAATATTCCTTCCCCACTTAAGAATTGAGATATATATAAAAAAAAAAAAAAAAAAAAAAATTATCTTTTTTGGGTCAATGTTTGGTCAGAAAGTTCCTCAAAGCATAAACAATACTATAATGGGTTAAATTTGTTGCACACGTTATTTGCTCTTTTGAAATAAGCAAGGTTCACGTATGGCCACATGGGTGTTCTACAACATACAAATGGAGCATCATAATCTTTATTGCCAATTCAAATGATCATAAAGAAGAAATACTCAGTATTGCACCCATTACCTTGAGTCTGATTTCTTATATTCTTGTTTTCCTTTCTAAACAGTGGAAGCAATTATTATTCGTACAACATTAGTTTGTACATGTTACATACATGCTGTTCTTGGTGATGCCCTATGAAAGTTCAAAAAAACGTGTACAAAACACCTTTGAACGTTTAGACCCCCAAATTACAACTTAACCAATTCAAGCAATATGTCAAACAACTAGTGTGCGGAAACTTAACATATGCTATAATATGGAATTGGTAAAACTATCTAAGCCAAAACAAAATATAATCCACAGCAGATAATAAAAAGGCAAAGATAGAGAGGAAAGAAGATGCAAACACAAAGACAACACGCGATGTGTTATCGAAGAGGAAACCGAAGCCCTCGGCGTAAAACCTCTCCGCCGCCCTCCAAGCGGTAAACAATCCACTAGAAAATACAGTTGGGATACAAGGACAGCAATAGACCCTCCAAACCTAATCTACCCAGTGCACCTAAGCCCTCCAAGCTTCTTGCTCCAACGAGGTTGCGCCGAACCTTTTTCTTTTCTAGCTTCCCGGATTCCGCTACTAGACCGTAGCATCAACCAATGAAGATTGGTTCCTTCCTAACTGCTTCCCAGAAATCCAAACAGCTGTCTCACAGTGATGATGATGGTGAGAACCAGGTTTGGTATAATGCCTCTCAAGGATTTGACAATGGAGAGGAAGAGAGTTGAGGAATTTGAAGAGACTCTAATGTATAGATTGTGGGTGAATCAATATGGTTTTCCTTTAGGGTTTCTCTCTCAAAATTCTCTCTGGAAGCTCTCTTACAATCGTGGGTAAAAGGGGTATTTATACTGGAGTGGGAGAGGAATGTGAAACGTCAGGTTTTACAAAATAGGGGTGGCTCGCGGCTTGACCTCGCGGCTTGACTAAGTCGCGAGATCCAGTCGCGAGATAACCATATGGCCAGTTGTCCTGTTTTGTCCTGTAGTGCTCCAGCTAGCATGACTGTTCATCTTCCAACATGCTTGGCACGTGTGCTGCGTCTGGCAGCTTGCAGCCGCGAGTCACCCGCGAGTCCCAGTCGCGAGTCTCTGTTTTCTTGCACACTCTTGAGCAATCTTCACTCTATCTCACTCACTGCCCTTACATCAAACCCACCTAAATACAGGGTTACTAAATGCTGAATTACAAGCAAATTTGGCACGGAATAAAGCCAATTAGATGGTTGAATAAATTCAACCTTACAATCTCCCCCTTTGGCTATTCCGTGACAAAACCCTAAAACAGACTCTAGACTTAACATGTGAGTTGGGAACAGTTGAACAAAACTCACTCACACCTAACTCTAGAAGCTGTGAAGCACTTGAATCATATGAACATAATACTCCTGAAACACAACAATACACCATGATCATTGTAAGCAGAAAATTATAAATGCATATGAAACAGGCAATATGTGATCAAGCAAAGATGGAGTTAAGAAACAAACCATGACTTGATCAACCAAGTGAACACCACAAGGTAGTGATCACAGTGCTCATTCACACTTGGAATGAACACACGGACATACAAGTTAACAAGCACAAGGCAAGTCACTTGTATGCTCAACACTCAACCAATGCATAACACACAAGGTATATGCATCTAGGAACAATCCTACAAGGGCACAAGAGTGACAGTACATAAACCAAAATGCAGAACATTTAGATTAAAGTACTGATTTCAACATAGCATAAAGGCTGCATTAAGCAAGGTACATACCATAAAGCCTACAAACTATGCATAACACATGCATAACACATTAACCCTAAAAGCTTACAAAAGCACATGGGTACAAATACAAAACATCCTGAATAACAGTTTACAAAACACAATATATCAACTTAAAGTGAAAACTTAAACTGAAGAAGAATGTAAAGACACTCCCCCTTAGGTAATATTCTCCCCCTCTGATCATGCCTATCACTCCCCCTTTTTGTCATGGAATAGGCTATTCATCCTCTTCCAGCTTTCTCTGAATTTGATCCAATTGAGTTTGAAGAGAAGTAAACTTCATATCCTATCGAGTGCTTTGATGGTGTAGAGAAGCTGTGAGTCCAGACATCTTTGTATTCAACTCGTGGACAGAGGATACAATGCGATCAAGTTTCTCATCTAGGGAGAGAGTGCTGAAATGAGAGCCACTGTGAGATGTAGAAGTTTCTGGTTTGGCTCTCTTCCGACTATGTCCAATGCTTGCATTGAATGTACGCATGTTGATTGGACTTGGTTTTGAGATAGGAGATTCATCTGCCGTTGGATAAATACCCTTGAGCTTCAAGATCCGTGAAATGAGACTGCAGAAAGGAACGCATATTCGAGACTCAGTTCGAAGAACCGTTTTGCGCAAAACATGAAAGATATGAGCACAGATGTCTATTTCCACATCAGAGATTAGATCATGAAGAAACAAAGCACGTCCGAGGTTCATATACCCAGTGCTTGATAAAGGGTACAAATTGTGAAACATCACAATTGTAAGCACTCTCAGTTTTGGAGAAAGAGAGGAAACACTGATGGATTTTCCATTGGGTGAGAACTCCAAGTCTTGACCGAGACTTTCTTTGAGAAGCTCCTCATCAGGACAGAGATCATCATAAACCGGTGAATGTCGGAAAATTGGTCTGTTGATGTGAAGAATTTCTGCCAGATATGTAGGAGAGACAGAAAAGCTCTTTTTCCAAACCCAGCACTTAAGTTCATCTCCTTCCACAATTGCGTTAGCATAAAATTCTTTTACCAACTCCTCATACGCGTCATTCGGATCAGAGAGAAGGTAATTCCAATCCTTGTGAGCAAACCATTTCGGAATGTCAGTGTCATGAAGTGAGGACTGATCCAAAGCTCTTTCTAGTAATGGTTTGGCATGTAGAAAGAAATTCTCATAAGACTGATAGGCTGCATATGATCTGAACTTGTTGGGATCGAAACTCTTTGATGAAGAGCGAGTCCCTTTTGTTTGAGGAGGGTAATCATCAACATCAATTACTGGTTCCTTCCCTTTGGAACTACCTCCTTTCACAGCAGCTTTCTTGAATGGTGACATGACTAGTCTGTATTATGAACAAGAGAAATGACAGAACACAATCCAACAGACTTTATTAGCAGTGGGTTAGTGGAAATTTAGGGACAATGAAGAAACCCTAATAGCTGGATGAAAATGGCCCGAAAATAGCAATGAGGGACACAAATGGCCCAAATTGAACTACACAGTAGAGGTAGACAAAATAAACCACACAATCAGCTGAAAAAGAACCCACATTCAACAACACATCAGCAGGATACCACACAGGATCATTTCGAAACACCACAACAACAGCAGATCAGACAAAAATAGCTAACCCTAGCTAAGCACATGATGAAGAACAAAATCAGCAATTTAAAATAGCTCAAAACAGAAACAAAAGTTTCCATAAGCTAAGCATGGACAAAGAGTAGTAGCTGAGCTAAAAACCCATTTCAAAATCACAATCAAATGCGAATAATCCAGAGGGAAAACCATAACACCAAGTAGAATAGAGTTCAAAGCAGAAAACCATACCTGTTACTCGATGAATTTGAGCTGAAAAGTGGCAAACAATGGAGATCGAAAATGGAGGCACGGTGTGAATGGGTAAGAGCAGATGAGAAAGACAATGAACAGTCACAAAAAGATCGAGGGAAAAACAAAAAGTTTAAAAACCTGCCCCTGTATTTCCAAAACACGCGATTTTCGCGACTGAAACGAGTCGCCAAAAATTCGCTAGATCAAGCCGCCAAAACACTCAAGGACAAAAATTTGAAAAATTTTTCTAAGTGTTTTTCGTGACTGGAAGGTCTACCTGCGAGTGAGTCGCGAGCTGAGCCACGAAAATCTCTGAGTAAACCGCGCGACTGGACCTTCCACTCGCGAACAAGTCGCCAAAAATGACCCGCGAAGACGCGACTGAGGCACGCGACTTGACATACCCGCGACTGAGCTGCCAAAACAGGGCAAAACTGGATTTTTGAAATTTTCAGATTTTTTAAACAAAATACTTTCCAAAAACACCTAAAACACTTCAAAAATCTTTTTGTGCTTGAATTAACAAAGATTGAGCATGTGAAAACACATTTCATCAAGTACAATCACACAAATGAACATGGCATTTATTGAACATAAACTTGTGTGTTGTGTGTGGATATCAACAATCAGATAGTCCTTCGTCTAATGTGAAGCTTCAATGATCAATTCAACCAAGGCATACACAATTAGCACTAGATCATGTGACCCATCTCAATTATAGAAATATGTATATATGACCTCCCACACAACTTGATAACATAACTTGGAGCTTAACATTTGACTCCACTTTCAATCATAACATTTGATCTTTTTGATCTTTTGAGGCAATCATTTCTCATTGTGAGAGTGATATATGACAATTCACTTTAAAGAACAAGCCTTTGGCTTTTTGAATAAACATTCACTTTAATATAAGGTCGTTTACCCTTTTTCCTAGTCAAATACTAGAATGTGCGACAGGCTTTTGCAGCTCAATATCTCTTTTCATTTGGAGATTTACATTTGGTGAGCTCTTTTTAGCAAAACAAAAATAAAGAGTGGGAAGATATATAGACACAAGTCTATGCATGTCTCAAGATCGACAAAACCATTCACTAATCATTCATGACAAGTTTGAAGATCTATTTACAACAATCACAAAGATTTCAAGATTTCTCCCACATAGATATGAGTGCAAAGAAACAAGCAATGCTCGAAAATGCACAAAGCCATTAGCACAAAGGTACAAGGCAAAACAAGTTTTGAGACAAAACTCAACAATGTCAATCAAGCTTTTTGATTTTCTAATTTTTTATGTGATTTTTGGATTTTTGACACAAAATAAGAAAATGATTGAACAAACATAGAAAGAAGCAACAGTATTCACAAATGGACAAACAAACAATAAACATGTAGCACAAAGAGCTAATCAAAGAAGTGTGTGCCTCAACACAAACAGACTTATCATATTATAAATATGTGAAGCACATAACACACAAGAGAGTCAAGGAATTGTACCAACACCAATGGTCTTACGGAGTGATTCAAACTGTGGACCATCGAGAGGCTTGGTGAAGATGTCCGCCTTTTGATTGTCGGTGTGTATGAACTCAAGACACACAACTCTTTCCTCTACCGAATCCCGAATGAAATGGTATCGTATCTCTATGTGTTTGGATTTTGAATGTTGGACAGGATTCTTGGAAAGCTTGATGGCACTGGTGTTGTCACAGTAGACACACATCGTTTCTTGAGGAATTCCATAGTCATGAAGTAATTTCTTCATCCAAAGAAGCTGAGTGCAGCAACTTCCAACAGCGATGTATTCTGCTTCTGCAGTAGATAGAGACACTGAATTCTGCTTCTTGCTCATCCACGAGACAAGATTGTTACCAAGGTAGAAACAGCCGCCTGAAGTACTTTTCCGATCGTCTACACTACCAGCCCAGTTAGCATCTGAATACCCAGCAAGACAAGCATTTGAGTCTTTTGAATACCACAGACCATAGTTTGCAGTGCCATTCACATATCGAATGATTCGTTTAGCAGCAGTGAGATGAGATTCCTTCGGATTAGCTTGGTACCTGGCACAAACGCCAACACTGAAAGCAATGTCCGGTCTACTGGCTGTAAGATAGAGCAAACTCCCTATGATGCTCCTATACAATGTAGGACTTACTTCGACTCCAGACGAATCGACATTCAGTTTAGTGGATGAGCTCATGGGAGTGGAGGCATGTTTTTTGGAGTCTAGTCCAAACTTCTTGACAATGTTTCTGGCATACTTCTCTTGAGATACAAATATACCCTCCTTCTGTTGTTTGACTTGAAGACCCAAGAAAAATGTGAGCTCCCCCACCATACTCATCTCAAACTCCTTCTTCATCTCCTCAGAAAATTCAGTAGCACGATCTTCGATGGTTGCCCCAAACACTATGTCATCAACATAGACTTGTGCCACAAGGAGATAATCTTCATCATTTTTGACAAACAGAGTTCGATCGGCATACCCTCTCTTGAAACCTCTATCTAGAAGATAATGTGTAAGACGATCGTACCAGGCTCTAGGCGCTTGTTTTAAGCCATAAAGGGCTTTCTTCAATCTTAATACATGATCTGGAAAATGAGGATCCTCAAATCCTTTTGGTTGCTCAACAAATACTTCTTCATTTAGATATCCATTCAGAAATGCGCACTTTACATCCATTTGATAAAGTTTGAAATTCAAAGTGCACGCAATGGACATGAGGATTCGAATGGATTCGAGTCTTGCCACCGGAGCAAAAGATTCATCAAAATCCACTCCTTCTACTTGAGTGTATCCTTGAGCTACTAACCGAGATTTGTTTCGAATTATCTCTCCATCTTCATCAGTTTTGTTTTTAAAAATCCATTTTGTGCCTATAACATGAACGTTCTCAGGCCGTGGAGCAAGTTCGCACACATCATTCCTCATAAACTGATTCAGCTCTTCATGCATTGACTCAACCCAATTCTCATCTTGAAGAGCCTCTTCAACCCTTTTTGGTTCAAACTGTGCAAGATAACAGTGATATGTTACATGATTGGCTAGCAGAATGTTTCCTTTCCTGAGGCGAAGACCGTCATCAAGAGATCCTATGATATTACTTTCCGGATGATTCTTGATAACTCTTGAAGATGGCCTTTTTGAAGTGGAAACTTCATCACTACGAGAGACAGGAGGATGAACTTCCAGAGGAGTAAGAGGACTTGATGTTCTAGACATCGATCTCGTTTCCATTCTTGGGTTGATGGGAGTCGATTCTACTTCTGGTATAGGTTCTTCACCTTCTATATCCAAAGCTTCTACCTCAACATCGGGCTCTTTGGTGCTCGGCCCTTCTACATCATCAATCATTTCCACCTTAGGTAAGGCATCATCAATCTTGACATTTATGGACTCCATCACAGTCTTTGTTCTTTTGTTAAACACTCTATACGCTCGACTTGTAGTAGAGTAGCCAAGAAAAATACCCTCATCACTTCTCGCATCAAACTTCCCAAGATTCTCCCGATCATTTAAGATATAGCATTTACTTCCAAACACTCGGAAATACTTCACTTTAGGCTTCTTCCCATTCCATATCTCATAGGCAATCTTCTTTGTACCAACTCGAAAGAAAATCCTATTGCCAATGTGACACGAGGTGTTGACAGCTTCTCCCCAAAATTTTTGAGGTATTTGCTTGTTAAGAAACATGACTCTTGCCATCTCCTGAATCACACGATTTTTTCTCTCTACCACTCCATTTTGTTGTGGAGTTTTGGGAGCTGAAAATTCTCTTTTAATTCCATTCTTCTCACAGAAGGACTCGAATCTTGCATTCTCAAATTCCCTCCCACGATCACTTCTAACTTTGGCTATCGGAATCCCTTTTTCGTTTTGTAGTTTCTTGCACAGAATCTCCAACCTCTCACAAGCTTCTGATTTTTCTCTAAGGAATTCAACCCAAGTGTATCTTGAGTAGTCGTCCACAATGACCATAATGTATCTCTTCCCCCCTAGGCTTTCAGTTCTGGTAGGCCCCATTAGATCAACATGAAGTAACTCCAAGCACCGAGAGGTGGCTATCACATTCACCTTGTGATGACTTGCCTTAGTTTGCTTCCCCATTTGACACGCACCACAAACGGTCTTCTTCACTTTTCCAAATTTAGGAAGTCCCTCGACTACTTCAAGTTTGGAGACTTTTGCTACTTGTTTGAAGTTGGCATGCCCAAATCTGTGATGCCACAGCTCCAACATATCCACACGAGCACTTCTACACGATATGGGTGCCGTGGGAACTATTCCATAACAGTTATCTGTAGTCCGATTTCCTTCCAAAACTTGAATCCCCTCTTCGTTGATGATCAAACATCCCTTCTTAGAGAATTGTACCAAGAAATCATCATCACAAATTTGAGTGATGCTCAGCAAATTCGCCTTCAGCCCTTTTATGTACAGCACATCTTTCAACAGCGGCAAACCAGGTATCTCAATGGTTCCTTTGCCTAGGCCTTGAGCATGACTTCCATCACCAAAGGTCACATAGTCACCAACCTTTTCTTTGAGTGTCTTAAACAGTGACTTATCCCCTGTCATATGGCGAGAACACCCACTGTCAAGATACCACAAACACGCATTAAACACCTTCAATGAGGTATGCACAAATAGGTTCACATGTGACAGACATTCTTGACCTTCAAACACAAACTCATCATCAGTTTTCATGCTTCTTTCATATTGATTTTTCATTTTCAGATTCTCAATCATCTCACACAACATTCTATTCTTTCTTTTATATTTCTTAATCAATGATTTAGATTTAGATATGCTACTGTGTAAGACTTGATTCTGATTTTCAAGATATTCCAGCATGTGAACAAATACTCTAGCATGTTTCTTAGTTTTTAACAACTCTACAAGATCATCAGTAACACACCTTTCAGACATATGCATAGAGTCATTTTCACAAACACTTAAGCTACAATTCAGCATGGTATATTCCAAAACAACAACCACAACACAGGGGTCTAGGATTACACTTAGGTAATAAAACCACAACAAGTGTACCCGCTCTGATACCAATTGAAAGTTCAAAAAAACGTGTACAAAACACCTTTGAACGTTTAGACCCCCAAATTACAACTTAACCAATTCAAGCAATATGTCAAACAACTAGTGTGCGGAAACTTAACATATGCTATAATATGGAATTGGTAAAACTATCTAAGCCAAAACAAAATATAATCCACAGCAAATAATAAAAAGGCAAAGATAGAGAGGAAAGAAGATGCAAACACAAAGACAACACGCGATGTGTTATCGAAGAGGAAACCGAAGCCCTCGGCGTAAAACCTCTCCGCCGCCCTCCAAGCGGTAAACAATCCACTAGAAAATACAGTTGGGATACAAGGACAGCAATAGACCCTCCAAGCCTAATCTACCCAGTGCACCTAAGCCCTCCAAGCTTCTTGCTCCAACGAGGTTGCGCCGAACCTTTTTCTTTTCTAGCTTCCCGGATTCCGCTACTAGACCGTAGCATCAACCAATGAAGATTGGTTCCTTCCTAACTGCTTCCCAGAAATCCAAACAGCTGTCTCACATTGATGATGATGGTGAGAACCAGGTTTGGTATAATGCCTCTCAAGGATTTGACAATGGAGAGGAAGAGAGTTGAGGAATTTGAAGAGACTCTAATGTATAGATTGTGGGTGAATCAATCTGGTTTTCCTTTAGGGTTTCTCTCTCAAAATTCTCTCTGGAAGCTCTCTTACAATCGTGGGTAAAAGGGGTATTTATACTGAAGTGGGAGAGGAATGTGAAACGTCAGGTTTTACAAAATAGGGGTGGCTCGCGGCTTGACCTCGCGGCTTGACTAAGTCGCGAGATCCAGTCGCGAGATAACCGTATGGCCAGTTGTCCTGTTTTGTCCTGTAGTGCTCCAGCTAGCATGACTGTTCATCTTCCAACATGCTTGGCACGTGTGCTGCGTCTGGCGGCTTGCAGCCGCGAGTCACCCGCGAGTCCCAGCCGCGAGTCTCTGTTTTCTTGTACACTCTTGAGCAATCTTCACTCTATCTCACTCACTATCCTTACATCAAACCCACCTAAATACAGGGTTACTAAATGCTGAATTACAAGCAAATTTGGCACGGAATAAAGCCAATTAGATGGTTGAATAAATTCAACCTTACACCCTATGCTGGCATCATGTACAACAAAAAGAGTCTTGATATTCAAGCATTTTGATACTTAATAATATAAACTAGTAGGTATTCAAAGGGTATTTTTGAACTAGAAATAAAAATGGACATTGATGTAAAGATATGCAGGGCAGGACAAGCCTAAATCCATCTTTGCCCCACCCTAGGTTGCAAGGCAAAAATCTCACCTCATCCCGACTTCACCATTTCTATAAGGTGGTGTAAGTCCGGCAAATCAAAGCAAAATTGTCATTCCTAAAATTAGACATGATTTTCTTTGGAACCAATGACCCACACACAAATCCATAGTTTACATCATTTAAAACAAGATAATAAGAGTCTTCTTTCAATTGGAAGCCTTTTAAGGGATGAGTAGCCCCTGAATCTTAATGGCATCAAATAAGCATCAATTGTCGGGCTCTGCTGTTATCTGCTACAAAGAATTCAACACGGCCACTCAACATAATTAACTAGTTAGATTAGGTGAGTGTGATTTCTCATGAATGACAAATTAAAAATTGAAGGGTATCAATTTCTCATGAAACAATTTAGCTGACAGGTCCCTATCTTCTTCTTCTTTTTTTCTTTTTCTTTTTTTTGATAGAGATAAAATTTTATTAAAACCACAAGTAGAAGTACAAACAAAACAGAAAAGGAAGCAATCCCTCAATCGAGGAGCTATTCCTCCCTGATAATATTTACAACATCAGGAGCAAACAAAACATCAAGACACCCTGCACTAGAAGACTTTAAGGAGTAAGGACCACTTGAAAGTATTATGCAGGGACAACTTTTTGGAAAACATTTGCCACCGAATAAATTATGTGAATGTGGGAACAAACAAGGGAAGAAGACAATAAAAAGATGTGTGATCTCCCTATGTATATAATGAGAAATGTTAGTGTTAACAAAAAATTTCACAATTTTTGTCACAACTCGTCACATGACGAATTATGAGTGTGGCAGACAAATTAGTAGATTCATGTGGTCCACATCTCCATCACTCAGACCTCATCACATGATGAATTATGGCAAAAATTGTGAAACTTTTTGTAGCTTTCTCGTCTGCACTGTTTTAGAAGAGCTTGAAAGGGATAAGCAGGGGATCAATGTAGATTGATTTGCTTTGAAGTTTGAACCATGTAAAAAACTAAAAATACGAACGCAAAGAAGAAGAGGGCAAGATTTTTAACGTGGTTCGGCCGAAGTGTGTACATCCACGGTTTATTTTATTTATGTTGTTTTTTTATTCCTTGTTACAAGTTTTATATTGACAAATCCATACATATGTGCGTTTACATTGATGACTGAGCCGTTTACTAGCCTTTGCTTTCCTTTTGCATTAGGTTAGAGCTGTTGATGCGTAGTTGGTGGCCACTGGCTGCACACACAACATGAGAAATCAAATCCATATTATATATTAATTACTGGCTAGTTGCAAATAATAAAACCAATATGCTCTTGCCCCTATTGAACTAATTATATGAGTGATTTTTATTCTTTTAGGGTTCGTTTGGTTGGAGGTGTGGAAAAGTGGGAGGATGGAAAATTGTGAGAGGATGGAAAAGTGGGAGGATGGAGAATATTTAGTTTTTCCTCTTGTGTGTTTGGTTGGAGGGGTGGAAAAGTGGGAGGGTGGAAAACTCTTTTATTTGGTTGGAGAGAAAAAGGGAAGGATGGAAAAAGTAATGTATATAAATTGACTATTATACCCTTGTTACATAATATGTAAGAAATAGATTTATTTGTACTCATTAAATAATATAAAATTTACCATATCATATATATAAATTTATATTATTATTTTTATTATTATAAAGTAAAAATTACAATAGTGTACATATAAATTTAATTGAGCAAAGGATTTTGTAACCAGCAAAAAGGTGGTTAGCAAATTTACACTACATTCAGCCCACAAAAACGTGGTCAGCAAAGAGGAAGTTAACAAACTTTTGTGGGCAAAAGATTATACGATGGCAACCTTCTTAATTTATTGTTCATTTATTGCATTATAATGATTCATTAATTTTAATGTGCACAAAGGTCTAGAGTTGGAATACATATGCTACAAAAAGTCAACAAGAAAATGAGGAGTACAATGAGGACAGGAAACAATAGATCACGTTGAAAAAAAAAAGAAAAAAGAAAAGAGAGGAGAACCTGGACTGGACCACTGGACGATGTGCCATGAGAAGGTAAGATGAGAACATGAGAAAAAGTGATAAGGATTTGTGGGCAAAAGTCATCAGGTGGGGTAGGTGAAAAGGTTATGAATGAGGGTAGGTGGGAGGGCATTATGGTGATAACGCTATGAGGCACTTTTCTCTCATGAGTTTTCCTCCCGATTTGGGAGGAAAAAATTTGTGGGCCCAGGAGAGGAAATTTTCTCCCGGGTTTTTTGCCCTTCCTGTTTTCTTTCTATTCCCAAACAGTGGAAAACATTGTTATACCCTTATTTTCCTTCCTATATTTTCCATCCTTCCTAAATTCCACCCAACCAAACACAGTGTTAGGGATAGATATGCAAAATCTACTTGTTATTTATATTATTATGCATTGACTAATTTGAGTGCCCTACCTCTAAATAATCCACTCCTTTAGGTAAGTTGTGCTTTTCTTGGTTAGGTGATAAGCAACTTGTTTATTAACAACGAAATGCAAGTGGCTATTGTTAAAAGAGAAAAATATACCAACAAGTGGACTCTACTACGTACATTTTTTTATAAAATCTAGTTTGTCTTTCCCATGCAAAGTCATATGGGAACAAGTAAATTAATCAACAAGAAGAGCTTAATTAATTTGTTACCTAACCATGAAAAGCACAACCCACCAAACCAGTAAACTATATACATCCTTTTGGCATTATGTACAATTAATGTTTCTCTTCCTCATGCAACGTCATATGGGAACAAGTAAAAGCTTTGTTAATCAGTAAGAATAAGCTTAATTAATATGTTACCTAACCATGAAAAGCACGACCCACCAAACCAGAAAACTATATACATCCTTTTTGGCATTATATACCATGTAATTGGTCTTTCCCAAGCAACGTCACATGAGAAAAAGAATCTTACAAATAAAAAGACTTATTTGCCACCTAATCAAGATAAGCACAATGTACCAAATAAGTCAACAACTCTTAATGGAAATATATATAATTATATTATGTAAGTGTTAGTGATATATTAGCCCATTAGCATAGACTCAAACCTAATTCTACTTTGTGTACAAGTCAAGTCTCTTATTTGTACTAGAAGTCTATTAGTCTAGGGTTTAGTCTATTATATATACACATGTTATGATTCATTGTAACACAGGATTTGTACTATACTATAATATATTATTGATGTAGCCCTTTAGGGTTTCCTCCATGGATGTAAGCGGTTAGGCTGAACCATGTAAACCTCGTGTGTTATTGTGTTCTATACTTTATTGCTTTCGCTTCCGCATCCATACTAGCAAATTCAACATGGTGTATTAATGCTAATATTTAACATGGTATCAGAGCCACCTTCTTGTGGCCATGGTTTTCTGTCATTGTGGTATATTTAAGAGCAATCTTTGTCTTCTTTAGTGTTTTTTTTCACTGTGTTCATCTTCTTTGGCTTCTTACTGTTGCCGTCAAAACTCTCTGGTATAGTCATGCCACTATTAGAAGTCACATCAACACTACAAGACCATTGCCTTCCTTAAACTACCATTACAGAGCCAATCTTCATTCAAGGGATCTTCTCAACCTTATCAAATCTCAAAATTTCATCAAGCTTCTATCTTGAGTTTGAGAGAGGGTGTTAGAGATATATTAGCCCATTAGCATAGGCCCAAGCCCAATTCTACTTTGTGTGCAAGCCAAGTCTCCTACTTGTACTAGAAGTCTATTAGTCTAGGGTTTAGTTTATTATATTTACACATGTTATGATTCATTGTAATACAAGATTTATACTACACTATAATATATTATTGATGTAGTCCTTTAGGGTTTCCTCTGTGGATATAGGCCGTTAGGCTAAACGTAACCCTCGTGTGTTATTGTGTTCTATACTTTATGTTTTCACATCCGCATCCATACTAGCATATTCAACATGGTGTATCAATGCTAATATTCAACAATAAGTGCAGGGCCTTTTTTGTGCTATCTTCATACTTGGGCTAAGGCTGTTAAAGTTTGTGGGAGTTCGATCGGCCTGGTTCTCTCTAATAATGAGCCTCGTGAACCAGTTTGGGTACAAAACAACACTCCAAGACACTAAAGAACAATATATAAATGATCAAATAATTGTTAGATTCCGGTATTGTCAAAGGATGGCAAATAACAATGGCACCTCCTTGCTTTTCCTTTTGTCATGCTCCTCTCGTTCTTTGCCTTCTTTGTCTATTCTATCTTTCGTGCTTGTTCTCTCTAATGAGGATGACAAGTTTGCTATTCCTTTTTACAAAAGGGTTTAGGCCTTTACGGATCCATTTTTCTCTATTGGGTTATAGAAAAATGGAATGGTCTAAGGCTCTACTAATTATTTTCGGTTTTCCCAAGTTGTTCTGCATCAGATTTGCCCAAGTTGTTATGCAGCAGATCTATTTTGGGCTTTTCTCCTTTTCTGTGCTATTTTGGGTTGTATTAGGCCCACAATTACTCTTCTTGCAAGATGCCCCTTCTAGGGGTTACCTTTCAGTTTCATTCCCCATTCAAGGTAGGTTGGGCCATTCTCGGGCCCCATTTTATTACCTTATTAAAATGTAGTTTGCAGCAGGCTATTTACTCTACATTTTTCTCTTAGCCTAGGCATAAGCCGAAGCAGTGAGAGGAAATAGTTCCAATTTCAAAACTGTTTGCCATTCACATTCAATTCAAGAATACAAATAATGAAGTTCAATTGGTAGGATTATTTTACTGAACAGATTTGGGATATAATCATTGATTGAGTTCATTCATATGTGAAAAAACACTCCATTTATCAATAATCAAACTAAGCAATTTCATCAATACTAGTAAAACGGTATCACAAAAATAAGAGAAATTAAAAAAGAATCAACGTTCACTCTACTTGTATGTTATAATTTTCATTTCAAAAAATTGAAGTGACAACTGTTGATGCCAAAAATCGTCAGTTGAGTTCTTCGTCTACATGGATGGACGATGACAATATTTTCGTCTAGAAACAAACTTACAATAAGATACAATAAGATATGAAACAAAGAAAAAAAAATACACCGATGTGGTGTGTGCCAAAAAACCCTCTAATGATAAAGTCAGATGGAAGTATTTTTGGGATTAGAATTGTGTATCCTTTGGCTCTATCCTTCTTTGGCTTTATAGCCTTCTTGTCTTTAATGAACAATGACTCTTTGCATTCATTCTCATTTGTAACGGTTAATACATTACAAACTGATGCTTTATGTTGAGGACCATTTGTGAGAATCCAAGTGGAAAGAAAGAAAGCCCAATGACAAGGGCAACAAAGAATTGACAAAGCAGACAACAAAACCATTAAGCCCAAGAGGCAGGAATAATGGATCACTGGCCCAAGAAATAAACAAATGGGTCTTGAAGAGGCAAGTGGGCTCAAAGAAGCCCGGAAAGAGAGAAATAGCATTCCATGGGCAGTGTATGAAGTAGAAAAGCAAGAAAGGGCCGCCGCAGGCCCAAAGTAATGCAAACTAAGAAAGTAAGGGGTTTATAGCAAGCCCATAAACCCTAAGAATGAGAATAAGGTTATTGGGCCAGGGAAGCCCAATGAAGTTAGTAAAACCCCCATGAGAATGTAGAATTAGCAAAAGGGCCGAGAAAGCCCAGAGAAAGCAAACGGGCCAAGGATGCCCAAAGGAAAGCCAAAAGGGACATAGGAGCCCACAAATAAAGGCAAACCAATGGCCATGCCAAGCCACTGAGAGGAGGAATAAACGGCTGGCCTAAAAGAGGCCCAGTAGAATTAAGTTATTACAGTAGGAATAACAGAACGACATTGCAAGAAATAAAGGAAATCAAGGAATGGGCCAAAGAAATGTAAGACCCATCATCAAATAAAGCCCAGCTCCTAAAAAGAGCGAGAAAACAAAGAGCAGCCCATATAAGAGGTCAAAAAACACAGACAGCAAGCCTCCAGACCATGGCAGACGAATGGGCAGCAGGCAAGTTTTGGACACATATGGAATGAAGGCACGCGCAAGGCCTAGGCACCACCAACCTGTACCCAGCCAATACAGAGCATGGTGAGGTCGAGGGGTCAGAGGATCAGAGGGCATGGTTTGGTGGTGGGGAGAGGGGAAAAATCTATTTTTATGGTTCCAGCTCAGGCTTTTTCGGGGAGGTGTCCTGCTGGGATGGCTTACTACCCAAAAGAGGCAAGCTGAGTTGGAACCATTAGGTGCATGCCATAAGGGATAGGGAGAGAGAAATAACCCAGACTGTAGCAAGAAAAGGTGCCACGATAGACTAGCAAACAAAATACACTTCCTTGTCTGGCGATGGGAGGACGACACACAAACGAAACAGTGATGGTCGGCCAATACACCCAAACCAGACAAAGTGAGTTAAGGGTTAAAACAGTAAAATCGGGTCATGGCAAGCACTATAAAAGGAGGGTCTTGCCGTGAACAGGGCGAAGGAACAACGAAACTTTGATTGAAAAAATAGAAAACTTAAAAGAAATAGCAAAAGAAAAACGAAGTGAGAAGAAAGTCAGAAATAGCGCGAATTAGAAAGGTGGGCATGCACCGGTAGATTAGTCCCTTCTCTCCCTCATGAAATCCGCCCTCTATAAGAAATCTCGAGAATACCTACGCGAAAAACCACTTAGACCCGTTTCCCTCAGGGCGGTTAACCTCTACGGCAGGACTCTTTCCTGAGAGATTGACTGCTTTGAGGAGGAACGTTCTCCCCTTTGTGGTTCTGCTCCTACGGATTGAATTTCCAGTTGATTTCCTCTAATATTCTGACTAACCCATGCTTATAAATATTTGATGTCCTTAGTTATGCCTTTTTCTCTTCTGTAAAAAAAGAAAACAAATAGTATTGTTATTATTATGTCTGCCTATCACGATTTGTTTGAAACAGTTTCGTCTGCCGTGAACACATCCCTGGCAGATTTGGCCTAGTTTGCGCACAAGCCGGACCAACTTAAGTTGAAGCTAAGCCGGTCCCGACTCTCTTATCCAGAAAACTTGGGCTTAGTGCAGTAGGAGGCAGCCCAACACCACTAGCACAACCCACCCCTTTACACTTTGATTTGTGTAACGTCTTCTTTTCCGTTACTGTGTCTGTAACTCTTTAGCATAAATGCTTGCCATAAATGCATAACATATCTTGGGTTCGTCCATAATGCATGGGCGAGCAGTTTCCACTCGTTTCATGGCTTCCATGAAAGTAGTTGAAAATGGCAACAAATAAAATATGGGACTAGGTTTTTTTTTTTTTTTTTAGCATCGAAAACACCATAAATCATCGTCATTTTAGTGTAAGGATCACTTGCAGTTGTAGATTACTTTATAAGGCGAGGCTAATGTCATTGAGTATCAATGCATTTTCGGTGTCTTTTAATTGTTCTAATTGTATTTCCAATGTATTTTAATTGTTGTATTTCCATTGCCTTGTTTTATGATTTGGTATATATATTCTGTGGTAAAGTATAATTATTTTGTGGATCACTTAATTGAAATAAATTGATAATTTCACTGCATAGTTAATATAGGAATCTAAACTAGAAATTTCATGGACTATCCCTGCTACTCATTTTACTTTCCAATTGTTGCTTCTAATATGGTTGTTCCCATGCTGGCATTTACTATCGGAGTTTGTGGTTCTTTCTCTCTCTTCTCCTTCTATTATCTTTGGGGTCCCTTAGCTCTTGTTGCTTCCAAATGGTTCTCCCCATTTCTTAATAAGGTTATTTACCAAAACCTTTTTATTGTTAATTACCTTGGGCTTAGTGAAAATGATTTCAATTCAGCTGAGCCACAAGATGATCAAGCTACATCTATTTGAGCCATGCGCCCGACACAGCATGACCAACCAATTCAATTTAGGAGTTCATATTTGAACCCTCACTAGATGATGCAGCAATAGAAACAAGTGTTGCTACCTTTTCTTTAGTATCAGTAGGAGATTCTTTGGTAGGTGACTGAACCCATGACAGATCAGTCTCCTCTCCATTATTCCCAAGCTTAAATGAAAATTGAATGCTAAAAAATGTATGAAAACACAAGAGCTATTTAGACCCCCAAATTAAAGTTACGGCTCGATTGATTTTACTTTAACTTAATACTAAGTGCGGAATAGAGTAAATGCAAGCGAATAAACAAATAAGCTACTCTAACCCATAAACATTGTAACACAACAGTAAAACGAAAGGTAAAAGAGTAGGGAAGAAGAATGCAAACACAAGATAACACGCCAATGTGTTATCGAAGAGAAAACCAAAGAACTCGGCAAAAAACCTCTCTGTTGCCCTCCAAGTAGTAATCGATCCACTAGACAATCAGTTGAGATACATGGGTTAGCAAGAGACCCTCCAAGCCAAATCTACCCGATGTACCTAAGCCCTCCAAGCTCCTACTCCAATAAGGCTTCTCAAAACCGTGTCTTGTTTAGCTCTCCAGATCCTACAACAAGCTCCATGTTGCATCTGCCATCCTTGACTTCTTCCAATGCTTCCCAGCAGCACCAAAACCTCACCGAACACTCTGAAAGGGTGTGATAAGTGTTTGGGCCATCAACCTCTCAATGGTATGGAAATGGAGAGGTAGGAGTTGAGGAAAATTCATAAGCTATTGTGTGAAGAAATGTGGGTATAACAATCTCTAACTTTCAAGGTTTGTAGTTAGGGTTTTCTCTCTGAAGCACTCCTCAACTTTTGTGGGTGATATGGGTATATATAGTGTGGGTACAAAAAGTGTGTATCAGATAGCACAATCTAGTAAAACAGAGTGTTTCATGAGTGTCTCGCGGGAAGGCATTACCTGTGAGCTACTCGCGAAACACAGTTGTCTCCATCTGTCCTAACTCTTCACATTCCAGTCATGTGCAAGGCACATGCATCATTTCGTGGGATGCTTAGTCGCGAGCTACTGCGAAAACTCTTTTGTCTTTAGTTACTTGAGTCTTCACACTCTCTCTTTCCATCACACAACCCTTACAATTAAATCCCACAATAAATATAGAGTACAAAAGATTGAATAAAATAACAATCAAATTTGGCACGGAATTAAAGCCAACAAAACATTTAGTTATAAATTACAACTTTACAATCTCCCCTTGGCTATTCCGTGACAAAACTCCTAAAATAGACTCTAGACTTAAACATGAGTTTGGGAACAGTGGCAAAACTCGCTTACACCTAATCTAAAAGCTGTGAAGCACTTGCACGTATATACCTGTAACCTGAAACACTTGCACATATACAAAACTTTCATTAAGCTTATGACAAGTTGAATACATGGTATGTACATGAGCAAGTAAAATGCAATCAAGTTTCTAAACACTATAAAACATGTAAGCATATCTTGATCATACAAGAACAATCATTAAGGAATGACTACAATGAATATTTAACTAGTAAATGCTCATTCGGACATGCAATGCAATGAAGACCAACCACAATTATCAATTGCATGTCCAACACACAACCAATGCAAAATACACGAAGTATATGCATTTAGGATACAAGATCCTACTAGGGTACAAGTGTGAGGTACTTAAGACATATTAGCAATATCTTAAAAGCACAAAAAAAAAAAAAAATGCTACAAAGCATTGAGATAAACACAACTACTAAATATAAACTGAAATTAAAAGTAGAGTACTAAAGCTTTAAATAAAAGCAGTAAAAACAACTATCCAAGAGTATATGACCAAAAAAAAATTGGTTTGTGTCAGCTTTTTCCTATCCTCTTGAGCTCACAAAACTCACCCTTTCTCTATACACACTTTCCTTCTAGTGATGCTCTCTCCCTTACTGTACGCTATCGTCCAATCTATATAGTCTATACATAGAGATTGCTCCCCCTTTTTGGCACGAATAGCTAAAGGCTCTCCTCTAACTTGCGTTGAATCTCATCTAGCTGTGTCTCAATGGCAGTGAGACGCATTTGAACCTGGTTGTTTGTGGAGTAGATGGCATTTGCAAGTCCGAAAACACGCTCATGTAAATTTTCAACTAGAATAGTGAACCGGTCGGTGTGAGAACTAGATTATGCTGGCTGAGTGCTAGCTATCTGAGGCTCAGGAATGTGAGGAGATGTAGTCTCGGTATGTCTAGGGGTAGAGTGAGCAGCTGAGTCATGACCTGAGTGATTGACATGTTGACCAGATTCACTCTTTCGTGTTGTGGACAAATTTTTCTTTTTTTGCTCAGCAGAAGAATGACTTTTGCTCTTTTGAAGAGAGGTTATGGAGATTGGGTGATGACAAACTATGAACTTTCCATATTTTGGTGGACGAACACCTTTATGTATCATGATTTTCATGAGAAGACTACCGAAGGGAAGGCACATTCATGTTGCTGTTCGTGCTGCTGTTTTTCCAATAGTTTGGAAGATATGAGCACAAATGTCAATTGGAGTTCCAATGATGAGATCACACAAGAATTGTGCTCTTCCAAGACTAATGAATCTCGTGTTGAAGAGTGGATATAGATTAGAGAACATGATGAACGTGAGAGTTTTTAGATCAGGTTTGAACTTCACTGTTCCAATGGATGTGCCTTTGGTTGAGATCTCATGTTCATCTCCAAGAATTTTAAGAATATCTAACACTTGGGGAAGTCAGTCATCATATGGAGAACTGTCCACATTTTTGGGTCGAGTGATGCGAAGGATCTTTGCAAGGTAGCCCGGAGTAATGATGAACTTCTTTCCTCGAACCCAACACCTTAGTTCTACTCCAGTGAATCTAGCATTTAAGTAAAACTCCAAAACCAATTCATCAATCGGATCCTCGAAGTTTTCGAATAGACTCGCCCTATCTTTGTCAGCAAAAATCCTAAGGATGAATGTGGATCCCAAGTTGTCAAAACAGACAATCTGCTCCACCACAGTGGGAGCGTCCTGAAAAGTGCTAGAGAAACTCTAAGAGTCCAGTGGAGTCTTGAATCTCTCGCTGTTGGAGACTTCAGATGAATGCCGTGTCCTTTTTGAAACTGGTGATGATGTAAGGTCAATAACAGGTTCTTTACCTCGAGAGGAACAGCGAGACATCTATAGAAATAGATTTACAACAAAAAGGAACAAGTGCAAAAACACAGAAACAGAACACAAAACTTGATTAGATTCAAGTTAGTTCCAAACTAAAAGTAAAACAGCGTGAAACAAGTATAACCAACTCAAAATAGAGCAAACAAACTTAAAAAAAACATGCTATAAGTGTTAAAACATGTAAACATAAACACAATGCATGAATTTAAGTGACTGTGCATGTGTGTGCATGTGCTATGCATGTGCTGATACAAGTGAGTGTAGCAGGAGGTGCATGAGGTGTGCCTAGAGGATGCCTAATGTGTGCATGGCATGGCATTGAGGCACAAACTTGGGCAAAGTGTGTAGAACAGACATTCATTGACCAAAACATGTTAAACATGGGCAAACAAGAGTAAACCTAAGCAAAGGGACTCACTTGAGTCCAATTCAACATAAGAATGTCACTAGGACATTCTATCAAACACCTAACATGCAACAGTACACAACACCTATAAAAAATGCATGAACCTGATGAAATCTGCCTTAATACATGTTTAGAATGCCTCATGGGGCCAACACAGATACAAACACAGCAAATGGGACTCAGCCCAATCAAAATTTTGAATAAATTTGCACAAAAATAAGAACCCCAACCCAGTTTTTGAAAATCCCCAATTTTCAAAACCCTAAGCTAAAATCTGCATAATCTAAGACAAAAATGAAAACAATGTTTAGGAAAACATACCTTGAAGTGATTTTGCAGAGATTTTTGCTTGAAAATGATAGGGTTTGAGTGAAATTTGATTTTGGGTTTAGAGGGGTTCAAGAAAGGCAGTGTGAGGGAAAAACAAAGTGTTTGAAAAACTATCACGTCTGCTACATAAAAACTAAAAGCATGCGTTTTTTGTAGGTTAGGCAGTTGCGAGACACACTGAAGCTTTCGCGAGAAGCTTTTATTCGCGACACAGTCGTGATAGCCTCGGTATGAAATTGAAAAATTTCCAGTTTTTGCCTAAAAACATTTCGTAAGAAGAGTTTAGTCGTGAAATACTCGCGAGGCAGAAGTGAGACTCTCTGTATGAAAATGTGACTTTTTAATTTCCCTTAAGCACATTTCGCGGGAAGCTATAAGTCGTGAGCTTCTTGCGAAACAGCCTTTGAACTAATTTTTGAAGAAAAACACAAAAATGCATTTTGAACAAAAACTAAAAGCACGAAAGTATAAAATCACTTTCAAAAACATATAAAACACTCAAAAATCTTTTTGGGTTTGATCGACATGTGATTAAGCATACACATCACATTTGAACATATACAATCACACATATGAGATAAGCATTAATTGAATCAAAGTCTTGTGTGTTGTGGGTGAGTACCAAATGTGGAATAGTCCTTAGACCAGGGTGAAGTTTCAATGATCAATTCAATCAAGTGATACACAACTGGTACTAAGTCAAGAGATCTATCTCAATTATAAAAATGAACATATATGACCTCTTATAAGAGAATGATTACAAAACTTAGAAGCTTTTCATTTGGCTTCTGTATAAATCAAAACATTTGATCCTTTTTTGGATAATACATCTCTTTTTGAGATCAGTGCTTGAAATTTTTGATATTTCAACATTGAGAGTTAGACTTTAGCTTTTTGAGTACCATACATTTCAATACAAGAGCCGCTTTCCCTTTTTCCTAGTCAAATACTAGTATGTGCGACAGGCTTTTGCAGCTCATTATCTCTTTTCATTTTGAGATTTACATTTGGTGAGCTCTATTGCAAAAACATAAAAATAAAGGTGGGAAGATATATGGGTACAAGTCTATGCAAGTATCAAGACCATCAAGACTATTGACCAATCATACATGATAAGCTTGAAGATCTATTTACAACAATCACCCATAGTTTTTAAGATTTTTCCCACAAAGATATATGTGCATACATAACAAGCTAAGCTCATAAATGCACTACATCATTAGTACGAAGGTACTAGGCCAAACTCACATATGATATAAACAGCACAAGTGATCAAACTTTTTGAAGACTTTTCAATTTTTATGGGTTTTTGAATTTTTTGAACACACTCAAAAATAGAACAAGTAAAGTAAGATCAACAAAGACAAGTATAAAACAAAACTTGTAAAAGAAACATGCTATAAATCGGAAGCAATGCATGACATGATACATGAACCTATGATCCTAAACATTGGAAGTATTAATGCATGGACATAGGAAGAGATCATGCATAAGTACCCTTCTGCACCCACACTTTACGAGTGTTTTAGGTTAGAGCCTTAGATGGCAAGGTACAACCAACATAACTTTCAAACCTCGGAGTGAAGCTAGCAAGGCATAAGGATATGTTTTTCAGCATTTCCATCACATCGCCAATGAGATGTCCTTCACTTTTCCCTTAGCTTGTGCTCCCTTGGTCTTCTCCTTCAAGTTTCTTGACCATGCATCGAATCAGCCTTTTTGAGTGCATGAAGCTTGAAACAATTCGGCCTTGTGTGTCCTTGTGCACCACAATGATGACACAAATGCTTTACTTGAGGCCCCCTTTGATTTTTGGGTAATAACTTCCTTAAGTTGCACAAGTATACCCTTATGTTCTTCTTCAACCTTTCTCATCTTTTTCACAGCAAGTTTAGCAACTTTGGCGTATTTGCCACAATCTTCCAGCAGAGAATCATAGGCTTCTTGAAGGTTGTTCTCCCCTTCATTTTGGCATACATCTTCATCTTCGGATTCTTCAATTTCCTCATCCTCAGAAATATTACCAAGTTCATCAACCAAATTGGTCAAATCATCTTTTGACTCAACTAAGGCAATAGCCATAAAAGCCCTATAATTTCCTTCACTGTCACATTCTCCTTTAGTATCTGAGTTTAAGCTGTCAAAATCACTAAGGGTAGTGGCAAACACTTTACCCTTCCCTCTCAGGTAATTAGGACACTCCTTCTTGAGATGCCCATGGCCATTGCATTCATAACACACAATTCCTTGAGGGGATTGAAACTCCTTCCCATCTTTCTTCTTAAACTCCTTCCTATTACCCTTGGAGGATGAAAACTTTCCTTTGCTGAAAGGCTTCCTACTATTTTTCATCTTCAGAAATTTTTGGAAGTTCTTTGCAAGGAATGCTACTTCCTTCTCCACATCATACTTTTCGGAGGAGGAGTCCATTCTCTTGGTGATGGTTTTAAGAGCGAAGAGATTTGCTCGATTTATGAGAAGGTAGTCCCAGCTCATATGTTTGGCGAGATCCAATTATCTCTTGGATTTTGATCTCATCCAAGTCTTTACTCTCTTCTATAGCTGTGACTTTTGCTCGAAAACTCTCTGGTAAAGACCTCAAAATCTTTCTCACCACCTTAGAATCTTCAATCTTCTCTCCGAGATTGAGCTTAGCAATTAAAATTTCATTGAGCTTTCCATAGAAAGAATCGAAAGTCTCATCATCTCCCATCTTAAGCTCTTCAAATCTGGTGGTAAGCATTTGGAGTTTTGTGTCCTTGACTTTCTTGGTACCCTCATAGGTAGTCTTAAGAATCGTCCAAGCTTCTTTGGCTGTCTCCACATGCGATATTTTGTGAAACTCATCAGGGGACACACCATAGAATATAGCATTAATGGCCTTACTATTCATATTAGCTAATGCAAGAGCTGCCTTGTCCCATTCGGACTTGGCTATTGTGGGTTTAATATATCCATTCTCAACGGAATCCCATATGGACTCATCTACAGCACATAAGAAAGCCCTCATTCGGACCTTCCAAAAGGCATAATTGCCCCCATCAAAGAATGGTGGGGCATTGAAAGATTGTGACCGGTCCATCACAAAGGGTCAAGGATCACACTCAGGTAATTAAACCACATCGAGTGTACCTACTCTGATACCAATTGAATGCTCGAAAATGTGTGAAAATATAAGAGCTATTTAGACCCCCAAATTAAAGTTACGGCTTGATTGATTTTACTCTAACTTAATACTAAGTGCAGAATAGAGTAAATGCAAGCGGATAAACAAACAAGCTACTCTAACCCATAAACATTATAACACAGCAGTAAAAAGAAAGGTAAAAGAGTAGGGAAGAAGAATGTATACACAAGATAACACGCTGATGTGTTATCGAATAGGAAACCGAAGAACTCGGCGAAAAACCTCTTCACCGCCCTCCAAGCGGTAATTGATCGACTAGACGGTTAGTTAGGATACATGGGATAGCAAGAGACCCTCCAAGCCTAATCTACCCGATGTACCTAAGCCCTCCAAGCTCCTACTCCAACAAGGCTTCTCAAAACCATGTCTTGTTTAGCTCTCCGAATTCCGTAACAAGCTCCATGTTGCATCTGCCATCCTTGGCTTCTTCCAATGCTTCCCAGTAACACCAAAACCTCACTAAACACTCTGAAAGGGTGTGATAAGTGTTTGAGCTATCAACCTCTCAATGGTATGGAAATAGAGAGGTAGGAGTTGAGGAAAATTCACAAGCAATTGTGTAGAGAAATATGGGTATAACAATCTCTAAATTTCAAGGTTTGTAGCTAGGGTTTTCACTCTGAAGCACTCCTCAACTTTTGTAGGGAATGTGGGTATATATAGTATGGATACAGAAAGTGTGTATCAGATAGCACAGTCTGGCAAAACAGAATGTTTCGCGAGTGTCTCGCGGGAAGGCCTTACCTACGAGCTACTCGCGAAACACAGCTGTCTCCATCTGTCCTGACTCTTCGCATTCCAATCATGTGCAGGGCACATGCATCATTTCGCAGGATGCTTAGTCACGAGCTACACGCGAAAACTCTTCTGTCTTCAATTGCTTGAGTCTTCACACACTCTCTCTCTATCACACAACCCTTACAATTAAATCCTACAATAAATACAAGGTACAAAAAATTGAATAGAATTGCAATCAAATTTGGTACGAAATTAAAGCCAACAAAACATATAGATGTAAATTACAACTTTACAAAAATGACCTACGATGCTTACCCAATTCATCTATACTAAGTAACAGCCCAATCTGGCTTCCCATTCCCAACATGATCCTCTTTAGAGCATTCACATTGGGTGTTGTAAATGCTATATGTTGGTAATATTTAGCATCAAAGTCCCAAAATCCTCTGTTACCCTATCTTTTAATTGTAAAAATTTTTACAATACTGCTACAGTATCGTCTTACTTTTATGATGATACTGTAGCATCTTGGATAAATATTATATTATTAGTTCTTATTAGTTCTCTCTCTTAGCCACTCAGTTTTCTCTCTCTCTTTTTTTCCTCTGATTCTATCTTTATCTTCATCCTCACTCCCTCTGTCTTCTTCTTTTAAGCATGCCATCGGAGCTGGGTTGGAGGTTGGCATGGCACAGCATTAGAGGTTGGTGTGGCACGATGTGGAGATCGGTGTGGCATGGCGTGGAGATTAGCATGGGCATGGCATGGCGTGGTAAGACTAGCATCGTGTGCCTCACGGTGGTAATGGGTTTGATTTCCAGTGGGTTTTGATTTGAATTTTTCTTTGATTTTTGTGAGTTTCTATCCATGGTGGTGGTGGGTGTGTTGTTGCCGTGGTGGTGGTGGTGGATTTTTCTTTTATTTTTATTTTTATTTTTTTTTGTGTGTGTTGTGGCCGTGGTGGTTTATTTGATTTTTTGTATTGTTGTTGTGGTGGTGGTGGATTATTTGTGTTGCTGTGGATGTTTTTTGCGTTGCTGTGGTGGTGGTGGATTATTTGATTTCTTTGATTTTTTGTGTTTTTGTGGGTTTCTTGTGGCAGAGGTGGTGGTGATGGGTTTTTTAGCAGTGGTAGTGGTGAGTTTCTTGTGGCAAAGGTGGTAGTGATGGATGGTTGAAAGGGAGATAGGGAGGAAAACACAAACAAACTAATGGTGGAGAAGGGAGTAAGAGAGATTGGATTATATTATTTTATTGGGTAGTATATATTATTTTAATAAGTTGAATAGGAAAATAAAAGTTGGGATGTTGGTTGTGCTGTAAAATGATATGGTATAAATGATAAAGTAGGTTTTGAGATGGTAAAATGGAATTTTTTGTAGAAGCTGGATGTGAATGCTCTTATGTTCGAAATGAACAATCTTCTAGAAGCAAAAACAAAAACTCCAGTGATAGTACTTTCCATACAAGTAAAAGTCAAATTTGTGTAATTATTTAGTAGGGTAAATTGCAAATTATATCTCCAAAAGTTTGGAGGTGTTTAGATTTTACATATTGAAGTTTCAGAATTTGGATTTTATCCCCTGAAATTTGGGGGAGTTTGGATTTTACAGCCTGACATTTCAGAATTTGAATTTTACCCCCTAAAGTATAGAAGTGTTTGAATTTTATCCCCCTAAATTTTGAAATTTTATGTTGTAAAATTCAAACACTCTCAAATTTTAAGGGTGTAATTTACAATTTATCATATTTAGTACTCTTGAAACTTCCCATCACTCGTGAATAGTAGGCCCCACCATAAATTTAATCACTATCAGATAAGAGAAGGGAGCATGCATTTAGGTTATTCCACAAGAATAATAAGTCTTACCATAAATTTAATTACTATCAGGTAAGAAAATGGAGCTCACATTTATTGTATCCCTAGAACACTAATCATCATCAACAACAAAAGCTTTGGTCTCAAAAAGTCAAAATGTTGGGGTGGCTATAAATCCTGAAGAGCTTGATTAGAGTTGACATGTGTGTAAACAAACTAAAACTTTTGTACCTTTTATTGATGCATAGTCCAACCCAAGAGTATATGAGGGAGAAAAAGTTTTATCTTTTTAAAAGAAAAAAAAAAACTAAAATGAGCCAATATTAAATTGACTAAATAAACTAAAATTTGGTAATGGGAGTACACCTTGGAGGCCAAGATCTAGATGGACCGGCATCCTCATTTACAATAAAAGCAACAAGCTCCATCGATTTTGGAGGTTGGATTAAACGTCATTACAAGGAATAGTGGAAAAAGGTTTGTGGAGATGATTTTACCGAGTCACAAAACTCCTTGCTAAAACAACATTCCTACTTGTTAAAAGCCACCTGTTTTGAATATATCCCAGAAAGGAAAGAAGGAACAGTCCATTTAGAATGCGCCACATAATCAGCTATAGAATCTCATTGTTTGTTAGCAATCTATTGAAAATTTAAGGGTTAAATGACAAAAGATCATTGATACAAGACTAGAGTATCACCTAAAGGCTAAAGCTGTGAGTGACATTGGAAGAGGTTTCATCACAACATAAGCATGTGATCCATATTCTGAAAGTCTCCCTGTTTCATTCTGAAAGAAAAAAGGCATAAAATTTGGGGGTAAAATATCTGCTTTGTGACAATATACATATTGGGAATGACTCTAAACTCTAAAGATAGGAGGTTGACTTGTATCATTATTTATCGGAGTCTTAACAGATGGAATTGCTTTTGTAGCCTTCAAAGCAAAGGAATGTGGCTTTCTCGTGGAAGTGGCACGTATATTTGATAACGAGAAAACAGTCAATAATTAAAAGAAAAGGCTTAATAGAGAAAGCACAGGTATATACAGATGCCCAAGACCTTTTTCAAAAGATAAGCATGCTAACTGAGATTTCTTTATATATTCAAAATAATATACTGTGGTTCTTTTCAAAAGTATTGTGTCAAGAAGCTCAAGTAGGCCCCATCTATATAGGACAATTTCACACAAAAATGTTACGAATCAGCAGTGCTAGAGCAAATAGCAAGATTTCAGAGGACATACTTGACATAATTAGTGTCAACTATCAACATACAGGAAAAAACAAAGGGATACAATAACACAGAAAACATCAAATTAACAGCTACTCTAACTAGATAGTGCTGCTAGGCACTTTATTCAGCCATTTTTTCTTCTGATATGGTTGTTCCAATCTAATAGTTGGTGGCTCTTCCTCACTATTTCCTTGTGACATCTTCAGGAACTCATATATGCTTAGGTCATGTTGCTTCCAAATGGTTCTGCCTATTTATTGATAAAATTTGTGGTACATCCCTTCTTTCTATCCCTGATCAAGGACATCTATATGGTCCAAGTCTTCAAGAAACTCGACTGATTGGTTGAAGACTTTCGTTTTGCCCACATCATGTCACTTATCATGACCTTGCTTTGTTTCTCACTATTTCTCAATTGCACACTGCACACACAAAATGAGCAACAAGTCCATATTATATTAATGGCTAGTTGCCAATCATAAAACCAATATGTTCCTGCCCCAGTTGAATGAACTCATCTATCATCTAATAAAATTTTGAATATAAACTTGCTTACAGGTTCATTGATCAGGTTTCCAGATCAATAGGTGCAACAAGCTATGTGTAAAGCAGGCTAGATATATAAAGGTAGAATGAATGGACATTTGTTCAATTGGCCATTATGGACATGTATAATGTAGCAACTAGCAAGAAGCATAATCTCACACAAAGGGTATATACATGTGCAAACCCACAAACACATACATAAAGCTCATAGAGACAGCTAGACATGAATGAGGAAGATAAAAAATTTCCAACCAAGAAGAAACTTACATGGAATAGTATATAAGCATGTCTCCCATTAATAGGCTCAACTGTGAATCCATATACCCTGCTACTACACCATGAATAGCCCTGTGTGCAAGGAAGGTTGAATACACTTTTCAAATGCATTGCTCAGAACAACACAGATCATGTAATTGGGATCCACAAACAAGCAAACAAAGGCTTATCCTTTGCCCATCAATTTGTAGGACAAGGGACAGGGGAAGGAACTGTAAATTTTCCTCCTATATCGATTTTAGACTTCTCCAAATACATGAATATCTCTTTAGACATAAATGACAGCCTGACACAATAACATTCAAGAAAATGACCAAAAAAAGAAGTTTAAAATGCATGGAAACTACAAACAACATTAATTTTTATCACTATGTTCTAGGAAACTTTATATCTCCAACATGAGTTTTGGGCGTTTTACACAGTCCAACATGTTTCTCCACATCAGATTATAGGACATTGTATGAACAATCAATTTTTAATAAACTAATGGTTATATTTGAGATAGATACCCATCTTATGCAGCCCATAATTGACACCAGCTTTCTCTTGCAGTACACACAAATGAGATAACAATTGTATCCCCATTTAGCAACCCTGTCATGAGGGAGAATTCTATCCATGAACGATAGCCAACAAAAGAAGGAATGCTTAGGAATAGCAATACAAATCCAAACCAAACACCATCAATCAACAACTGGAATCAATTACCTAATCTTATTCCAAATTGATCTACATTAAAAAAACGAATAGATAAACAGAAATTTATTTACAATAAGGAGCAAAAATAAGGATTCATTTGTCAATTGAACAAACAAAACACAAGTAAAGGGAAAATTATATCAAGTACCATGACTAGTAGTGTTAATCTGTGACCACCTAGATGGGGTTTTCTCTTTGAGATTGATCTTGATCTTTCTTCATCATCCATTGCAAGTTTTTTGTGCTAATCTGCTAGGCTTATGCTATTTCTAAAATCAAGAGGACCTGTCTTTGATCTGAATCATAAGTGCCAAACAGATTAAGATTATCTTGAGATGAGCTAGATGTGACCTAGTTGACAATCATTTGAAGCATAGAGAGTACCGGAGTTCCAATTAATGTGACAATTGTCAATGATTTTAGGAAGTCCGGCCAAAAAAACTCTGGGGGTAGTCCTCCAAATTTCCTATATAGAAGAGTAATCTTTCACACAAATTTCAAATCCACAAATTATCATTGTGTAGAAACTTATAAATATCACATAGCCCAGTTCACTTTAAATTAGGGATCTCAAAAATCTCAAATTTTAACTCCATGAGACCATAACATAGAAAACCAAAAATAATGTAAAATCAAATTACATTCCCTTACAAACCACTGAAGTCCTTGAGCTCCTGCTACTCTGAATGAATAAACTCTTGAGATGCACAAACAAATAATTATCAAAGAAATAAATTGGAGCTGTTCACAAGGTGAAGACAACTACATAGGCTAAATCTTAAAACTTATTAATGTCAATGAAAACATATTTACTATAGGATGTGATCCTGTGTGCTTTAGTCAGTCTCATATGTGCCATATGACCACTCCCTCTTAAGCAAGATATGCTTACCCATAAGGAATATAGTTTTGAGTTCAGCTTGCAATAATAAACAAAATGTAGGTACACAAGAAAAAAAAAAACAAATAGCACAAGACCATTTTGTTAAGATTTACTGGTAAAATTATTTTGTAGTATTAAACCTGAACTCTACTGCAACCTCTAGGATCACTGTGCCCATAAAAAATAACTAACAATATATGTTGGCCATGGATCGGTTCTCATTACCCTTTATACTCTGCAGATTTTGAGAGTATACAATTCTCTGAGTCATAATTAATTGCTTAAGATACACAATCAATACAAGATTACAACTCAACCATCAGGAACTTTCTTTTCAATGTAAAATACATGTTCAGATCAATCCAATAATTTTTCAAGTGTTTACTCTTTGTTATGTTAAAATAGCTTTTTAGATGAATGAAGCTTACCACTGTAGCAGCCTATTAACTTGACAACATAGGTACCATTATTAATACATTACGATTGAACATGGGTTGCATGAATTATTTTTTGAGCCTCTGGACAGTAGTGTTGCAACCAAAGGATAATTTATAACGTACATTAGGAAGAGGATGATATCCAATATAAGAGTCTCAATATCAAATCATGGTTTTGTATCAGGAGACATACATGACCATCGGTCCATCAGATTTTAGAGCTGTGTATGCCTCAAGGAGTACTGGAATGCCTCTCTGACTCTTGTTTCCATCTTCATCATCATCGTACTCCGATTTTCTAGAAATCCCCTTCACATCCAAATTCATTTTCCTAGCTTTTCTTCCTCCATTCCCTGCAACATTTTTTCGAACATCTCTCTGACTCTTGTTTTCATCTTTGTCATCATCATACTCATCGTCACTAGCATTCTCAACCTCAGCATCATATGAATCAGACAACGCCCCTTCATATTCTTCCCCACTTTCATCTTCCTCTCCTTTCTCTTTTTCATCAACAACTGTCTGCTCTTTCTTTTCATTACTTCCACCTAGCACACTAACCGGTTTACCATCTTCCTTCACCATGTTCATGAGGTGAATATACCGATTCATCATTTGCATCCATGGATGATCCTCAACTAGCAAACCCCTCTTGTAACCCTCCTTCAAAACCACAGTGTAGGTTCCAATCTTAGTGGACATATAAAATATACCTGGATGCTGAAGCAATGCTCTCTTAAACCTCGACCGAAGCCCCAGATACTCTCCAAGCAACAGCAAATTATCCCTCTCTGTCTTCTTTGGCACAAGAATATGAAGCAACTCATGCAAAACAGCAACCGTCCACTTATCCGATTCATCACTATTTGGCAGAAGATGAGAAGCATCTTCATATGGAGAAATGAAAGGCAACTTCTGACACTCGTCTTCCCACTTCTTCGACTTCTTATCCATCTCAAAACCTCTCGTGAATTTCATAGGGAATGCAATAGAACCCTTCTTTTCCATAACCGAAACTGCAAGCTCATCACTCCAACAAACCAACTCCAAAACACCATCTTCATCTCTGTTTCCGCCACCTACGACTCGAAAATAGTCAGGCAACTCCGTAACTATGGTTTTTTTTAATAATTATGAGGAAGACCCAAATCCCATTTCAAGCAATCAATGATGCTAAGTGGGATTTTGTTGGTTTTTGATATCATCAAGAGCTTCAAAAGGCGATCAGCAGTCTGCTTCTTATAAGTATCGCTCTGATAAACCAAGCATTGTTCGGCGTCGAGGTTTAATGCCTCACCAGTGAGGCGGACGTGGGGCAAAACTCCGACTCCGCCAGGAAGGAACTCATCAAAAACAGAAGGGTATTTGCGGATGAAATCAACGGAGCGGAATGGGATTTGGAGGGAGTCACGTTTCTGGGTGATGATGGAGATGGGTGCAGACTTTGAGGACTCGGATATGAGCAAATACTTGAGATTGAGAAGGAGTTTTAAGTGCTTCTCCTTCTCCACTGCTGCTGCGGGCTTCTTCTTCTCTCAAATTTTTTTTTTTTAATATATATATATATATATTTCTTCTTGTCTTTTGGGCGAGGAAGAACTGTCTTTTGGGTGGGTGAAGAAGAATAGAATAGCCGAAGAAGAGACAAGTTGGCGTGCGAAGGAAAAGAAAAATATTTGATGGAAAAAAAGTGAAAGGAAAAAAAATATAAAAAAGTATTTTGAGTGGGATATGTGTCCGAAAATTTACAAAATGAAAATTACAATTTAAACCACAATAAATTTACATAACAGTTGAAGTGTTAAATCTTCTATACGTCAGAATAAAATTAAGTAAATTAATAAAATATTAGACTAGAATTTATCACAACTAAAAATAATGAGTCTTATGAAAATATTGTCACATTTTATTTTATCCCTAAATTTTTTTAATTAGTGCTGTTTTTCTTTTAAAAAAATAATGCTATTGACAAAATATTTTTATAACAATTTTGTTATAAAGTTTACATAGTAAATTGTTATTAGTTTTCATCTGCACCTACTAGTGACATTTTTTTTTTTTTCCTACCATTAACAATTTGTCATATAAAATTTATTGTGAAATTTTTGTGAAAATATCTTGTCCATAACTTGCATTAAGAGAGATAATTAAAACAATAAATTCTTTTTTCATATATATATATATATATATACAACTCAAATCGCCATTTTTATAAGTATTAGCCAAACACTCAGTTTTTTCAAAAAACATTTTTTTGATAGTTTTTACCAAATACACTATTTTATAAAAAAAAAAAAAAAGTCAATTTCATACTGTTCTTTTTAAAACTTCCACTTTTTTCCAAAAGTACTGGTTGAAAAAGCTGAACCAAACTCACCTTAGTAGAACTAATAGATTGGTTTTTTAGTCCTTTGAACCAACTCATTTCTTTTTTTGGTGGAAATTACATTTTACCCATCTATGGTTTGTCTCAAATTTAACTTACATACAAGTGGTTTCATTTTTGACACTTAAGGTTCGTTTGGATACAACTGAAAACTGAAAAACACTGTAATAAAATAATTTTTAAATGTGTGAATATTACCGTGGAACTCATTTTTATTAAAAAATTACTGAAAAGTGAAATTTGTAGGTCCGTGAACAGTACACGATGTGCCCTGATTAGCTGCAAAGAGTGAGAAAAGTCCAACTTTGTGGCTACTGTTCATGAACAGTAGCCGTAAGTCTCACAAACGGGTGCAAAAAAAAAAAAAACGCAAACACGCTGGGTTTTCAGCCCAATCCAAACGTACTCTTAACCCACTTGTGCTTCACTTTGTGCCATAGAATCTCTCTTGCACCCCACATTTTTGTTTATTGTATTTTTTTAGTTGCAACTTACACATATGCAAGTAACAATAATATGCAAGTATTATAAAAGATTTAATTGCTTGAGTTCGAATCATCTCATTCGCTAATAAATAAGGGGTTATATAAAATAAATAAATAAAATTAGAAAGGTTTTTATTGATAATCTTAATTACAGATATTATATATAAGGACAAATATACAAAATTATGCATGTTATATTATAATAATCATTCATTTAGTTAGAAAAGAATTCTAAAATTATGTTATAATAACTCATTTAGTTATCGTTTCCCAAAAAATATATATATATAAAGAAAATTCAAGATTAAACTTGTGCCTTGTGCATTCTCCACAAAAAAAAAAAAAAAAATATATATATATATATATATATTGTGCCTTGGGTGTAGATCAATAAAGTATTTATTCAGCCAAAAAAGAGTTGATGTTTTGCCCATACAGATGGGCAATGACCTTAGTTAAAATTCTTCTTGTGGAAATTAAACATTGCAAATAAAAGTATCAAACTAAGAAGAATGGAACGCTCTTTAAAAAATTGTATAATTGATCATAAGTAATTGGCCTGCAAGTAATGAATCAAGATCCAAAAAGTGATGAGTTCCACTATTTAACCAACTCACAAACCTACATATACACTCATAAAATAAATAAATAAATAATCCTACATATGTAATTTCCTTTAATTCATCATAAATATAACATTACACAAATTAAAGTTCAAGGGCACCATTTTTTCATGAACTAATGGAAATAGAAGGCCCACCGTCCACACAACAACACTGAAGTAGGACCAGCAACATTTGAATTTTATTTGCTTTAGCCATTTACAATGTGTTTGGAAGCTTGTAGGGAGAAGGGAGAAGAGGGTAAGAAGAGAAAGGAGAGAAGAGGGAAGGGGAATGGATTTGGAAGCTTTAAAAATTAAGTACAGGTAAGGGAAAAAAGCACCTCTTCCTCTTCCCTTTATTTAAATGTTTTAAAAATTAAGTAGGGAGAGGATGGATGAGAAAAATGAAATTCAAAGAAATAAATATAAACTAATATCATAAGAGCGAGATTGACAATTAAAATTTTTTCAATACAAATGGCTCCCATCCCCTCCCCTACCTCTCCAAATTCCCCATTTGGGAGAATTAAATATGAGGGATTGTTGGATTGATTTATAATAATACACATGAAAAATACTTTAAAAGTATTATGAGAATGGCATAATAATGTAAATAAAAATGTACAACCCCTAGTGTTTGTACAATGCAGTTGTGCAATACTGATGGTAAGGTATCCAGGCCACGAGTGTGAAAGAAGTGGCTGCACAATCTGCAAGCTGGCCAGCTTTAAAAGTTGGCGATGGGAGGTGTATACTACCAAGATCCTTCATCACAGTAAGCAAGTCCTTGCTTGCCTTACACTTGAAAACAGTGGTATGTGCATCCAAAAAAAGTCATTTTGTTATACTTGCAAAGCTTGAAGGTAGGCAAATAGACTGACACAATCATTCAGGTGCTTGATGCTCTAGAAAGGCAGACTGCATGGCTATACGGCTTCTGACTGTTAATAAGCTCAATGCATTCTTATGCATATCTGCCAATTTTTGGGGGTAGATAAAATAAAAGAAAAGAAAAAGGTTAGCCAATTTTGGATCATTTTTCCATAGTACATACTTAAACTAGAAGTTGAGAATTCAGAGAAAGTTCAAGTTAATTACCCTTGAATTAAGACACTGAAGGTCTAAAGTTGTAATCCTATAATAGGTATAGATAGCACTTGTGCCTGGATTTCTGCTTTATTTCTTATGATGATGCATGAAGATTTGTAGACTTAAAGAATGAAGCCAAGGAGAAATCCTGACAGGAATCCTCCAATATGAGCAGAATTGACCACACGAGGAAGAAATCCAAGGGACAAATTTATGGCAATAATGAGCTTGAGAGTTACAACTTACAAGTGCTGCACACTGAATATTCAGGAGTCAAGACCTATTCTCACAAACTAAGAGCATATAAGTTTAGGCTAATTAGATAAAACCTTAGCTTTGAGTCTCAGACTGTGACTTTTACCAGCCCAAGACATAAGGGCAAAAAGAATATGTTACCTTATTTGCATAGATTGTCCAGTCAGAAGCTCAGAAAGCATGGTTCCCAATAGGCCAAAAAATGAATTAGATGCTCCAACTGATATTGTTGACTTTGGCAGGACATCACTGTGGTGTCCTGTGAAATAAAAGATCAACCGATTATGCATAGCCACTTTTCCAGAAGGGATTGTGCAGTTAAGAAAGATGCTAAAGTTGATTATGAAATCTATTAATCTACACTTTACCCACAATCCAAAATGATTTTAAACATAGATGACTGCTTGGTAGGATGACTTAAAAAGCTAACAGAAAAGCACCTCATGAGAAAAGAAGAAGAATATATAGTTACCTATGCTACATTAAGTATGCAGTATTAGCACCCAGAGGTTATAGCAGACGGTGCACAAACTCCAGAAATAGTATGGACACTTGGGCTGCAAAAGAAAGATGTGATATCTAAACAACAAAGGTCTTTATGAACAGTCACCATAAATACATGATCAAGACACTTCAAGTCCAAAGAAAAAAAATGCAAACCTTCAATGTAAACATAAGGCTATTAAGAATGAAATTGGAAGCCATCTTTCAAATCATCATCACTATAATACTCTTCACTGTTGCATTCAACACCATTCTTCATGCATATTACTTTGAACACTGGTTCTGCTACTAGCTTAGTGAGCCTTGTAAGTGATCTGAATCATGAGTGACATCCATACCAACAGATAAATGGAGAGGAAGATAGAAGAAACTGAGTAACAGCATGCCAAATGGAAACCTAATAAAGCATCAGATAGATACCTGAAGGACAAATTTGGGCAACATTAAAATGTACAAAGGGAACACATACTTCCTTGGCAGTTCAGAATCCTTGCTCATAAATCCAAGTGCTGGCCCTCAGAGCTCCCTTGTAAAGTGGGAATTGTTTCTTGTGCTGGATAGGGGTTATTAATGGTAACAAGCATCAATTAGAAGCAATACCACCACCACATTGAGAAGGAAAAGGCAGGAAGAGTATGGAAAAACAAACTTTTTCTAAGACATAGGAGGATGGAGGAAGAGAGATAAAGTACTTCTTGAAGGAAATAAACAATGGAGGGAACTCTTTGAGTGAGACATGATTGACATTAGACAGCAATGAAGTCACAATAAACCAATAAGAAATTCAGTTCACTTCCAAGAATGTTGTTCTGGATGTACATGTTGTGTGATGGTTACCTAATCCAATTAAAGAAGCCAAGTATTCATGATATCTTCATCCCTAATGGCAGTTGCCTCCAATGCTTTGCACTCTTCCATATCGAGAAATACGTTCTGCTCTAAGACAAAGAACAAGCATTAAATAGATTTAGAAACTTGATACATAGCAGGTACCTAATCCTATAACATTTTGACTAGATGATTAACAAGAATAGATTTGAGCTATGAGGGCTTCCCCGAATTCTTCTAAATAATTTATTTAAAAAATAAAAACACCCAAGGTGTTAAGCATTCAAATTTTAGATGGAAGGCTAAATAAAGCTGTCACTGAAAAATTACCTAGTTGCCTTTTGTAGTTATCAAACTAGATGGACCGCTAAAGAACCAGCATTCCAGGTTAAACTTCTTTCTGCATCTTGGAAGGGTTAACAGCCTTTTAGTACACACAGCCTTCTGTATGTTTAGATTAAATGTGGCTGAATTAGATTGGAACATTATTGCATGATGTTCTGGAATGAGACCAAAACATTCCTAGGACCATAAAGGTTGGAAATAGAAGTTACTGACCTTGGATTATAAAGAAAATATAACAGCATCACAAGAAGAAAAAGAATATAAAGATACTTATAGGTGAATTACAATTGAAGAGCAGAATATGACTTTAATGCCTCAATTTTTTCTATATATTCACTTCTATTTCAGGTATGTCCATTTCATTCCAAAAGAAAATTAAATATCATGGATGGAGAAAATAGAAAGGAAAATAGACAGAAGATTAAAATGAAATATCAGAATATACCTTACTATAGAAGAGTATCCAAGGTATTTGTGATTTCTTCTTCTCTCCTAGTGGTCACCTCCGAGCAAGTATATAACTCAACAACTTTCAAACTAGATGATTAGGAAAAAAAATAATAAATAATAATAATAATAATAATTTGGAGCCTTAATTTTCAAAATATTAAAGAGAACAAGACCAAAAAGAACTAGTGAAAAAAGTTACAAATGAAAGATTTAAATATTAAAGGAAAAACTTTATAGCACCATTAATAGTCAACGAGGTTTCTGACTTTCTGCTTCATCCTTGGCCAACACATCTTTTCTCAATACTTTTGGACTAGTTTCGAACAATCTGCTTGCTGCTTTATAGTAGGCTGGCTTGTAAATGTCAAATCACCACCCAGAAAATGCCACTCCCAAACACCAAAACCTTCCCTACAAATTTTCCCATGTAGTGTTAAAGAATTTAAATACTAGAAGGCTTTAAGTGTTATAGAATTTGAGTAGTGAGTATTTGCAAGGTGTTATAGACAATCTCATAATTTCATTGCAGCTGGGCACAGAGAAATTGTGGTGCGAGCTTGGAAGTCACTAATATAATTTTGAAAGTTATCAGAATCTCTCTATTGTGGTTTTCTGTACCACTAAAGATTTCTTTAGGGGGTGGGGCTCTCAATTACACCAAAGTTAATATGTCACTCATATTATATGCTGAAGCCTTCAAGTCTTAACCGTACGCTCAAAAATGAAAAGTCAAATAAGGAGATTTCTGACAACAATATACAATTGCTTTAGTTGGTAGGTGATGTGCAAATATGATTTTTTTTTTAGTAAAAATGTAAACTTAGGTGGGTCATTAAAGAATCAGGACATGCATATAATGAAAATCCTCCAATAAACTTTATTCATGATTCCTTGACTAACAGATTATACTTTGCAACAGTCTCTGAGATTAATTTATATATACATCGTGCATCAACATTATTGAATAGAAGGGAAAGTGAGAGGAAATAGATTTCCAATTTCAAAAAAAATTTCAGTTCACATTTAACAAAACAAATAATGAAGTTCATTTGACAGGATTATTTTACCAAGCAGGTTTGGGATAATCATTCAGTTAATTCATATGTGAAAAAACAATCCATTCATCAACCAAACAAAGCAATTTCATCAATACTATTAAAACGATATCACAAAAATAAGAGAAATTAAAAAAAGAATCAGCATTCACTCCATTTGAACATTATAATTTTCATTTTAAAAAATTGAAGTGACAACTAATAAGATTAAAAGATTGATTGTGATTATTCTAACAGAAATACTATATATAGTTTAGAATAACTATATAGTGAAATTAGAATATATAAATTTAAATTTTGAATGGGCTTTGAGATCCAACAACTTAAATATTATTCAACTGCAACAGAAACAGTGCAATGAATTAACCCATTCCAGAGGTCTTCCACCATTTAAGTTCTCCACTGATCAAGTAATATGCAGGGTATGATGAAAACATGAACTTGAAAGCAGAAACAGATCAATTAAAATAAGAAGATTTGGAATAAGAAAAAACACAAACCCGAAGAGTTTGGAGATGTATATGGCAGGGGGGTTTAATTGTTTTGATTCTGAGACAAGGGTGGAGAAATGAAGCAAAAAAGAGAGAGCCAAACCACCTTAAACATCCACAAGAATAGAGGCTTTTAAATTTCTCTTCTATCACCGTTGTTATTAAAAACTCTGGTTCTCATCTTATTGATACCCAAAATCCTTAAAGAATAGCACATAATGAGTTATGTCAGATTGGCCTAAGTACACAAAATCAAGAAAATCCACAAGGCCCAAATTGATGTAATATTAAAACATAAATTAATAAGCGAAATCAAATTTATGCAGAATGCATTTACCTAATATTATTCCAAATGATCTACATTAACAAATATCAAAATGAATAGAAAATAAGGATGTATTTGTCAATTGAATGAACAAAACACAAGTTGTTTAGGGAAAAGTAGATCATGTACCATGACTAGTAGTGTTAATCTGTGACTGTGACCCCCCAGATGGGTTTCTCTTTGAGATTGATCTTGATCTTTCTTCCTCATCCATTGCAAGCGGTTTGTGTTAATCTCCTAGTCTTTTGCTATTTGTAAAATCCAGAGGACTTGTCTTTGATCTGAATCATAAGTAACAACTACATTGAGAGTATCTTAAGATGAACTAGATGTGACTTAGTTCACAATCATTTGAAGCATAGAGAGCACCAGAGTTCCAATTAAAGTGACGTTGTCAATGATTTTAGAAGTCCAGCCAAAACAACTTTGGGGGTAGTCCTCCATATTTCCTATAGAGAAGAGTAATCTTCTACACAAATTATCATTGTGTAGAAACTTATTAATATCACTTAGCCCAATCCACTTGAACTTAGAGATATCAAAAAACTCAAATCTTAACTCCACATGACCACAACATAGAGAACCAATGCTTTGACTCATAATTAATTGCTTAAGATTCACAATCAATACAAGATTACAATCCAACCATCAGGAACTTTCTTTTCAACAGGAAGTACATGATCAGATCAATCCAATAATTTCTCAAGTGTTAACTCTTTGTTAAGTTAAAATCACAATTTAGATGAATGAAGCTTACCACTGTAGTAGCCCATTAACTTGACAACACAGGTACCATTCTTAATACATTATGTTTGAACATGGGTAGCATGTTGTATTTCTTGAGACTTCGAACAGTAGTGTTGCAACCAAAGGATAATTTATATCTCACACTAGGAAGAGGATGACATCCAATATAAGAGGCTCAATATCAAATCATGGTTCTGTATCAGGAGATATGCATGAGCATCAGATTTTAGAGTTGTGTATGCCTTGAGGAGTACTGGAATGTCATTGTCAATTGTCTTCAGTATTCCTACCGCTGCAACTGCAAGCCTACACCTCTTAATTTCCTGCATCAAACAGGGTGTTAAAAAAATCATGACTGGAAATCATTTTCATCTCTATTTTATAATGATCATATCTCTCTCAAGGAAAGAACACAAACCCAAAGAGTGGCAAGGAAGGCAGCAGGGAGGGATTGATCGTTCTGGTTCTAAGGTGAGAGTCAAATAAATCCTCAAAAAAGGGCTAGTTAAAGTCACCCCAAACTTCAATAACAGAGGCTTTATATCTCTCACTATCATCATTTATAAAAACTCTACTTGTAACTAAACTTCATGATCACTTACACACAAACATGCAATAATTCAATAAAACCAATCAATAAAATTATAATATAGTTTTAACAACTATAATCATTAATCTAAACACAATGGGATTCAGAAAATTGATCCAAGATAGAAATATTAACGGTAATCGGAAATAATAGGTGGCACAAAGTAGCAATAATCACAGATTGAAAATGATGATCATGCAAGTAATCAAGGAATTTCACCTCATCCTTCATTTTTAAAGCCTCTGTCCTCTTCAACACCTTGCCCTTACTACCCAAGCTCATAATATGTATCTGTCTACTTTTGTGTATGTCAATCGTTCTGTACTGGTCAACTCGCTAAATCTTGTCTACTTCCACTTCTCCATCCACATTATACTTAGTCCAATCTTCTTTTTTGATAAGTCCTCATGCTTAGTCCCATCTTCTTCATCACTATTGGCCTCAATCTTGTATACCTCAACCTCAAAATCTTTGTCATTGATTTCTTGCCCGGATTCATTGTCTTGATCATCATCAATCCACATGCATGCCTAAAAGAAAAGCGTAAGATTTATGTCACATTATTCAAAATATCCAAAATAAAGAAACTCCACAAAGACCAATACAAAATTAATTGCTCAAGTTACAGGTGGTTCCCCCTTTACTTCATGTTGAACACCTTTCCTGATAGGCACCCAACCAAACGAACTTGCTAAATAAATCATATTACAATAAATGATATACTAATTTTTTAGAAACTACTCTCAACACCTTGCTTTTATATTATTTTCAGCTCAGGATAATGTGCGGGGGGATTCTCCATTAACTTTTTTTAAATCTTAGCACCCAAAAACAACTTTTATGTCATAGCGTAATCTCTGCTCTGACCATGTTCTCCCCAATGCACCATAATCATTATTTATCAAACCAAGAAAGAATAAAATAACTCAATCTGCTACTCAATGTTGTGCTGTTATATTATTTTTAGCCCAGGATTATGGGTGTAGATATTTTCAATTAAATCTTTTTTTTTTTTTTTTTTTTAAATCTTAGCACCCAAAAATAACTTTTATATCATTGCGTAACCCCTGCTCTGACCATGTTTGTCATAATGCACCAAAATCGTTATTTATCAAATCAAGAAAGCAAAAAATAACTCAATCTGCTACACAACTAAAACAAGTGTCAGGGAACTTAAAGGTTTCACTGAAAAAAAAAAAAAAAAACACATGTAAAGTGCCACATGATTTACCTATAACCAAATCAATGGTTCTTAAGTCTGCATCTTGTATAGAGACTGACAGTTACGTTTACCATTTGCTAAACTGAAAAGAGGCAATTCAAGCAGTTGAAATTACATTAACATCTCTAGCACCATGTCAAAAAGCAAAATGAAGGAAATAATAGGCAGCCCTTAAAGTTAGAATTAGTCGCTACACAAATAATCCTCTCCAAGTTCTTTCTTTACTATATTTCAAAACTGAGATGTTCACAATTTCCAGGCATGGCAAACAACACAGTTAACTCCAAAGCAAGACTTACATCCTAGCATCCATACCTAAAACCCCTAAGATATCCACATACTCATGTCCAGCTAGTCTTTTGTCTGCATTATTTCAAGAAGAAGTTTCGTAACTTCAACAATTACTATAACCATGTGCCCGTTTTCTTTGTCTTTTCACAATAAATTCAAACAGTCCACTAGCTCCTTCAAGATAAAATGATGACTCCACAATCAAGCAACACTCCACATCTCAGCTAACAAGGGAAACGTACATTGCTATGAATCTTTCATTAAATTTTCTAACCTACAAGAATTTGGTGAAGCTAATTCAAGAAAGATTGATTCTCTTTAAAATTGGCAGATTTGATCAAGAAGAATTAATGCAGGGAAACACTTCAAAATGAATAAAGTCAATGAGAACAGAATTGACCTGGGCAGCATAATTACTTGATGGATGTGCCCCAGCCAGCATTTGAATAATGATGGATCATTTAAAGACGCTTAAGTTTGTTTGAGATAAAAGTAAAGAATAGCAAGGAGAAAAGTGGAACAGGTTCAACCTGCATCACCTGAATAAGGGAGACAATAAAGACATTGACATGGAATAGTAGGAATGTATTTAGGGTTTAAATTTTTTTTTTTTTTCACCAAAATGGCAAATGCAAAAACATATTTTTATCAAGATGGTTAAGATTAATCACATGAATTAGTAATAAATCAAAGAAAATATAACAGATAATAAATAGCTCAAATAACAAGCAAGCCAATAAAAACATGGAATTGAAATCAAGAACAAAAAAATATTACAAGAAGAACATCTTATATTAGGAAAAAACTTGGAGAGAGTTTCATAAACAGAGCCTTTATATCTCTCTTTGCTCTCGCCATCATCATTCGAAAAAAACTCTACTTGTAGCTAAAAACAAAAATTTATTGAAATCAATCAATCAATAAAAAGTTAAAATGGTTTTATCTAGTATAATCACTAATCTAAACACAATGGAATTCAAGCAATTAATCAAAGATAGAAATATTAAAGGTAACTAGAAATAAGAGGCATAAAGTAGCAATGTAAACATAGATTTAAAGGTAATGATTTGAGCAATTTAAAAGGGAATCTGACCTCCTCATTCATTGTCTTCTTCAACACAATGCTCTTGCTACCCAGTCTCATCATAATGTATCTGTCTTCTTCTGTGCATGTCAACTGCCCTGTACTGTCCAGATTTAAAAATTCCCTTCATCAATGTTTACTTCCACTTGTTCATCCGCCTCAAACCCAGCCCCATCGTCTTCCTCGTGATTACTGTCCTCAATCTTGTCCACCTCAACCACATCATCAGTGTTTCGGAAGCATAGAGCCTCGTCCCACCTGTCCAACTCGTCTTTCGGAAGCACTGCCCTGCAAGCATCGAGTTCTATGACACCCTTGCAGTCCAATCCAGGGCAAGTAACAACGGTTATGCTTTCTTGGATCTTTGCGGCAACATGTTTGCCAATGCAATCAGAGCAAAATGAGTGAACACAACTCTCAGTTTTGAACATCTGGTAGCTATCTTTCCTTTCCACACAAATCTCACAGAAGCTATATGATGATTCTCCAGCTTCTTTTGCTGGCTCTGGTTCCAGGGTTGGAAGAATTGCTTGTATTGTTGGCTTTGGCGATGACAGTAATGGCAATAAGGTTAAGGCTTCATTGTTGGCCAATTTGGAAGTGATCACAGAGCCCATAAGAACCTCTTGGAACTGCAACTCTTCTGCATACTTCTCATCAGATACAGGCAAAATCACATCTTCTTTTTCATCAAACACTACTGAGAAGTAGAAACCATCTACTTCTCAGTAGTTTAAATAACCCAAAATGAACAAAACCCACAATGACCCATATAATAATATTAAACAAAAAAATGAACAAGAAAAATAAAATATAATAGAACAAGGATCAGAACCCAAACAAATAGAATGATTTGGTGGCGGTAGTGTGTTTGTGATATTGGGAAAATTTATCAAGGGACGTGGTTGGTATTATAATTAATTGTTTTTGATGGGATAAATATAGAAGTTAAGTTAATTGCGTCTATTTTCACAAATCCACGTGTATTTATATATTTGATAGGATAGTTTTGCAAGAAAAGAAGAGTTACCTCTAAATCAATGCTCTCTGGAAGTTGACCGTCTTTTTGCACATATTCATAATCAATTTTGATGTTTGGAATGTGAGAAATGTTGGGCCAGTAATCTCTTATCCATCTTTCGCAACGCTGCTCGAGAATTGGACATCCCCAGATCTCTAATTCCTTCAATGGAGTATTACGCAAGTAGTCTGGCAGAGACTTTAGATTGCCGCACATCCCAATTTCCAAGGAATGAAGAAGTGGCATTATTTTAATTTTTGGAGTATTATTAGTAACAAAAGCATTATCACTATTATCTTTTTCTTCTTCTTCTTCTATTGTTCCTCCCATCCCACTCCATTCTTCCCACTCATCGAAAAAGTCAAATCTGAGAGATTTAAGGTTCGGGAATAATATGATGATGTCTTCCTCTTTGTTGTTATTGTTTTTGGATGATTCTGATAATTCTTCTTCTTCTATGTCTATTCCCAAAAATTCATCTCCCACCTTTCGAATCATTGGAGCATTCCCTATTACCATTTCTTCGAGCAACGACAGCTTCCCCAAAGGAGGCAACTGCTCTAGGTTTGGGCACTCTCTGATAATAAGCCTTTTCAAATAGGTCAATTTGGACATCATCCAATTAGGATACATTGTGGTGCCCTTATAAAAATCAATTTCTAAAGATTCCAAGCGGGGAGGTGGCTCTAAGGCATTTAGAATGGCTACATCTTTCTCCATTTTTCTTCTTCTTCTTTCTTCCTCTGTCTCCTCTTCCTCTTCCTTCTCAATTTCATCTTTCATTTCCTCTAATGTGTTAAAAAATATACCCAAGTAACGGAGTTCCTTCTTCTTCTTCAATGTATTCTCAATCGCACCAAAATCTACCACATTACTCAATCCTACTATTTTAAGTTTCCCTTGAATGTGGTTCAAATGTTCTAATTCTCCCAGTTTACATATTTCTTCACCCTTACCTACAGGAAAGTATTGTAATGTTTTAAGATAAGTTAATCTCCCAATTCCCTTTGGAAATGATTTTATTCTAATTTCATCATACCATTCATACTCCAGCAGGAGGTGTCTTAAATTAATTAGTTTACCTATCCCTTGGGGTAATTTCTTAAGACCCCAACACTCACTAACATCCAAACTTTGTAAATTACATAAATTACATATACTTTCAGGCAATTTTTCTATCGTTAAGTCAGATAACTTGAGGTATCTTAAATGTATCAATTTTTCCACCTCATTTGAAAGTTCCAAAATGTACCGACCTTTCAAATGTAATGTACGTAGGCATGTCAAATGGTTGAATAACTTGGATTGGACAATTTGAGAAGACATAAAATATAAATAGAGAAAGCGTAGATTTTTTGCTTCATAAACAAACTCAAGAAATGTTTCTTCAACCATTAATGACAACTGGCGAGCCCTCTTAAAGTCTTCCTCAACCTCTTCATCACCTTTAATTGTGAAGCATACATCTTCTGTCATTTTTTGTGCAAAGTCATGCACAATATCATGCATTTTACAACTTTTAATTCTACCATCAATTTTATCCTCCTCAAAATCTTGGAAAAAAGAGCGCATGGCTAATTTTTTAAAGTACTTTTCCGCTATATCTTCCATCTCCATATTTCGTTTTGAGTCAATATATCCTTGTGCTATCCAATGAATGACTAACTCAAATCTATCAATGACATGATCTTTTGGGAAGACAACACAAAATAAGAAGCATTGTTTTTCTGCTGAGGACAATTCATGATAACTCAACAACAATGGTACCAAAAGACCTTCTTGAACATTTTCTAAATCCCACAAACTACTTTCCAAAACTTCTGCCCACTGTTCTTTTCTTCTCTTGTTGCACATGTAACCCCCTATAAGCTTTGCAGCAAGCGGCAAGCCTTGGCATTTACCTGCTAGTTGTCTACCTAGGGGTTCAAGATCCTTATGTTGATCTATATTTTCATCAAAAAATGCTATTTTCCTAATAATCAACCAACAATCATCAATAGTTAAATTCCCTAAGTTGATTATGTGGGTTTTGGTGCTCCCCATCATGTGCGCAACTTCCTCATTACGTGTGGTGACTAGAATTCTACTACCTTGGACACCATGTGTGAGAGCATTTTTGAAAGGCTCCCACTTTTCAGACTCTTTGGGGATGTCTTTAGCCCACACATCATCAAAGACAAGAAAGAACTTTTTGTCCTTAATCAAATCACAAACTATACGCAATAGAGGTTGCAATATAGTAGTGGTATTTTTGAGGGATTCATGTTTAGGGTCAAGCTCTTGGATGAGTGCTTTGGCAACGTTGCACTCATTGAAAGGGTCAGAAACACTAACCCACATTATTTTATCAAAATGAGCTATTACTTTTGGATGATTATAGGCGAGTTTGGCAAGAGTTGATTTTCCTATACCGCCTATACCCACCAAGGAGATGACAAGAGGATTGCTTTCTTGTTGACTACCCACGCCTAATAGGTTGTTCAGTGGATCATCCTTGTACTCGTTACGGCCAACTATTTTAGAAACATCCACAATGGACGTAATTTCTAGTCTTTCAACTCTTTCAGGTTGACTATTCAAGTCAATCCCAAACTCCTGTTTGCCTTTGAGAATATTAGCTAATGTTTCATTCAGTTTTTTTATCTTGTGACCAACCTCATGACGAACAGAAACATTGTCAACTTGACGAAAGCAACATGATGGAGAGGGGAAGAAGGACCATACCTTCTTCATTTTTTTCTCAAGGGGGGTAGGAGCGTTACTATGAGCAGCTTTTTCTTCTTCTTCTTCTTCTTTCTGAATTTGTAATTTGATCTTTGCAGTTTTCCAGGTGTCCAACACGTCATCCATCATGTAGTATGCATCTTCGAGCTTATCATACCAAAGCTTCACAGCGTCAGCCCTCAGTCGTCTTTCCTCGAACTTGTTGAGCATCGCCTGGACCATTTTCAAATTGTATTGAAGATTTTGGAGTTCATCATCAACTCCAACAAGCAACTGTAGCTCCTGGGCTGCGAATGAACCCAAGTGCTTCAAGAGATCAGTAACGAGTGACGGTAGTACACGATCCATAGTTAATGGAGATTGAAAGTTATAAGTTGAGAATACAATAAAGAAACAGAAAGCGAATGACAAAAATAAGGAGCAAAGTGAAAAATAGATTACGCAATAGCAGGTGTGCTTGTGCTGCTTCACTCCTATTATTCGGCTTTTATAACGAACTAGCAGTCTCAGTGAATAATTAAAATATTTAATATTTATTTATTAAGATAATTAATTTCTGTCTTTACTAAGGATATGATATAGGGTATCGGTAACATGGTACGTCATCTTAAATGTTATTATTATTGGTTATTAAGTTTCTCAAAAAAAAAAAAAAAGTATTGCACTTGATTTTTTTTTCTTTTTTGGTAATTAAAAATTTTACTAAAATAGTTTACTAAAAAATGTGCTAAGAATATCTGTTAACAAAATCTTAAGAATATGTGGGACATAAAATATTCCAATGTGATTGTAATATCCATATCAATTTTAATTAGAATTTATATTTTACAGTGGTCATTATATTTATAATTGAAGGTCATTATATTTATGTAGAGGAAATTTGCCGTGCCTAGCTGTTTCCAAATTCCAACGCAACGAGTTGCACGTTGGCTTTAATCGATTGACAGCCCGATGCCTTTTTTTTCTTTTCTTTTTTTGGTTCCCACCTACTCACCTAACTAACCAATGAGTGTTCATAAAAAAAATAAATAAATAAATAAATAACCAACGAGTGAAACAAGACCTCAAGAACGGTAGTTCAAGAAGAAATCTAAGCTGTTTATTACGCGTTTTTAAATATATATTTTTTAATTTTTAAACAATATTATATACATTTTAACACATTTTTTTACCGTGTTTTTAAAAATATTAAAAACTGTTGTTTAAATAAACATACCAAACGGACTCCTAGTAATATAACCAAATCTCATTGTAATTTTTAAATATTGTATATCAATATAATTTTATTTTATGTTGATATATGGTAGATTGACACTTCACTTGCTATAAAAATGCTATAACATTTTGTTATGGTCTTTTGAGAACTCTTCTCTTAAAGCCATCTTATATGATCAACTCTCATTTAATTTATTTGTCAATATTTTTTAAGTCAATTAGCTGTAGATCCATGTAATTATTAGAGATTTTACCAGTTGAGCTGCTTGAAACTCACAAAATCTTTTCTAAGCTGCTAAGTGGTCAAGTGGTAACATGTTGGAACATTTTAAATTACCAGCACTTGATGAATACAAATACTTTGTACTATCTTTTGTGTTCCAAACTTCCAATACATTTTTTTATGTTCCAATTTATATTCCACAAATTATAATATGTCCTATATTTATTTAACTTTTCTTATAAAATAGTTAACGACGATGAGGTTGTGATACGGTAATAGGCGCATGCCCCAATAATGTGGTTCAATATATACTTAAATAAAAACTAAAAGTGACATTACATTTTAAATCCTAGTCCTTCTAGCTTCATTTTTTACAAAAATAAATAGGAATAGGATTTATGCCAAGATGGACACTAAAATTCAGTTCCACCATAGTCCTTGTAGCTTCCTCAGTGAACATGTTTTCGTTTCTTTGGTTTCTTTTTTTTTTTTTTTTTTTTTTTTTTTTTTTTTTGTTCGATAGAAAATATAAGAAATTCAATACTTAAATTAAGACATGTTACAGTTCCTAAAAAATAAAAATAAAAAGAAAGTAAAGATCAGTAGAGGATAATAAATATATACTTAGGGACAACCATCTTATTTATAGGACCCATCAAGTGGAACTTCTTACTTTTTATATTTTAGAAAACCATCAAGTAGAATTTAGTATAGGAAAAAGTCAATTCCAAAAAAAAATCTTACAACATTTTTATAGTGTCTTTATTTGAGTTGTGATGATCTCGATATAAACCAAGCATTAAAAAAGTCAAATGTAAAGGATAAGGATAGAAAGTTGTTAACCTTGATTGTTGGCATAAACCAAGGATCCAGTCTGATAGGATCAAGTGCTTACCTACTACACCAAAAGTTATAACCTTGATTGCAGGTGGCTTGTTTCTCAAATAAAAAAAGAAAGCAGGTGGCTATTGTTAAAGAGAAACTTTACCAACAGCTGGACTCTACGACCTTTTTTTATACATTCTAGTTTTGTCTTTCCCATGCAATGTCATAGGGGAACAAGTAAATTAATCAACAAGAAGAGCTTAATTAATTTGTTACCTAACCATGAAAAGCACAACCCACCAAACCAGTAAACTATGGGTCTGTTTGGATATATATCCTTTTGGCATTATGTACAATTAATGTTTCTCTTCCTCACGCAACGTCCTATGGGAACAAGTAAAAGCTCTGTTAATCAATAAGAATAAACTTAATTAATATGTTACCTAACCATGAAAAGCACGACCCACCAAACCAGTAAACTATATACATCCTTTTTGGCATTGTATACCATGTAATTGGTCCTTTCCAAGCAACGTCACATGAGAAAAAGAATCTCACAAATAAAAAGACTAATTTGCCACCTAATCAAGATAAGCACAATGTACCAAATAAGTCGACAACTCTTAATGGAAATATATACATTATATACGGCCTGTAATTGGTCCTTGCCAAGCTTGACCAACAAAATCATTGATAATTTTTTTTTTATTAAATTAAACGGCTCCCCATTGCAGGTTTTTATTATTATTATCTATTTTTAATAGTAAACTACCTTTCCAAACAGATGATAAAGAAAAACCTACATAGGCTTTTTTTGTTTTGGGATAACAAAGGAAACACATAGGGACGAACAAAGCAATGCAAAAAAGCATATAGCTAAGTGTAGGGAACTTTTCTGTGCTATCTTCATACTTGGGCTAAGGCTGTTTAAGTTTGTGGGAGTTCGGGCTGGTTCTCCAGTGGCAGAGCCAGGAATTTATATTTGGGGGGCTATCTATAAAAAATTTTGTATGTGTATGAAATCTAAAATAGTAATGTACAATACTTCATAACTCAATATGTGCTATAAACAACAATTAAATACATGTTAATTTTTTTTTGAAGTGCTAAATACATGTTAATATAGTAGTGTATACTTTATATTTTAATCAAACTAATCCAGTACATTTATAAATTATAATGCCATACGGTATATAATATATTGATTATTATAATAACAAATAATGTATTATAAGGAATATAAAAAAGAAAGCAAATAAAAAGTAAAGTAAAGAAATTAAAAGAAAGCAAATGAAAAGTAAAGTAACACGTACAAGAGCATTATACATGAGTGAGGGGCCTATGAAAGCTTCAAACTTGTCTTTCACTCTTTCTTGTCTAGTTTAGTCACACTGAACTTTTACTTTTATGTTGTAAACACAAAACTGTAGTAGCATTAATATCACTTTTTCATTTACCAATTACTACTCATCACATCAGCCATTTGTAATATTTTTTGTAAAATAATTTGTATCTCTAGCATTATTTTTCTATTTAAATGAGAGTTATGTTTATTTTTAGACTTTCTTAAATATATATGTACATTATTGGGTATGGAGGCCAAAATGAGAAGGTTCTTTTAAAAATTTTCAAATTATTTAGGATAATTCAAACAAAAATATTCATTCATTTTTTTCAAAAATTTGGGGGGGCCAAGGCCCCCTTCAGTCCTTGTGATGGCCCGCCACTGTGGTTCTCTCCACTAAATGAGCCTTGTGAACCAGTTTGTGTACAAAACAACACTCCAAGACACTAAAGAACAATATATAAATGATCAAATAATTGTTAGATTCCGGTATTGTCAAAGGATGGCACCTCCTTGCTTGCACATTCTCAGATCAAAGGACTATCTCATCATTGGTACCCACACACATCACACATGTCTATGTTCAATGCCTTATTCATTTGTGTGATTGTACTTGATTAAATATGTTGCACATGCTCAATTATATGTTGATCAAGCACAAAAAGATTTTTTAGTGTTTTAGCTATTTTTGGAAAGTGTTTTTATTTTGAAAATTTTCAAAAATTTCAAAAAATTGTGCAACCCTGTTCTGGTGACTTGCCTAACGGGTCAAGCCAGTTGCATGCCCCAGTCACGAGCTTACACAGAAGGGTTTCGCGACTCACTGGCAAGTCAAAGTCTCAGTCTAAAAAAAAAAAGACTTAGAATTTTTTCAAAAAATTTGGGTTTTAGATTTCTTGCGACTTAGTTTGGCGACTTGTTCGCGAGTGGAAGCTCCAGTCGCGAGGTTACTCAGATAGTTTCGCGACTCCCTTCGCAACTTTCTCATGGGTGGACCTTCTAGTAGCGAAAAACAATTAGACAAATTTTTCAATTTTTGTCTCAGGGGTTTTTGGCGACTCGGTCTGGCGACTTGTTTGTGACTCATTTCAGTCGCGAAAATTGCGTGTTTTGCACAATGAGGGTCTTTTTCAGAACTGGTTTAAAATTTTTTTCATTTTTCCTTCGCATCTTGTGACTATTCATCTTCTTGTCCATCTTTCCCTCTTTCACAATCACCGTGTTCACACAAAATCTCTCCATATTCTTCCTCACTTCTTCACCAATCTTCAAGAAAAGGTATGGGTTTTGGTTCTTTCACAATGTATTTCACATGTCTTGCCTAAGATTTCTTGAATTGAGTGTTTTTGATGATATATGTGAATATGATGCTTGAATATGGGTATTTGATGCTTTGGTGAGATTGTGGTATGGGTTTTGTTGGTTATGTGTTCTTACACTTTGCTTTTGGTCGCACATTGTGTTATTTGTGGAACACACACATTTAGTGACATGTTTGAGACATTAATCTCATGATTTTAGGGTTTTCTTCAATATTCCTGTTTTGGGACTAACTGAGTGCTAATAGAGTTCATTGTCTTGTGTGATTTCTGTTGCTCTTTGGTGTAACATGATGTAGTTTGAAAATGTCTCCGTTCAAAAGATCAGCTGTGAAAGGAGGCAGCTGTGAAAGGAGGCAGCAGTAAAGGGAAAGAACCAGTGATTGATGTTGATGATCTTTCTTCTAAGTCAAAGAGGACCTGATCACCAACGGGAGTGTATGACCCTAACAAGTTCAGATCTTATGCTGCTTTTTAGACCTATGAGAAATACTTTAGAGAACCTTCATTGCTAGTTGAAAGGGTTGTTGACTAGCTGTCTCTCTTGGACACCAACATCCCTAAATGGTTTACCACCAAGGATTGGAACTTCCTTCTCTCCAACCTTGATGATGCATACGAGAATTTGGTGAAAGAGTTCTATGCTAATGCCATTGTTTAGGGAGAGGAGCTCAAATGCTGAGCTAGAGGAAAGATTTTTTTTTCAGTAACTCCCATCTATTTGGCAGAAATCCTATACATCAACTGGCTGATGTTTACTAATCCACCGGTTTATGATGATTTGAATCCGGATGAGGATTTACTTCGGGATGCTCTTGGAAGAAACTTGGAATTCTCAACAAATGAGAACTCAATCAGTGTTTCCTCACTATTTCTGGAACTAAGAGTGCTTACAATAATCACGTTCCACAATCTATATCCTTTATCCAGCACCGGGTACATGAATCTCGAGAGAGCTTTGTTCATGAGATCGATATTTGCTCTTATATCTTTCATATTTTGTGCAAGACTGTTGCAAGAACTGACTCAAGGACTTGCATTCCTTTTTTGCTGCCTCATTTCAAGGATATTGAAACTCAAAGGCATTCATCCATCGGAAGATGAGTCTCCTTATCCAAAGCTAAGTCCAATCAACATTCATACACTCAACGCTAGCATTGGTCATAGTCGGAAGGGAATCAAAACAGGGACTCCAGCTACTCATAGTGATTCACGCTCTAGCTCATCCTCCTATGATGATTAGTTAGACAACATTATAGCATTCATCCATGACATAAGCACTAAGATGTCCGGACTTGCCTCTTTCCTGCACCATCACAACATCCGTTGTGATATGAAGTTCACTTCTTTCCAAACTCAATTGGATCAAATTCAAAGAAAGCTAGAAGAAAATAAGGACTAGCTATTCCATGACAAAAAGGAAGAGATGATGTTGATAGGGGGAGGAAGAGCTTGATCAAAGGGGGAGTATTGATGTTGAAGAGCAAGGGATAGAAAAGGCCTATGTTGCTTAATATTATCATATATCAGGGTTTATGTTGTCTTTTAAGTATTGTGTTTTGTACCCATGCTTTTGTAGCTTAGTACTTGTTGTTAATGTTATGCATTTCTTTAAGTACATCACTCTTGTGCCCTTTGTTGGATTTTATATCCTTGAAGCAATTACCTTGTGTTGTTGTATCGATTGAGTGTTAGACATGCAAATGATACTTTGCATTGAACTTATTAGCTTGTATGTCCGGATGTTCATTCCTTATGTGAATGATCATTGTGGTCACTATTTATAGTGATTGTTCGTTTTTGGTCAAGCCATACTTTATTGCTTCATTCCTTTTTGCTTGATCACATTGTGCTTGCTCCATATGCATTTCAAGTTTTCTGCTTACAATGATTGTATTGTGTTGTTATTTTCAGGAAATACTTGTCCGTATGGTTCAAGAGCTTTACAGATTCTAGAGTTAGGTGTGAGTGAGTTTTGTTCAACTGTTCCCAACTCACATGTTAAGTCTAGAGTTTATTTTAGAGTTTTGTCATGGAATAGCCAAAGGGGGAGATTGTAAGGTTGAATTTATTCAATCATTTTGTTGGCTTTATTCCATGCCAAATTTGCTTGTAATTCAGCATTTAGAAACCCTGTATTTAGGTGAGAATCATGTAAGGGTAGTGTGTGAAATAGTGTGAAGAAAAGCTCAAGAGTGTGCACTCAAGAAGGGCCTCGCGACTGGATCTCACGACTGGCGAGTCGCCAAAGGTGGTACACGTGTGAAGTATGCACGAGAGCTGAAGGGTCACGCCAGCTATTGCACTACAGGACAAAACCTCTAGTCTAGCCATGCAGTTAGCTCGCGACTCAAACTCACGACTCGTTCTAGTCGCGAGCTCGAGTTGCCAGAACACCCTGTTTAGTTATAATTGATTCTTCACATTCCATACATACCCTGCTATAAATACTCTTATACCCACGAAATGTAGAGAGCTTTCAGAGAGAATTTTGAGAGAGAAACCCTAAAGAAAAACAAGATTAACTCATCCACAATTTTCACCATTTGATTCTCCAAATTCCTCTACTCTCACCCTTTTCATTGATACATCATTGAGAGGTACGTTAGCCAAATCCTTATCTTACCATACCCATATCTGTGAGGAGGTATTTTGGTACTTAGGAAGCAGTTCGGAAGGGACCAATTCATTTTGGTTGATGTAATGGGCTATTGCGAGATCCGGTAAGCTAGAGAAGACAAGGTTCGGCGTAACCCAGTTAGAGCAAGAAGCTTGGAGGGCTTAGGTGCACTGGGTAGATTAGGCTTGGAAGGTCTTCTGCTATTTATGTATCCCAACTTTATTCTCTAGTGGATTATTGACCGTTTGGAGGGCGGCGGAGAGATTTTTTGCTAAGGACTTTGGTTTCCTCTTTGATAACACATCGCTGTATTATCTTTGTGTTTGCATCTCTCTTCTCTTAATCTTTGCCTTTTAATTACTACTGTGGTTGTGATTAATTTTGGTTTAGATTGTTTTACCAATTCTGTTTTAGCTTATTTTCATATTCCGCACATACATTGTTTCATTATAAGCTTGTGTTGGTAATTTGTAAATTGGGGGTCTAAACATTCATAGGTGTTTTACACACTATTTGAACATTCAACATTGTACTATTTCAGCTAACTTTTACCTTTATCTATAGTACTTTCAGCAAAAAGTTTTCAATTTTAGCAAAATAAGCGGATTCCAAACGAACCCCTGGATGTATTCAACATACTTTCATACATAATCCTAAGTTGAGAACTGTATTTTTTTTAATAAAAATATTTTAATTTTTCAAAATACACATGAACAATAAAATATGCATATTTCATTGCAAAAAATGTTAATAACATATTAAAATTTTATTAGAAGAATATTTCATTTAACCCACCAATATCGTACTCTAATAGCATAAACATAATATCATAAAAAATCTATGATATTTCCATAAGCCAACTAAACATTAATATAATATCATAAATATCTTATGCTAGCTCCAATGCAATAAAGAAACAAAAACTATAAATATCATTAATAACCGAACAAACAACTTATTACACAACTTAATAAACATCAATAATATGGAATAAATTATTTAAACTACAATATTCCTAGGTTTTTTTTTTTAATTTTTTTAATTTTTTTTATCCTTTAATTCCTCTATACTTTAAGGGAAAAGAATAACGGATATGTGTGTGCAATTTTAAATTTTCGCTCTTCATGATGAATTTGTTACTTTCAACTAATTTCTATGACAATTACGCTATAGATTAAATTCTTTATCCCCTTGAGAATTAAAAAAAAAAAAAAAAATCTTTATACCTTTAATTTCTTATTATTTTAAGGGTCTTGTTAACGAGTGTTCTTAGGACATTGGTTAACAATCCATTTTAGGAATGTTTTAATACCACTTTTATGAGAAATGAAAAAAGTTGTCAAAACATAAAATTTTTTTTTTCCATAAAAGCTTTTTTAAATAGATTATTAACCAATACTCTAAGAACATTCGTTAGCATTTATTATTCCCACGCACTTTGCTAGTTTTTAAACAGATGAGACCTCGTTCAATTTTGTCTAGGCAGTAAGTCTAGGCTATTAACTACTCTTTCCGTTTAGACGTGATGGTTGCATCTATAGACTATTACAACTGTGCGTGTACCTTTTATTTAAAACAATCCACATTTTCAGTCATAGATGATGAGACATCCTTCAACTTTGTCTAGGCCATCAAGTACTCTTTCAGTAGAGACTATTGTGGTTGCATCAATAACAGTGGTAGGTGAATCTCTTATTTAAGACCAGCCACATTTCCAGCCTGCACAGATTATTGTACATTAGGTGGAATCTCGATCCTTCAACTTTGTCTGGGTCATCAGCTACTCCAGTTGAGACAATTATTGTTACATCAATTACGACGGCGTCTATATCTTTTGAGGGTAATTACATTCCTCTTCTTTGAGGTTGGGGAAAACTAACACTCCACCTTCCTTTCCTTAGTATTTGGAGCTTACAGTTTTCTAGTATATAAATCCTAAATTGGGTTCATTGTAAAATCAAGTGTTTAATATCAAATATGTAACTGTTAAGGAATTTTCATTGTGGTGTAGGCTGTTAGGCCAAACCATGTTAAAATTCTTGTTCTCGTGTGATTTTTCTTTTTTGGTAATGATAGTCACAGTCTTTTTATTACACACTCACCATACACAAAGTCACATTACTGAAATACGATTTCACAATTTTAACCCGATGTGTAATAATATTTTCCTTTTTTTTAATATAAAAAAGGAAAATATTACAAAATTGATACTTCTTAAAAACCCAAAAATTCTCATTATTTCCCCCACCAAATACACATTACAAAACTAATACTTCTTAAAAACCAAAAAAAAAACTCTCTTCTCTTCTCACACGCTAACACCACCTTCCCCTAAACCTAAAACTCACCCTTTCCTTCCCCCAAAATCAAAACCCAAAACTCAGATTCCCACACCGCTACCGCCACCACGGATTGCCACCACTGCATCTTTTGATTTTCCTCTCTGTATTATGCAACTCATTCTCTACCTGTTATTATTTTCAATTGAAAATCAAACTCCATACCCAATGCCTAGGTACACTTGCTTTCCTCTTTCTCTTTTCTCTAAATTTAAGTTTTCCAATTGAAACCAAATAGAGGAAAGGCAGCCTACTGAATGATGAAAATAGAGGAAATATTTCTCTTTTTTTTTATTTATTTATAATTTGGAAATATGATTTAGGTTTTGGTATTGTGGTTTGATTGGTTTTTATTTAGGAAGAACATATGCTTGACATTGATTTGTAAAGCCTTTGCTCTTTTAATTAGGGTTATTTTAGGCAAGGTACCGATGGTTGTTTTTCTTTGATTTTTTGAAATTCCTTAGTTTAAATTATTTAACAAATTTACCATCTTTGGCTCATATATTTGTTTCACGTTGACCTTTGGTTCTTTGCAGTTCAATTTTCAGTTGCTTATTTCGGATTCTCATATATTATGTTGGTTGCTGTATTAAGTTGGTTTGATTTTTGATAATAAACCATATTGACAGTGGTAATAATGTATAATAATTTTTATCAATTTGCGCCACTCCTACTCCTAGCCAAGCTACTGCCCTTAATGAACACAGTTTAAAATCCAGCCACAACAGTTGACCCAGCAAGGCTTCATCGGCGATGAATCGTCGCAGTGCACGTGAAGATCTCAGTTGCTCTTCATCACTTTGTGCATTGATCCTATTCCAAGTGCGATTGCATTTTGTTTTGAAGATGGAGAACATAAGTTGGACCAATTTGCTGAAACGTTTTACTTATTTGCTACAAAAATTTTCAACATGTGTGAGTCCATGCATGCATGGGAATCTCACCAACCAAAACAGTCATGTAATGTTAACATGGTGGGTTCGTTTACCTTCTAGCATGATGGGTCAACAATCACACCTCACCTCTTCATTGTTTTACATGGCCCACTCTTTGGCTTAACTTTTGTTTGCATGCAAGACTTGATGGATTTTCATAAGCTAGCATATGATGGAGTCAATTATTTGAATGGCCCTCATACGGCTCTACGGGTCCGTTTTAGAAACTGTGTTTTAAAAGAATAATAACTTTAGAATATTACACGTATATCTACACACTTTTCACTCACACGTATTTTCAAGTTTAAACACACGTACTAAATGGGCACATAATTTTTATAATTAAAAATAAGAATTTGGTAAAAATGTAAAAAATGTACGTCATTGTTTATTTTTAAATCACATGCAATTAAGCGTTTGAATAACATTGGTCTAAAATTGTTGTTTGGATGCAAATTATCAAAAAGGACCTATCTATAGTGCTAAAGTTATCTTGTCATTTTTTTAACGCAATCAATATTAAAATTTTGCATTAATAACACCCGTACTAACTAATAAATTATAATTGGGATTTTAATTACTTGCTTTATTCATACTGATGTGCATCCTTGCTCAACAATTTTCACCAATATAAAACTGTATTTCTCCGATAGGTGTACGCTACATGAGTTTTGCAAACTAGATTAATGATTTAGGACAAATGATAGAAAATAGAAAAATATACTTATGAGCACAGCTTAACATACTAATTAATTAGGTGAGTATAAAGATGAAATTCTGTGTTTTTGGCAAGAGTTGTATGAAAAGCAAGGAGAATTTGTTCTTTCAATGTGAGTGCCCCTACTCATGAGGAACTTTCATACTACATTGCAGAATAGTCTAATAAATGTAATTAGTGGAAAGTTTCATGGCAATTTTTTTTTTTCCTAGGTATGGAAGCAAGAGGCCTTTCTCATAGAAACCCACACAAACTCAAACATATGAATTTATGTAAGCATATTTGCTTAGTGCTTATGAGATGCTGAAAAATTCTTACATATTATTGTTTAACTAGTCGCCGGCCTGTGCGTAACAATTTTTTTAGAATGGTCTCATTAAATTTATTTTTTTTAATTTATACTAATCAATATATATATAAAAGCAGAGACCTCATGCGAGAGTGCATGAGGTTCTGCCAAGTGGCGTTTTCTATAGCTCTTATTTAAGCCATCCATCTTCCTTTTTTTTTTTTTTTTTTTTGGTTTCAAGTTATTACACCTCATCTGTATTACTCCTCCTCACTCCTCTAACGTTTAAACTTTCAGGTATACCATTAATTCAGCCCTGCGTCTAACCCTTCGTTTGCCCGCCCCTTGCAATTATCCAAGTTACATTTTAGGCTTTATAGCTTACTTCTAGCCCTGAGTCTTAACAAAAGTCTTAACAATTTCTTTAATTTTTTCATCTTTCTTGCCTCTCCTCTTCACTCTGCGACATCACCACCATATCTTCATCACCATCACCAAACAAATCTGCAACTTCACCATCATCTCTTGAGCCAAACTTAAAAAATTTCACAGCAGAAACTGAAAACCCAAAACCCACCATTTTAGCCAAACTGAAAGCCTAAACCACCTACCACCGCCACCAGACAGCCCAAATGTCCACCATTGTCACCCACACTACCGCCGATTTGCAACTCAAACCCAGACCCGCAACACCACCACCCAAAGCCGATGCTTTTAACCTGAGGAGGTGGACGGTGATCTGAAAAAGGGTGGGGATCTCTTTGTTTTGTGGTTCAAAAGGTGAAGTTTATGGCCAAGAAAGAAGTCTTAAATCTTTGTTTTGGAAAATTTTCTTTCATTACCTTCTCGCATGTTTATGCTCTGTAATTTTTTGGTATTTCAGTTTGGCTAATATGGTGGGTTTGTGAAATCTTTTCAGTTATTCTTCTCAATATGATGATAAGGTATGGACTGAAATCTATGTTAGCAATGTGCAGTTCTTCATTGTTGATTTAAAAAAAAAAAAAAAAAAAAAACTGGTGCTTCTGCCTCTGTGGTGTCAATGGTGATACTGGGGACAGAGAAGATGAAGAAGGTCACGTTAGATCTTAGAAACTGGAAAGAGAATGAAACAAAACAATAATGAGAAAAACTGTGGTTGACGTTCCTTTTTTAAAAGGCTTTTAGATGAAAAAGTTGCACGTGTTACTCATCTCCCATTACAGATTTGCAGTGAGCCTCTCATCACATTTGAATATGGCAAATGTGAGTTCCTCCTAAGATGACATGTATGTACAAACATTCTGCAGATTGCAGTATTCTGTACATCATGTACTAAATAGACAAGAAATAAGAAAAAGGAATTGTACTATTTTAGGGATCTAACCAATCCTTATATGTAGATTCAGAAGTCACAACACTTTGTATTCAATTTTTTATGAATGTTGTGCTCTACTTAATCCTAGCAGTGTCTTGCTTTAATGGCCCAATTCATTTGGATGTGGTGGTGATTTGTTTGTTGTGAAAGTTTTGGAGTTATGTGGTTGAGAAAGAGAGGAACTGAGAGATTCAAGGTAAAACTTTTACAATCACTTCTCTTCTTTTCTTTTTTACATTTCTCCTTTTTAAATTTTTTTTCTAAAATGTTTAGCTACACGCTTTTATAACTCAAAATGTTGATGGATTGTGCTTCAAACGGGTACTCCTAAGGCAAATCTCTTGACTCTGTGAAGTTCAAACATGATGAGTAAGGGTTTGAAATTTTATTCTTTTTCCCCTTTTGAAAGTTTATTCTAGAAAAGTGATTGCATTCTTGGGTAAATAAGAGGGAACACAAATACAATGCTTTAACAAAAATTAACTAAATTGATTTATTATAAATTTTTTTTTTTTTGTGTAAATCAATAAAGGGTTAGGTTTTAATTATGTTGTTATCAATCTAACATTAGAGTTTTCAATTTCGACGTGTTGGGTTTTTTGTTGGAATTACAGACAGATAAAAAAGTAGTTTACGAAATCCCATGACAAAGGCAATGGCAAAGGATCCCATCAAATCCAATTGCTCTCTCTCCACAGTTTACACCTTTGCCAAAATCACAAATGTGTCATCAGAATTGGAATGTCTCTTTAAGGCCAGTTTTATTTTTCCCTGTTGTTTCCTTTGGGATGTTATTTTTAATGTTCCAGCTAGAAGGAACTTTTCTTTTTTAATTAATAATAATTTATAATTTTAAGGCATGCAAAATTAATGAAGTTTTCTATGTATGATGAAGGATTGAAGATTTGAAAGCTTTAAGGGAAATTTATATGTTGGAATTACTTTTTAACCATTGTGGTTTGTGACTTTCAAATGACTGCATATTGCAAATGGTCATGTTAATATTAGTTTGGGATACTTACAAAAAATTACGGAGTGTTTTCAAATCTAAACTTGGCAAATTTGGCACTAACTGCACTCACTAGAATTTTTAGTTTTAATTTTGAGGTTTAATAGGATTTGATTAAACATTGATGTTAAAATAGGAGTGTTTTTTATATTTTAAATTTATTTTTTGTTTCTCATTATTTCAGTTCAATAGTTATAATAGATATATGTATGCAATTTATAATTGTTGTTTTTATAATGAACTCATTACTAATAAAGTTCTATAACAATTATGCTATAATACATGTATAACATTTTCCAAAATCATTTTACATAAAATATTATAACATTATCCGTGCATCGCACGGGTAACTTACTAGTTTAATAAAAAGTAATGTTTTTCATAATCATATTTTCATTAATTATAGGAACAACCACAAATATAATATATATAATTTCTATTATACCAAAATGAAAACAATGAAACTTTTCTAAGGAATTCAAAAGGTAAGTTAGCGAAAATATTCATTTTTTAATGAAATTTATTTATAACATTTTGTGTATCATTAAAAAGTATATAGAATTTGAAAATTACACTTACAAATTTTAAATAAACTTTCTCAAACCCAATTTTTTCTACCCTACAATCTGAAACACTAAAAAATATATCAAAAATTTTAATTTAAAAAAAAAAAACTATAATTCAAAAGATTAATGGAGAGAAAGATAGAACAAAACTGACCAACAGCATGCCAAATATAGAACCTAATAAGGCATCAAAGCAGTACTTGAAGGACAAATTTGGGGCAACATTAAAATGTACAAAGGGAACAAATGCTTCCTTGGAAGTTCAGAATCCATGCTTGTATGTCCAAGTGCTAGCCCTCGGAACTCCCTTGTAAAGTGGGAATTGTTTCTTGTTGCTGGATAATAAGCATCAATTAGAAGTAACATACTTTATCTTGGACAGAGGAAGTTGGAGGAAGAGGAATAAAGCACTTCTGTTTGTCTTGTGTTTTGTAATTACCTATATCTTTAAGGTGGGAAAAAACAGAGGGAACTCCTTGAGTGAGACATGATTGACATGAGACAGCATAGAAGTCATAAATAAAAACACTCTATGCTAAACCAACTAACAAACTGAGCAATTTCATGAACAACAATCAAATGATATGACAAATATAAGAGAGATTAAACAAAAAAAGAAAAGAAAAAGAAGAAGCAGCATTCAATCCACCTGTATGTAAATGTTTTCATATAAACAAAATGAATTGACAATTATAATATTAAACAATTTATCGTGTTTGAATGAAATTTAAGACCCAATTACACTTGCATCATTTTAGCTGCAACAGAAACGGTACTGCAGGACTGGATTTTGTCACTGTGATATCAAGTACATCTTTATGCTGAGATCCTCCACCATTTAAATATATCACTGCCATGATCAAGTTATATGTGCCATATGATCAAAACTAGGAATTGAAACTAATACAGGAAAAATATTACAATAAGAGAATTTAAACATGTAAAGAACACAAACCCGAAGACTGGCAAGGGAGACAGCAGGGAGAAATTGATCATTCTGGTTCTGAGGTGAGAGTCAAAGAAATCCTAAAAATGGAGAGTTAAAGTCACATCAAACTTCAGTCAATGAGGCTTTATATCTCACTTCTCTCTCACTATCAGTATCATCATTCTAAAGAACTCTACTTGAAGCTAAAATTCATGATACCTGACAAAAAAATTCAATAAAACCCATCAACAAAAAACTAATATAGTTTTAACAACAATAATCGTTAATCTAAAGACACAATGGGAGTCCAACAATTAATCCGAGATAAAAATATGCGTGGTAACTAGAGATTAGAGATTTAAAGGTAATGTTCATGCAACTAAACAAGGAATCTCACCTCCTCCTTCATCTTTAAAGTCTCTGTCATCTTCAACACCTTGCTCTCACTACCCACTCTCAAAATATGTATCCCACTTCTTCAGTGAATGTCAATCGGCCTGTACTGTCCAGCTCTGTGAATTTCCCTCATCGTTGCCTACTTCTACTTCTTCATCCACCTTATTCTTAGTCCCATCTTCTTGTTTGATAAATCCTTATGCTTAGTCCCATTTTCTTCATCATTACTGTCCTCAATCTTGGATACCTCAACCACATCATTTTCGCCATTGATTTCCTGGCTGAATTCATTGTCTTGATCATCATCCATCTACATGCATACCTAAAAGAAAAGCATATGAATTATGTCAGATTGTTCCAAATACCCAAAATAAAGAGGTCAATGAATAAGAGATTCGATGAAGAGGTCAATCAAGCTATGTTTAAAGAAATAATTTTAACAAAATCATGCCATATACTATTTGTAAAAGTCAGTTCAATTTCTTGACATCATAGAGTGGAACTCTGTCTGATGGACAATTATGGGCATGTTTGACATCATAATTTCAGAATTGCACTCACAAAAGGGGATAGAGATACGCAAACCACAGGCACATTCATGTAACTCGCAAATAACTAGATCACAATGAATTCAAATAGTTCATCAGCTCCTTCAAGATAAAAGAGTGACTCCACTCCACATCACATCTAACAAGGGTAACATACATTGCTATGAATCTTGCATAAAAGTTTCTGACCTACAAGAGTTTGGTGGAGCTAATTCAAGAAACAATGTTTCTCTTTACAATTTGGCTGATTTGATTAATGACCTGGGCAGCTGAATTACTAGATGGATGTGCCCAGTCAGCGTCCTGGATTGCGAATGATGATCATTTAAAGATGAGAAGTAAAGAAGACCAAGGAGAAAAGTGAAAGAGGTTTGATATTGACATGGAATAGTAGGAAAATATTTAGGATTCAATTTTTCTATTTGACCAAAATGACAAATGCAAAAACATTTTTTTTTAATATAAACTGCTAAGAGTAATCACATGAATTAGTGATAAATCAAAGAAAAAATTGCAAATCATATATAGCTCAAAATAACAACCGAGTAAGCCAATCAAAACATGGAATTGAAAATTTGAAATCAACACCAGAAAAATATTACAATTTGAATATACATATATGGAGGGGTTAGGAAGGCAGAAGGGAGGGACAGATCCTTCTGGTTCAAAGGCGAGAGTAAAAGAAATGCAGCAAAATGGAGAGTTATGGTCACCCCAATCTTGCAAAAACAACGGCTCTATATCCCTCATCTCTATCACCATCATGATTCAAAAGAGTTTACTTATAGCAAAAATTTAATGATCGCACACAAGCACACAAAAAAAAAAAAAAAAAAATTCAATAATACTCATAAATAAAAAGCTAATCTAGTTTTAACGACTATAATCATTAATCTAAACAGACAATGGGATTCAAACAATTAATCCAAAATAGAAATATTAGCGGTAACCAGAAATTAGAGGCATAAAGTGGCAATATAAACAGATATTAAAAGTTAACGTTCATGCAAGTGAAAAGGGGAATCTCACCTCATCCTTCGTCTTTAAAATCTCTGTCCTCTTCAACACCTTGCTCTTACTACCCAGTCTCATCAATGTGTACTTCCAATTGTTCATCCGCCTCATACTCAAAATTACTGTCCTGAATCTTGTCCACCTCATCTTTATCATTGATTTCTTGCCCGGATTCATTGCCTTTAATCTTGATCATCATCCATTTTAAAAGAAAAGTAAAAGAGTTATGTTAGATTAGAGTCTAAATGCCCAAAATGAAGTAAACCCACAAAGACCCATATAATATTAAACCATAAAATTACAAATGAACAAGTAAAAAAAAAAAAAATTAAATAGAATAAGAGATTAGACAACCCAAAAGGATCACAGCCAAAAATAAAAATAAAAATCAAATTTATGGGAATTATAAATAAATAAGTAAAGAATATGAACGCCTAGAAACTAGATGGAATAATTTTGTGGGCAGTGTGTTTCTGATTTTGGCCAAAATATGAATATGATAGTTAATTGACAAATGCCTTTCTCTTTGGACAATCTAATCCATTGAATATTAGGATATATTTAATTGATATTTGGAGGGAAAAAAAAATTAAAGAAGTTACCTTTGAAGTGCCTGAATCCAACTGGAGTCGACCGTCAATTTGCACATCCTTGAAATCAATTTGAATGTTTGGGATATGAGAAGTATAGGGCCCCGGATTTTCAATTGTTGTAATGGAGTAGTAAGAATGAAGTCTGGCAGTGGCTTTAGCTTTTGGCAATACCAAATTGTCAAGAAATTAAGACGTGTCATTATTTTTATAGTAACAGTACTGCTGCCATTATCTTTTTCTTTTTCTTCTTCTCTCATTCCTCCAATATCAATTCATTCTTCCCACTCTTACTAACTCTCTACATAGAGATCCTTCAACATAGGGAATACTATTATGCCGTTTTGGTTCGTGGATTCTATTCCCAAAAATTGAACTCCAACCTTTTGCAAACCATACACAGTGCTTATTTGAGGAGTGGCAGCTTCCCCAGAGGAGGCAAAAGCTCTAGATTTTAATTTGAACTCTAGATTTAATTTGGTGAAGGATAATGATATCATCCAATTAGGAAATGTGGTGCCCACGTAGTCTAGGATTTGTAAATATTCCAAGACATTAACTAATACATCATTCACCATTCTTTTTCCATCTTCTTTAATGGCGACTCCAAGATTATTTTTTAGGAGGGCAGCAAGAAACATAAATTATAAAAAAAAATATAAAATAAAAGAGAACTTGAATATATTGATATTATCCACAAAAAAAAAAAAAAAAAAAAAAAAACCAAACTTAAGGGCCTATTTAATAACAAAAAAACAAAAATTCTGCAATTTTATTAATAATAATCTATAAAAAAAACGTTTACAAACTTAAGGGCCTATTTAAAGGCTCTGTAAAACTTGATAGACAAATAAATATATTCTAAAATAACTCCTAATTGATACTTAATCATAACAAGAATCAAATTTGACCTAAAAAAATTAAAAGCACCTAAAAATAAGGAAATAAATAACTTAAACCTAAAATAACAAATTTTACATTAAAAATACCAAAATTGAATAATTACAAAAATTAAATAGCAAATTCTGTCCTACATCAAGAGTATAAGCATTGTGTCTTGTCTAAACAGAATATTTACGCTTTGTTAAAACAAAGAAAAGCACAATCATACAAACAGAGATAATGCAAAGAATAAGGAAGAAAAGAAAAAAAGTGAAAGCCAAATGAGCTCCTCATATCAGCTTCAGGCTTTTTAGATGCTGTTAAAAAATAATGGACATTTACGCAAGGGGTATAACTATAAACATTGCTTCTGATGTTTGTTAAGCTTAAGATCTGTTTGATATTGCTGTGATCAAGAGATGAAAAGTTTGCTCAAACTGTTAAAAAAATGTACATTTATGCAAGGGATCATATTATTTTATGCTTCTACTTTAAAGTAATGCTGGGGCAAGCTTAATAAAGAAACTATACTTACGCTTTGAACCATTTCATGAGTGCAGCCAAACATAGAGCGTAGCCATGCAATTGGATTAAAAAAAAAAAATTCCATTCCAAGAAATGAAATTTGCGGTAGCTTGGCCGTACATGTGACAATTTTTGAGCCCAGCCCAAACAATATTGGGTCTATGTTTGTCTGTTTGAAATTGATAACAAGTAATTGCCAAGATAAATTCTTGGGATAGAATCAAAAGGATTTTAATCAATGGCGGGAAAATATATTATTTATAGTTTTAAATTATTCACTAACTTGTGTAATGACTTTTTTTATATATAATTAAATATTTGGGTGGGGGATTTTAACTTAGATTTGTGATATATATATATATATATATATTGTTAATAATTTGATAGTTACAATGGAGGTAAGTAGAGGACAAAATTGGCAAATTCCCTTTTCGGGCAAAAAAAGTAGCATTATGCCCCATTTCCCAAACTAATTAAGGAAATGCACCTCTTTCGAAACTCGATTTTCTCAAAATCAAGTTAAGTCCTATAGTGACGTTTTTAAGGAGCCTATAGTGACGTTTTAAGGACTTATAGTGGTATTTTGGAACTCGATTTCCATGAACTTGAGTTATAGGCAAAAAAGAATTGTCAATCAATTAAACTACAAAACTCTTGATATGTGCAATTATTTTATTTTTTTATTTTCTTTTTTCTATTGAGAAACTCATGTATAACTATTTAAAGTAGGAGAAGATCAATTTCTGAACGCTCAAAATATGTATCTTATGGTTTGGGTTGCAGTGGGAGCTCTAGGATTACTTTATAGGGGGGTCAATAAAAAAAATATATTATATAAAATCTAAAACAAGAGATAGCTTGAATAAATATACATTACAAAGACTAGATTGAAGTGGGATTTTAATAAATTTGAATTTGGATTTAGATTAGGTGCTTTCAATCCAAACATGTTTTTTCCCATTATGTAAGTTCACAAAAATAGATCGAAGTAGACCAAAATGAATCGAAGTGATTTGAATGGACGGACCAAATGAAACAAAGTGGACCAAATGGACAAAATAGGACCGAATAGGAACAGGGTGGACCGAATAGAATCGAATGGAATGAATAAGAACGAATACACTAAATAGGACTGAATGAGACCACATTGGACCAAAGTAGATAGAATGGACCGAACTGGACTGAATAGGACTGACGTGGACATGCTGGACCGAAGTGGACTGTATAGGAGCAATGTGGACTAAATAAGACTGAAGTGAACAAAATGGACCTAATAGAACCAAAGTGGACAAAATGGACAGAATAGGACCAAAGTAGACAGAATGGCCCGCATAGAACCAAATTTGGCAAATGGACTGAATAGAACAAAGAAAACCGAATGGCCCGAATAGGACTGAAGTGGATCAAAGTGGATAAAATGGACCGAATAGGATCAATGTGGACCAAAATAGGACCAAATAGAACCAAAGTAGACAGAATGGACCGAATAGGACCAAAGTAGATAGAATGGACCGAAGTTGGGAGAATAAGACCAATGTCGATTGAATAGGGCCAATGTGGACTAAATGGATCAAATTAGACTGAAGTGGACTGAATAAGACTGAATTGGATTGAATAGAATTTTAGTGGACAAAATAGACTAAATGGGACCGAATAGGACAAATTGGACCGAAGAAGACAAAATGGATAGAATATAACCAATGTGGATGAATAAGACTTTTGAATGTTTATCATTTTAATTGCATTTTAAGGGTTTATATTTCTAATTTCTAATGTTTATTTTGGTATTTTCTTTGTATTTTTAAACTCAAAACTAAAGAGTTTAGCCCAAATATAATACAATGTCATACTTTTCAACTCAAATATTAAGAAAAATAAATAAATTTTTGAGCTAAAATTGAAAAGAAAACCTACAAAAAGAATCAATTTAAGGCTCAATTACTCTAAAATGGACTAATGGGGGACCGAAATTGATCGAATTGGACCGAGTGGAACCAATTGGACCAAAGTAGACCTAATTAGACTGAAGTGGACCGAATGGGAACGAAGTAGAACTAATTGGACTGAATAGAAATTGTTTAATTTTTAAGGATAACAAGTTATCTTCAAAAAAAATTAGAGAAAAAATTATATATTATATTACAATACAAAATAATTATTTATTTCCATGCATCGCGTGGGTCTGCGACTAGTATATTATGATACATGGCTCTAGGTTATTGCAATGCCCAAAATGTCGCTAGTGCAATTGTGGTCTCACAAGTCACAAAATGTAATTCCATCCTTTTCCATGATCATTGCTTCAAGAAATTGAAGACTACTTATTAATGTTCGATTCATCTTCAGGCGTGTACACCAACACGGCACAGGAACATGCAAAACAACCATGGGCTTGTCTTGTTATGAGATGTACATCAATGACCAAATTTGCGCAAGCTACAAAACTACAAATAAAACTTCCTTTGAAGTAAATTTAAACACGATAAATAAATAAAAATTCACATAAATTTAAGTTACACTTGGTATAACTTTAAGTAATTCTACCCACTCAATATTTTTTAATTAGATGCGAATTTTGATAAATCCACCGTCAGATTACATTATTTTTTGTATATTCTCTATACTTGCAAAATTTCAAGGTGATCAAACATCAATAACTATGCTATCAATAATTGTTTAAATTCAAGTTTTTGTTGCTTAAAATAATCCATAAAAGATAACAAGTTAAATATAAAGAAAAATAATTTAAACCCAAAAACAGCACACACATCTCTTTTTTCAGTTGTTAAATCACTACTTCTATTGGCTTCAAAACACGGAAAAATTATTTGAGTGCTGAACAGTTTATATACAAATACAACCCCTCTGCCTTCTTATTTAATCCAGCAAACAAATCCTGCGTCCCTATATTCTGGCCTATGGTAGACTATAATGTCGCTAGTCAATTCTCTTCAATAATTTCAGCTTCTACTTTGAAGCTCTTGTTCCATGTGAAATAGACAGTTCAGTGTTAATTTTAGCATGCATGTCATTGGACTTCATTTCATAGTCCCTCCTAAAGATACATGACTTTTTGTATACTGTTGGTTTCACTGGTAATTAACTTCCTCTGCTTATGGTTCTGTTCTGATATCAATTCTTTCTTTTGAATAGAAGAATACTGCATTAATTCAGGCTATGGTGTGTAGACTCTGAATGGGCTATAAAATGTGTAGTGTTCCCTATTCAGTAATCAGCAAGAAAGACTTTAGGATCTCAAGGTTTTTTAAGCATGGAAGCAGCAGGCTATAGAAATCTAATAGTGACAATTAACCCATGTTCAGTGTGTGTGGAAATGAAACAACTATAAGCTGTAGAAATCTAAAAGAGGTTATTAGCACATGTTCAGGGTGTGCTTAAATGAAGCTGTAGATCAATATCACTCTTCATGTTGCGATAAATTTTGTAGAAATATAATGTATCTTAGGTATGAAAATGATACCCACAAAAAATACTTTAAAAATAGTATGAGAATGGCATAAAAAATGTAAATACAATGTACAATCCCTAATTAGATTTTCCTCTATAAATTTTGATGTGCTGCTTTACTACTTCAATCCTCAGTGTTTGTAAAATGCAGTTATGCAATACTAATGGTTAGGCAGGCCATGAGTATAAGAGATGAGGCTACACAATCGGCAAGCTGGCCAGCTTCAAAGCTCGACGATGTACCAGAAAAAAATGTGAGAACTCTGAAGGGTAGGTGTGCCAAGATCCTTCGTCACAGTGCACAACTCCCTGCTTGCCTTACACTGACCCGACTCTAATAAGGTGCCAACAGCTCAAGTACCAATAAGAATATTGGCTGATTCGATGCGTCGTGTCATCAGATAGCTAAGAGCCTCCCAAATTGTTTGGAGAATCACCCAGGAATGATGAACTAAAGCATTCATATACCACTGGCTGATTGAACATTATTAACACACTAGCACTTCTCTCACCTGCAATATTAACTTAGGTCATTAATGATCAGAAAAATGAAATTTAACAAAATTATGCCCTTTTATAAACAATTTTTTCTGTTACTTTAGAAACCACCACCACCACCTGCCCCTATAGTGATAAACCTAATAACCTGTCATTAACATTCAAACAAAAAAGATATGGAAAGTGTTACTTACAGATATGCATAATGCCAATTCCAATTCATGTGACACTGGTTGACCTCATTTCTTCTTGACATACATGACATGCTACATTCACGAATTTGAATGGAGCCTCATCGCTCAGCATGGTTGCATCTATGAACTTTGTATAAAAATTTATAGACAAGGTAAATGATATAGGGCAGAGAGGAAGGGAGCTTTGTTATTCTAACATATGAAGCTTTGCAACCAATGAAGCTTATCAAATATATCTTGCAACAGAATGTAAGACATGACTATCTGAGGTGCATCCTTGCTGAACAATTTTCACCAATATAAAATTGTGCTACTCCAATAGGTTTTAACTGCATTAGTTTTTACAAACAAGGTCAATGATCCAGGTAAAAGGATGGAAACTAGAAAAACATAATTATGACCAAAGCTTGACATATTAATCAAGTGAGGATACAAAGATGAAACTCTGTGTAGTGAGGAGTGTAGTTATTGAGAGGGAATATCTTTAAAGCCATTTTGTATGAACTAGCCTGGGCTGCCATATTTATATTGTTCTACTTTAGATAATATGAAAAGGCTAACAGAAAAGAAAAATAGCTACCTGTATTAGATGAGATATGCGATACCAAAACCCCAAAGTTTCATATAGTTCAATTTCGGGTACTGTGCAAATAAGTGGTTGCCTGTGGACAATCTCAGCAAACACTATGGGTAATGAACTGCAAAAGAAAGATTGGATAGCTAAGAACATATGTTTTGTGCACATAGTCAACATAAATAGATATTCAAGTCAGAAAAAGGAAAACCTTCAATGTTTGCCTGATGATGAGGAGGAAACGGAGACGTTAAGGCTTCAAATGATGAAACCAAAGCCCAACTTTTCAAGTCATCATCACTATAAAACTCACCACCATAGTGCACAACACCATTTTCCGTGCTTATAACTTTGTGTGACTAGCCTAATGATCCTCATTTGTGATTTGAGACTAGAATGACAACCACAATAACATATAAATGCCATGAAAGATAGTAGACGTTTAAACAATTATGTGCCAAATATAGAACAAAATAAAGCATCAGATTGATTCTTGAAGGACAATTAGAGAAGATTTAGTCAATGGCAATATTAATATGCAAAAAGGATAGACTAACTTCGTTGGCAGTTTAGAATCTTTGTACATATCCCCATGTTCTTTCCAAAATTCCTTGTAATGTGGGGATTGTTTCTTCTGGCTGGGAGAAATAAAGAAGCCCTGATGATTGGATCTTTAATTTGCCACACCCAAGCATCTAGTATAGCTGCCTCGCCATTCTGTTTGCCATTATCAGTTTCTATGGGCTCTTTCTATCAACCTTGCATAAAGTTTGAGTGTGGTTTTGCACACACATTATTTCTTGGAGTCAAATTTGCAAGGTAGGGGATCAGAAGCCCAACATCTTCCATACAGGGATTATTCAAGGTTACAAGCATCAATTAGAAATTTAGAACTTCAAAGCAAGAAGTTTAATGATGGCATATTTATAAAATACTTAAATCGCAATAGACAACAATTAAAGTGCTCTAAAATAGATATCAATCTTAAAATTCTAATCTCTATTTCAAGAAGATATAACATGCAAAAAGGTATTTAAAATTATAACCATTAAAGAAGGGATGGATGAGACATATCATCTGAGCAATCCAAAGAATAATCAGAATAGATTTTTTTGGGTGACTAGTAGGACAGACATTTTTTATTTATTTTTTATTTTTTAAGAATGAGATAAATTTAAGACAAATCAAGCAAAGATATCACAAAACAGTTCAACCTTGACACAACACAAACAATAAATCACGACAGAACATAGAAACAACCAACGTGGCTACTTTAAACAAGAACACAACACAAACAGCAAACCACTGCAAAACACACAAACAATAACACTTTCACTCAAAAACAGAAACAGATATACCCCATCAACCAAAAATTACTATTTTGCACACATTGCAAACTCTAGCATTGCCTTGAAGCCATATCTGATAGCAAACAATAGTTATGACTTTCAAGGAATGAATATTTCAGCATAAGACAGAATTCTAGTCATTCAACTGCTTGCCTGGACTCTAGATATCTCCTACAGAACACACAAATGAGATCAGAATTGTATCCTCATTTACCAACCATGTCAGGAGTGGGAAGTTTATCCATGACAGTTAGCCAAGAAATGAAGGCATTGCTTGCAAATAGCAGCCAAAAGGAAAACCAAACCAAAGCCCTCCAATCTACAACTGAATGCTTTTCCCTAATCTTATTCCAAGTTGATCTACGTTAAGAAACTTCAAAATCAATAGAAAATCATCAATTTATTACTTCCTAAGCACAGTGAGGAGCATAAAAGTAACCCAGCATTTATAGCATTAATCAATATCACAAAACAAAGCTATCAAAGACATTCACGCATAGGATAAGCAAAAATAAGTTTTCTTTTGTCAATTGAACAAACAAAACATGAGTTAAGGGAAAAGTATAGCATGTACCATATTGTGAGAGTCATTGTCTGATAACTGGTCAGCCTTGTTGTCCCCATTTTCCTTTATGACTTGTAGTTTCAGGTTCATGCTTATTTCTTTCTACAGCTAAATCCTTGACCACCCAGATGGGGTTTTCTCTTTGAGATTGATCTTGATCTTCCTTTCTCATCCATTGTAAGAGGTTTGTGTTCATTTGTTAGTCTTATGCTATTTGTAAAGACCAGAGGACTCGTCTTTGATCTGAATCACAAGTGACAACTCAATTGAGATTATCTTGAGATAAGCTAGATTTGAACTGTAGTTGACAAATCATTTGAAGCATAGAGAGTACTAGAGTCCCAATTATTGTGAAATGGTCAATGAGTTTAGGAAGTCTAGCCGCAACAACTTTGAGGGTTGTCCTCCAAAATTCCTACAGAGAAGAGTAATCTTTTAACAAATTTCAAACTCCAAAATATCACATAGCACAGTCCACTCAAAACTAGGGATCTCAAAAAAAAAAAAAATTTAACTCCTCAGGACCACCAAAAAAAAAAAAAAAAACCAACAATAATGCTAAATCAAATTGGATTACCTTACAAACCACTGAAGTCCTTCCTGCGCTTCTGCTACTCCCAATGAGTAAACTTATGAGATGCACAAATGAATAATTATCAAAGAAATAGATTGGAGCTGTTTGCAAGGTTGAGACAAATAAGTAAGCTAAATCTTAAATGTTTTTATGGCAAAGTAGACATATTTAGCATAGAACATGATCCTCAATGCTTTAGAGAGTATAAAATGCTCTAACTAGTAATTAATTGCTTAGGATACAAAATCAATACAAGATTACAGCCCAATTTTGAAGAACTTTCTTTTCAATAGTTAAGTACATGTTCAGATCAATTCAAAAATTTCTCAAGTGTTCTGTTAAGATAGCTATTCATATGAATGTAGCTTACCACTGTAGTGGCCCATTACCTTGATGTCACTGAAACCACTCTAAATCTTTATGATTGAACATTGGTTGCATGAATAGTTCATTGAACCACCTAAAAGTAATGTCAAAAACAAAAGGATAATTAATAACCTAATCAAGGTTTTGCGCTGGTAGATGGGTATACAAGACCATCAAAGCTCAAAAGTTGAGCATGCCTTGAGGAGTACTGGAATGCCATTATCAATTGTCTTCGGTATTTCTAACTCAACTGTAAGCCCTCCCCTCTTAATTTCCTGCATGAAACATGGCTCTATAAAAAATCGCATACCATGATTGGCAATCATTCCATCTCAATTTTATAATAATGATTTCTGCATAAATATCCACCTATCCCATTACTCTCCAAATATGAGTTATAAAAGAATGTTTGAATTTACTGCAGTACAGATCAGCGTCAATACCAAATTAAACTAAATTACCTCAAAAATCATAGAAGCCATTTTCTGGGTTCTGCATCCTTTAATTATGCAAACCTGAGTGAACATGAGATGGTAATAATTTTCAATTCCAGATATGGGCAAAAGAAGACGCAATAGTGTACAATTAGATCTGGATTTACGAATGAATAGACAAGTTGATCTGATTAATCTCCAAACCTGAATGTTGTAAAAAATTACTATGGACCCCTCATGATGCACCAAGAATGATATTAGCTTGTTTATGGATGTAATTCACTACCTTTGGTGTCAAAGAAAATGTATTTCAAGAACAAAAGTTCCGTATCCTCCTCATGTGAGCGCAAAGGCCTCTTTAGTCAACACCATTTGGATCATCCATTCTTTTGACATCCAATTTCAAATTTGTGTCAAACACTATCATCATTAAAGCACAAATCCCAAAGTTGATCTGTGAAATCAAATTGTTAGTCTCTTTTTGGATGTCATAATTCATAACCAGATCAAATTTTTTGAGATTGCATAGTATTTTGCAAATTGCATATCATTCTACATTAATTAAAAAAAAAAACTGCTTTATCAACAAACAAATTGAGCAATTTCTCCAACACAAAAACAATTGATATGACAATTATAAGATATGAATTAAAAAATAAAAAATAAGGACTCAACCCACATGTATGTAAATATTTCATTTAAAAAAATTGATTTGGTAACAGATCAGATTAAAAGATACACCATATTCGAATGGGATTTGAGATCCAACAACACTTACATGATTTTCAACTGCAACATGAACAGTATTGCAGGTACTGGATGTGGTCGTTATGATGTCAAAATCATCTTTACATCAAGCTCTTTCACCATTTAAATTGATTTCACTGCCATGATCAAGTAATATGATCAAAACATGGAATTGAAATCAGGACCAGTAAAATATTACAATAAGAATAGTACATACAAAAACAATAAAGCACACAAACCTGCACTGTGAGGCTGGGGAGGAATTGACCCTTTTGGCTCTAACGTAAGAGTAAATATAATGTTGCAAAAGGGAGATTTAAGGTCACCCCAAGCTTTAAAAAAGAGGCTTTATATTCCTCTTCTCTATCAGTATCATCATTCAAAAAAACTCTACTTGTAGCTAAAATTCATGACCCCTGACGCACAAACACACATAAATTTAATGAAACCAATCAATAAACAGCTAAAGTAGTTTTGATAACTATAATTGTTAATCTGAACACACAATCGGATTGAAACAGTCAATCAAAAATAGGAATATTAGCGGTAAAGTAGGAATAAGGGAATCTCACCTTGCTTGCTCTTACAACCCAATCTCATAATATGTATTAGTCCTCTTCCCGAATCCCCCTCATCAATGTCTACTTCCACTTGTTCATCCGCCTCATCCTCAGCCCCATCCTCCTCATACTAATGCCCAAAAGAAAAGCACATTAGTTGTGTCAGATTAATCTAAATTCGGAAAATCAACAAAACTTGCAAGACCCAAATATTATGATATTAAACCAAAAATGAACAAGAAAAATAAATTTTAATCAAAACCCAAACTATTAAAAGATTGGGCCAACAAGGACCAAAACCATAAAATAAAAAAAAAAAATTATCAAATTTAAGCAATATGAATTTTCAGCTTATGGGGATTATAGATATAAAGAACATTACAAATTCCCAGAAAGAAAAATAAGTATGTTAGATTTGGAAATAATTAATGGGCATTCGAGATTGAATGATATGGTGGCAGTGGGTTTGTGAATTTGGGTAATCTGATAAAATATATCAACTTTAAATGGATGAGAGTTGAAGTTAACTAAACTTAAAACTTTCGTCTAATTTGCAAAATTAAAAATAAAAGAAGAAGATGAGGGAAGAAAAGAAGGAGAGTTACCTCTGATAGATTGTTTGAACCAAACTGGGGTTGATCGTTACTTTACGACATGTTGATTGTTGGGATGTGAGAAATAATGGGCCAGTAATCTCCTATCTCTCTTTCACAACGTTGCTCGAGAATTGAACAGCCAAGAATGTTTAATTCCTGCAACTTCCCCAAAGGTGGCAAACACTCTAGCTGCCACTGCCAGCACCCATCGATATGAAGACTTTTCAAATTGGTCAAGGACGTCATCCAATTAGTATACACTGTGGTGCCAATGAAGCTCTTAATTGATAATTTTTCCAAGTGTGAAGGTGGTTCTAAGGCATTCAAAACTGCTAAATCACTCTCTATTCTTCTTCTACTCTCTTCCCCTTTCTCTTGGAATTGATCTTCAACGTAAAAATCTAGTTCCAAATCGTGGAGATGTATCTTCTTCTTCAACCGTGCATTCTGGGCCTCCCCTACATCTACCACATTTCCCAACCCATGCATTTTAAAGCTCCCTCGAAGTTGGTTCAAATTTTTTAATTCTCCAAGTTTACATCCTTCTTTATCATCCTTAACACCTATGTTGAAAACACTTAATGTTCTAAGACAAGTCAATTTCCCAATCCCATTTGGAAATTTTAGTTTGTACCAGCGATGATTTGTATGAAATCTAAGTTGTCTTAAATTAATTAGTTTACCAATCCCTTGTGGTAATTTCTTGAAATATTCACCATTATCAATATTCAAAGTTTGCAAATTACAAAGATTACATAAGGTTTCAGGCAATTCTTCTATTTTAACATTCCGACACATATGGAGACACCTTAAATGTATCAAATTTTTCACCGCATCCGGGAGTTTCGTAAATGGGCAATCCAAAATTAATGTTCGTAAACATCTAAAATGATGGCATGAGTTGGATAGGTGCATGTTAAACTCATAGTCCCTTTCATGAGAAAGAAGAAAGAGAGTGCGTAGATTTTTCGCTTCATAGATAGACTCAAGAAATGTTTCTTCAACTATTAATAACAACTGTCGAGCCCTTTTAAAGTTTCTCTTAACCTCTTCATTACCTTTGATTGTGAAGCATACTTCTTTTGTCATTGACTATGCAAAGTCATGCACAATATCATGCATTTTGCAACTTGTTATTCTACCATCATTCTCATCTTTTTTAAAATCTTGGAAAAAAGAACACATAGCTAATTTTTGAAAGTACTCTTCTGCTGTATCTTCCATCTCCGTATTTCCTTTTAAGTTGATATATCCTTGTGCCATCCAATGGATGATTAACTCAAGTCTATCGAATTGATGATCTTTCTTGAAGACAACACAATATAAGAAACATTGTTTCTCTGACAAGGACAACTCATTATAACTCAACAACAATGGTCCCAAAAGACCTTTTTCAATATCTTCTACTTCCCACAAATTATTGTACAAAACCCTCTCCCACTCTTCTTTACTTCTCTTGCCACGCATGTGCCTACCGAGAGTCTTCGCAGCTAGTGGCAAGCCTTTGCACTTATTTGCTAGTTTTCGGCCTAACTCTTCTAGATCCCATCTTTGTTAGAAAATGCTATTTTACTAAACATCAACCAACAGTCATCGGATGACAATTTCTCCAAATTGATCATGTGGGAACTCTCCATCATTTCCGCAACATTGATTTTTCGTGTGGTGACTAGAATTCTACTACCTTGAGCACCACATTTGAGAGCATTTTTGAATGGCTCCCACTTTATGAACTCTTCCGTCCACACATCATCCAAAACAAGAAAAAACTTCTTTTTTCCAATCAAATCACAAATGTGAGGTAATAGACTTTGCAATTCAGTAATGTTGGGGGATTGACCCTCAATATATTCAATGATTGCTTTGGCAACCTTGCACTGATCAAATGGATCAGAGACACAAACCCAAATTCTTTGTTGAAAATGGGCTTGTATATCAGGGTGATTGAAGGCTAGTTGGGCAAGAGTGGATTTTCCCATACCGCCCATGCCCACTAATGAGATGACACGAGGATTCCTTTCTTCCTGACTACCCTCGCCTAACAGGTTTTTCAACAGCTCATCCCTATATTTATCACGACCAATCATATCGGACACATCCCCAAAGAACGTAGTTGGGGTTCGCTCAACTTCTACATGTGAATGCCTAGTCAAGTCAAACCCATACATCACTTCGTCTCTGAGAATGTTATCTAATGTTTGTTTCAGGTTTTCTATCATGTGACCAATCTCATAACGCAGAGAAAGGTTATCTACTTGACCAAAACAACATGACAGAGAGGGGAAGAATGAGCATGGTACCTTCTTCTTCTTCAGGGCAGCAGGATTGCTATTAGTAACAGCTCTTTCTTCTTCTTTTTGAATTTCTGATTTGATCCTTGCAGTGTCCCACTTGTCCAACACGTCATCCATCATGTAGTACATGTCTCTGAGCTAATCTAACCAAAGCTTCACAGCTGCCTCCGTGCTTTGTCTCTTCTCAGCATCATTGAGCATCGCCTGGACAATTCTGAAACTGTCAGAAAACTTTTGGATTTCTTCATCAACGCCAACAATCAAGTTTATCTGTTGTTGAGCCTGCTGAACAGCAATTGAACCCAACTGGTTCAAGAGATCAGCAGCTAGTGACAGTAGTGCATCAGCCATAGTTAATGGAGACTGAAAGTTATAAGTTAAGAATACAATAAAGAAACAGAATGCGAATGACAAAAATAAGGAGCAAAGTGAGAAATAGATTACACAATAGCAGGTGTGCTTGTGCTTCTTCACTCCTATTCGGCTTTTATAACGAACTAGCAGTCTCAGTGAATAATGAAAACATTTAATATTTATTTATTAAGATAATTTCCGTCTTTACTGAGGATATGATATATGTTATCGGTAACATGGTACGTCATCTTAAATGTTATTATTAGTCTTTATTTATTCGAGTAAAAAGAAAATATTGGTCCCATCAAAAAAAAAAAATTTGATCAGTAAGTATTGCACTTGATTTTTTTTTTCTTTTTTGATAATTAAAAATTTTACTATAATAGTTTACTAAAAAATGTGCTAAGAATATCTGTTAACAAAATCTTAAGAATATGTGGGCCATGAAGTATTCCAATGTGATGGTAATATCCATATCAATTTTAATTAGAATTTATATTTTACAGTGTCTATTGTAGAATGAGGATGGCTCATCATGTTCATAGACTCATAGGTTCCAACATCCAACCAGTCCATATTCTGCTGAACAAAACCATTACTACTAATAAAAAGAAGTGTTGTTGGTCCACACAAGATCGAACAGGGAAGCAGGAGCAACAACACTTCAATTTTAGTTGCACTAGCCATTCAAGCTATGATGATTTTTTTACTGGACCACAAATTAAATAGCTACAAACATGAAAATTTAAATATTGAAACAATTCTTCTCAAAGTGACATTGGAAGAGGTTTCTTCACAACTTAAGCAAGTGATCGGTAGATTCTTTTGAAATGTTGTAGACTACTTAGAGTATCACCTAAGTCTCGAGAGGCTAAGCAAGATGTTGTCATACAAGTCCTAGAGAAGGAACCTGAAGACAGGCAGAAAATTCGGCAGTAAATATCTGCTTTGTGACAATATACATATTGGGAATGGCTCTAAAGATAGGAGGTTGACTTGTTTCATTATTTATCGGAGTCTTAATAGATGGAATTGCTTTTGTAGCCTTCAGAGCAAAGGAATGGGGCTTTCTCATGGAAGTGGCATATTTGATATCAAGAAACAGTCAATAATTAAAAGAAAAGGTTTTATAGAGGAAGAACTAGAATATGACAAAATTTCCCAAGGTAGATATGGAAGCTCAAGGCCTTTTTTTCAAAGATACGTGTGCAAACTCAAATTTCTTATATATTCAAAATAATATACAGTGGTTCTTTACAAAAGTATCGTGTCAAGAAGCTCAAGTAGGCCCCATCTACATAGGATAATTTCACACAAAAATCTTATGAATCAGCAATGCTAGAACAAACCACAAAGATTTCAGGGGACGTACTTGACATAATTAGTATCAACATGCAGGGAAAAACAAAGGGATATAATAACACAGAAAACACCAAATTAACAGCTACTCTGATTGGACAGTGCTGCTAATCACTTTATTAAGCCATTTTTGCTTCTAAAATGGTGTTCCAAGTGGTTCTTCCTCACTATGTCCTCATGACATCTTTGGGAACTCATATATGCTTAGATCTTGTTACTTCCAAATGGGTCTGCTTATATATTGATAAGATTTGTGGTACATCCCGTCTTTCTACCCGCGATCAAGAAAACTCAATTGATTGGTTGAAGACTGTAGTTTTGCCCACATCATGTCACTTATCATGACCTTGCTTTGTTTCTCAATTGAACACTACAAGCACAAAATGAGCAAACAAGTCCATATTATATTGCCAGCTAGTTGCCAATAATAAAACCAATATGCTCCTGCCCTAGTTGTAAAAACTCATTTATCATTGAATGAAATTTTGAATAAAAACTTGTAGTCACTTAAAGATTCATTGATCATGTTTCTAGATCAATAGGTGCAACAAGCTATGTGTAAAACAGGCCAGATATTTAAAGGTCAGTTGGACATTTGTGCAAACCAGAAACTCATACATATAGCTCACACAGAGAGCCAGACATGAATAATGAAGAAAAATTTCCAAACAAGAAGAAACTTACAGGGAATGGAATGTAAGCATGCCTCCCATTAATAGGCTCGACTGTGAATCCATATACCCTGCCACTAAACCATGAATGGCCCTGTGTGCAAGGAGGGTTGAGCACACATTTCAGATGCATTGCTCAGAACAACACAGATCATGTAATTAGGATCTACAAAACAAGCAAACAAAGGCTTATCATTTGCCCATCAATTTGTAGGACAAGGGACAGAGGAAGGAACTGTAAATTTTCCCCCTATACTGATTTTAGACTTCTCCAAATACATGAATATCTCTTTAGACATAAACGACAGCTTGACACTTGTCTAACATGCACACTATAGATAACATGCATGCAAGTAAATGACCAAAAAAGAAGTAAGTTTAAAATACAACATTAATTTTTAACACTATGTTCCAGGAAACTTTATATCTCCAAAATGATTTTTGGGCGTTTTATGCAGTCCAACATGTTTCTCCAACATGATGTGTGTTTTCCATAAATCATGGCTAACTATAAGTTTCCGCATCAGATTATAGGACATTATAAGAACAATTATTTTTTAATAAACTAACCGTTATATTTGAGAAAGATACCCATCTTATGCAGCCCAACATTGACGCCAGCTTTCTCTTGCAGTACACACAAACAAGATCACAATTGTATCCCCATTTGGCAACCCTATCATTAGGGAGAAAATTATCCATGAACGTTAGCCAACAAATGAAGGAATGCTTAGGAATAGCAATACAAATCCAAACCAAACACCATCAATCAACAACTGGAATCTTTTAACTAATCTTATTCCAAATTGATCTACATTAACAAAATGAATAGAAAAACAACAATTTATTTACTTCTGAAGCACACGCAAAAATAAGGACTCATTTGTCAATTCAACAAACAAAACACAAGTTAAGGGAAAATTATATCAAGTACCATGACTAGTAGTGTTAATCTGTGACCACATAGATGGGATTTTCTCTTTGAGATTGATCTTGACCTTTCTTCATCATCCATTGCAAGTTTTTTGTGTTAATCTGCTAGGCTTATGCTATTTGTAAAATCCAGAGGATCTGTCTTTGATCTAAATCATAAGTGCCAAACAGACTAAGATTATCTTGAGATGAGCTAGATGTGACCTAGTTGACAATCATTTGAAGCATAGAGAGTACTAGAGTTCCAATTAATGTGACAATTGTCAATGATTTTAGGAAGTCCAGCCAAAAAAACTTTGGGGGTAGTCCTCCAAATTTCCTACAGAGAGAGTAATCTTTCATACAAATTTCAAATCCACAAATTATCATTGTGTAGAAACTTATTAATATCACATAGCCCAGTCCACTTTAAATTAGGGATCTCAAAGATCTCAAATTTTAACTCCATGTGACCATAACATAGAAAACCAAAAATAATGCTAAATCAAATTGCATTACTTGAGCTCCTGCTACTCTAAATGAATAAACTCTTGAGATGCACAAACTAATAATTATCAAAGAAATAAATTGGAGCTGTTCGCGTGAAGACAACTACATAGGCTAAATCTTAAAACTTATTCATGGCAATGAAAACATATTTACTATAGGATGTGATCCTGAAACTGTTGAATTTGATAGTGTGGTTTTGGGTGCATTATTAATATTAATATTGCATTTGCCTGAAACTGTTGTTGTTGGTAGTGGTTTTTGACCGCTGAAAGTCTGAAGAAGAAGAAGGAGGAGGCCTGAGAGGTTTGGTTTCTGAATAGTCTAGGTTTTAATTACTTTTTTGCCCCTTATAAACCCTTATTGTGTGGGTGTGCGTGTGTGTTTGGTTCCACTTTCAGAGCTGCGATTGCGAAAACACAAATATATTTTTACCAAGATCTCTAAATAAATAAAATACCATCAGAATTTCTCTGCATTCTTTGCTCCCTCCTTGACACTGCCAACAAGTCCAAAAGCAGAATCCCACCGTGCAGTGCAGTGCAGGTAGTAGTGTTTCTTCTTTCAAGTCAGGAGTGGGAAGTTTATCATAACAGTTAGCCAAGAATTGAAGGCATTGCTTGCAAATAGCAGCTGAGAACAAAACCAACCCCACCAATCAACAACTAAATGCTAATCCCTAATCTTATTCCACGTTGATCTACATTAACAAAATTCAAAATCAATAGAAAAGAATCAATTAAATACTTCCTAGGCATGATGAGGAGCGTAAAAGTAACCCAGCATTTATAGTACTGATTAATAAGGTGCCAACAGCTCAAGTACCAGAAAAAGTAATGGCTGATTGTTTGGAGAATCACCAAGGAAAGGTGAAGTAAAGCATTCACATATCACTGGATGACGAAACATTATTAACACATTAGCACTTCTCTCACCGGCAATATTATCTTAGGTCATTAATTATCAAAATAATTAAATTTAGCAAAATCATGCACTTGTACAAACAAATTTTTCTATTACTTTAGAAACCACCACCTGCCCCTATAGTGATAAACCTGAAAACCAGTCATTCGCATTCAAACAAAAAAGATATGGAAAGTGGTACTTACAGATACGCATAATGCCAATTGCCTAGTTTCCAATTCATGTGTCACTGGTTGACCTTATTTCTTCTTGACATCCATGTGTCACTGGTTGACCTTATTTCTTCTTCACGTCCATGACATGCTACATTCACAATGTTGAATAGTACCCCATCGCTCAACATAGTTGCAATCAATGAACTTAGTACAGAAATTTATTAACAAGGTAAATGATATAGGGCAGAGAGAAAGGGAGCTTTGTTATTCTAACGTATCAAGCTTTGCAGCCAATGGAGCTTACCAAATATATCTTGCACCCGAATGTAAGACATGGCTATCTGAGGTGCATCCTTGCTCAAAAATTTTCACCAATATAAAACTGTGCTTCTCCAATAGATTTAAACTGCATTAGTTTTCACAAACAAGATCAATGATTCCGGACAAAGGATAGAAAATAGAAAAACATACTTATGAGCAAAGTTTGACATATTAATTAGGTGAGGATACAAAGACGAAACTCTAGTTTCTGCAACAATTGTACGGAAAGCAAGGAGCATTTGTTCTTTCAATGTGAATGCTCCTTCTCTAGAAGGATTTGGCAATAGTTTGATGAATAATTGCTGGAGTTGTTGTAAAGAGATACTGTTGTAGTGGGGAGTAGTTGTATGAACTAGCCTGGGCTGCCACTATTTATATTGCTCTACTTTAGATAATATGAAAAGGCTAACAAGAAACAATCTCAGCACATAAGTGCCAAAACCCAAAGTTTTATATGGTTCAATTTCAGGTACTTTGCAAATAAGTGGCTGACTCTGCACAAGCACAATCTCAGCAAACACTATGGGCAATGAATTTCCAAAGAAAGATCGGATAGATGTTCAAGTCAGGAAAAGGCAAACCTTCAATGAATGCCTAATGATGAGGAGGAAACGGAGACATTAAGGCTTCAAATGATGAAACTAAAACCCAATTTTTGAAGTCATCATCAATATCAAATCATGGTTTTGTATTAGGAGATATACATGACCATCAAATTTTAGAGTTGTGTATGCCTAGAGGAGTACAGGAATGCCATCATCAATTGTCTTCAGTATTCCTACCGCTGCAACTATAAGCCCACACCTCCTAATTTCCTGCATCAAATACGGTGTTAAAAAAAGTCAAGTACCATGACTCAAAATCATTTTCATCTCTATTTTATAATGATCGTATCTATCCCTAGGAAAGAACACAAACCCAAAGAGTGGCAAGGAAAGCAGCAGGGCGGGATTGATCCTTCTGGTTCTAAGGGGAGAGTCAAATAAATCCTAAAAAAGGGAGAGTTAAAGTCACCCCAAACTTCAATAACAGAGGCTTCATATCCCTCACTATCATCATTTATAAAAACTCTACTTGTAACTAAACTTCATGATCCCTGACACACGAACGTGCAAAAATTCAATAAAACCAATCAATAAAATGTTAATATAGTTTTAACAAATATAGTCATTAATCTAAACACAATTAGATATAAATATTTAAGGTAACTAGAAATAATAGGGACAAAGTAGCAATAAACACAAATTGAAAATGATGACCATGCAAGTAATCAAGGAATTTCACCTCATCGTTCGTCTTTAAAGTCTCTGTCTTCTTCTATGTATGTCAATCGCCCTATTCTGTTCAGCTCCGCAAAAAACCTTCTTATACTTAGTCTAATCTTCTTTTTTGATAAGTCCTTATCCTTAGTCCCCATCTTCTTCATCACTAATGTCCTCAATCTTGTATACTTTAACCAGCTAATCTTTGTCATTGATTTCTTGCCTAGATTCATTATCTTGATCATCATCAATCCACATGCATGCCTAAAAAAACAGCATAAGATTTATGTCACATTATTCTAAATAGCCAAAATAAAGAATCATGTTTTTCTTTATTAACTGATCCTAAACCATATTCAATTACACTACAATAATCATGTTTTTCTTTGACCTCATGTACAATGTCTTTCTGAAACCATTTCCCTTGAATGAACTTTTATATGGGCAGACAAAAAAAAGGAATCTACACAAACAACAATTCCTGGTTCTTTTTCTCTATGCTGATGCAACCCACAATTTCCTTAATAGGCACACCAGAAGGCCAACATGATGGATAAACCTCACCGTGTTTGACCAAGTTTTCATCTTCAAAATCCTGCTATAGGTGGTTCCCCCTTTACTTCATGTTGAACATCTTTCCTGATAGGCACTCCACCAGACCAACTTGCTAAATAAACTATATTACATTTAATCAAATACTATTTTACTACAAACTACTCTCAATGCCTTGCTTTTATATTTATTTTTAGCTCAAGATAATGGGTGTAGAGATTTTCCATTAAATCTTTTCTTTTCTTTTTAATTTTTAAATCTTAGCACCCAAAAATAACTTTTATATCATTGTGTAAACCCTGCTCTGACCATGTTCATCACAATGCACCAAAATCATTATTTATCAAATCAAGAAAGCAAAAAATAACTCAATATGATACACAACTAAAAAAAGTGTTAGGGGCCTTAAAGGTTTCACTGGAAAAAAAAATGTAAAGTGCCACATAATTTACCTATAACCAAATCAATGGTTCTTAAGTTTGCATCTTGTATAGAGGCTGACAGTTCCTAAATGAAGGAACTGTCATGTTCTAGTGCTACATTTACGCTTTGCTAAACTGAAAAGGGGCAACTCAAGCAATTGAAATTACATTAACGTCTCTAGCACCATGTCAGAAAGAAAAATGAAGGAAATAATAGGCAGCCCTTAAAGTTAGAATTAGTAGCTACACAAATAATCCTATCCAAGTTCTTTCTTTACTATATTTCAAAACCGAGATGTTCACAATTTCCAGGCATGGCAAACAACACAGTTAACTCCAAAGCAAGACTTACATCCTAGCATCCATACCTAATTCCCCTAAGATATCCACATACTCATGTCCTGCTAGTCTTTTGTATGCATTATTTCAAGAAGAAGTTTTGTAACTTCAACAATTACTATAACCATGTGCCCATTTTCTTTGTCTTTTCACAAGAAATTCAAACAGTCCACTAGCTCCTTCAAGATAAAATGGTGACTCCACAAATCAAGCAACACTCCACATCTTAGCTAACAAGGGAAACGTACATTGCTATGGATCTTTCATAAAATTTTCTAACCTACAATAATTTGATGAAGCTAATTCAAGAAAGATTGATTCTCTTTAAAATTTTCAGATTTGATCAAGAAGAATTAATGCAGGGAAACACTTCAAAAAGAATAAAGTCAATGAGAACAGAATTGACCTTGGCAGCATAATTACTTGATGGATGTACCCCAGCTAGCATCCTAGATTGAACAATGATGATCATTTAAAGAATAGCACGGAGAAAAGTGAAAGAGGTTCAAACTGAATCACCTGAATAAGGGAGACAATATTGACATTAACATGGAATAGTAGGAACGTATTTAGGGTTTAATTTTTTTATTTCACCAAAATGGCAAATGCAAAAACATCTTTTTATCAAGATGGTTAAAATTAATCACATGAATTAGTAATAAATCAAAGAAAAAATAACAAATAATATATAGCTCAAATAACAAGCAAGCCAATAAAAAAACGGAATTGAAATCAAGAACAAAAAATATTACAAGAAGAACATCTTATATTAGGAAAAAACTTGGAGAGATTTTCATAAGCAAAGGCTTTATATCTCTCTTTGCTCTTGCCATCATCATTAGAAAAAACTCTACTTGTAGCTAAAAAACAAAAATTTATTGAAATCAATCAATCAATAAAAACGTTAAAATGGTTTTATCTAGTATAATCACTAATCTAAACACACAATGGAATTCGAGCAATTAATCCAAGATAGAAATATTAAAGGTAACTAGAAATAAGAGGCATAGAGTAGCAATATAAACATAGATTTAAAGGTAATGATTGAGCAATTTAAAAGGGAATCTGACCTCCTCATTCATTGTCTTCTTCAACACCCAGTCTCATCATAATGTATCTGTCTTCTTCTGTGCATGTCAACTGCCCTGTACTGTCCAGATTTAAAAATGCCACAAACACCATTTCTATTCTCAAATCATTGAATCAATCACTTCTAAACTTTAAGATTATTTTTATACTTGATCTTCGTGAATGGATTCGGAGCTCCGGCGTAGGAGCTCTGATTCTCCGTCTTGATCTTCGTGTTGCGAGCCGAGCCGGAGCCTCCACCCGCGTTGGCGGCGTCACGCATGTCTACTTTTCTTCAAGAGAAGTGTTTCTCTACAAAGCGTGGGCCAATTCTTCTAGCTATGATGAAAAATTAAACTTGAAGGACATCAAATTCTTATGAACCAAGATGACTGGTCCCTATCTAAATCTTATGTAACAACAAGGGAAGCAGGAGCAACAACACTTGAATTTTAGTTGCACATTTTTTATCATTTGTTTACAGGTCCACACAAAGGCACAACAAACATGATTTTTTTTCACTGAATAATAAACATGAGAAGCTTAAAAATATATAAACAACTGCTTCTAAAGGTCACTTTGTTGATAGCTTTTTAGCGACTGGCTTATTAAAGATTATTAACACTCTAGCACTTCTTTTAGCAGCAATATTGTCTTAGGATATTAGCCATCAGAAAAATGAAATTTAACAAAAGCATCTGCTTATACAAATCAATTTTGCCACTAACACATGCAATTTACATACTCTTGAAATCAAAACCTGTCCTTACAGCAATAAAAGTTTTATCCAGGCATTCATATTTAAACAACAAATTCTTTGGAATGAACTTACAGATATACATAAAAGCATTTGCCTAATTTCCTGTTCATGTGTCACCGCTTGACATTTTTTCTTCTTGACATCCACGACATGCTATGTTCATGATTTTGAATGGAGACACATCTATCAGCACTTTTACATCCATGAATTGAGTATAGAGCTTTATAAATAAGGTCAATGATCAGGACAAAGGGAAAGGGAGCTTCATTAATCTGACGTATGCAGGGCCTATCAAGCTTTATCAATTAGCTATCTTGCATCAGAATGTAAGACAAGCTTATTTGAGGTGCATCACTCCTCAACAATTTTGACCCCTATAAAATGTGCCTCTCCAATAGTTTTACACTGCAAAATTTATGAACAGGGTCAGTGATTCAGCACAATGAAGGGTAGACAATAGAAAAACATATTTATAAGCAAACTGATTATGTTTATTGTTGCAACTCCAACGGAAACTTTTACTTTGAAACCAAAATTATTCTATCAATTTTCCATAGTGGGCTAACTACTATTCTATTGCCCTTTTTCTAGTAAACAACATTAATACACTATACATGTAAGCTCTTCTAGACACCGTTTGAAGATCATTATGGTATTTTGATCCCTCACCCACCAGTTGTACCAAATCCTCAATAAGGAGTGGAGTACACGATATTGAATATTGTAGCAAATATTTCGTCATGCTGAATTTAAGACCATTTTTGTAATTAAACATTATATGGACTTGCACCCAAAAGCAAACCAATAATAGTTGGAAAAATTTTACAAAAATGGGCATGATTCAGATTAATCTGCAATTCAAGATCACTGAAAATAAGAGTTTGATATTCTGTTGAATTGGATAACAATATGGAAAAAGGAAGGTTGGACTAGAGCTCTTAATCAGCAATTCAACTATTGCACACACAGCAGGACATAGCAGTGGTATAAATGGGTTATATAAAAGCTAAAGCTGATTATGCGTAGTCAATTTGCCTGAAGGGATTGCCCAGTTAGATATATGCTAAAGATGATTATGGAATTTATAAATTTACACGTTACCCAATCCAAGATGATTGAAAACATAGATAACCACATGGTAGGAGGATCCATCATAGACCCCAAAATTTTGGGACTAAGGCTTTGTCATTGTTGTATAACTACATGGTAGGCAGATGTTGAGAAATTTCTATAGTAATAATATAGAAATCACTAAAGATAGTTACACATTTATAGTATTTATTTCTTAGGAAATATGAAAAGGCTAATAGAAAAGCACCTCATAAGAAAAGCACCTCATATATAGTTACCTTTACTAGATAATCTATGCAATACCTGCACCCAGAGTTTATAAGTGGCAGACCGTGCATGAACTCCACAAATAGTATGGGCAATTGGGCTGCAAAAGGAAGATTTGATTACTAAAATACAAAGATCTTTATGAACAGCCACCATAAATACATGCTCAAGATACTTAAAATCCAGAGAAAAAAAATGCAAACCATCGACGTAAACAGAATGATGGGGAGAAAACAGAGTACACTAAGGCTATAAAGAATGAAATTGGATGCCATGTTACAGATCATCATCACTATAAAACTCACCCTCATAGTATACAACATCGTTCTCCATGCGTAAAACTTCAAACATGGGTTGTGGTACCAGCTTAATGAACCTTGTCAGTGATCTAAATCATGAGTGACAAACATACCAACAAATTAATCGAGAGAAAGATAGAAGAAACTGAACCCAATGAGGCATTAGATCAATATTTGTAGGAAAAATTTGGGGCAATAGTAATATGTACAAAGGGAAGAATTACTTCTTTGGTAGCTCAGAATCCTTTCTCATATGTCAAGTGCTCGCCCTCAGAGCTCCCTTGTAAAGTAAGTGGGTTTTGTTTGGTCGGATACAGGTGCTATTCATGGTAAAAAAAAAAAACATCAATTAATAGTAACAACACCACCACAGAGAGAAAGAAAAGGCAGGAAGAGTTCTGGACAAACATAATTTGCCTAAAACAGAGGAGGGGGAGGAAGAGAGAAGATTACTTCTGTTTGTCTTGTGTTTTGAAACTACCCCAATCTTGAAGGAAATAAACCAAACTATGGAAAGAACTCCTTTAGTGTGGCATGACTGACATGAGACGGCTAAGAAGTCCCAATAAACCAATAAGAAATTAAGTTCACTTCCACGAATGTTGTTCTAGATAAAGACATTTTGTGCTTGTTACCTAATCCAACTAATGAAGCCAATGTATTCATAATATCTTCATCCCTACTGCCAGTTGTTTCTATTCCATGCTATGAAACACCTCTGGCTCCGAGACAAAGAACGAGCATAAGATATTGACTTACAAACTTGATAAATACCAAATACCCAACCCTATAACATTAGGACTAGATGATTAGCATAGATTTGAGCTATGAGAGCTTCCTTCTTTCTTCTTAAAAAAATTGTTACTTGAAAAAAAAAAAAAAAAATGTTTCACAGTATCAAAATCATAGACAAGGTTACATAAAGGTGTTAGTAATAAATTGCCCAGTTTACTTTTCATTTATTATTAAACAAGATGGACTATTATAGAAACCAGCATTCCAGGTTAAACTTGTTTCTGCTGCATCGCAGAAGTGATCCATTTGTACACAGAGCCTTCTGTGTGATGTTTAGATTGGATGAGGCAGAAAGAGAATGGAACTTTTTTGCAAGATGTTCTTGAATGAGACAAAACATTCAAGGTTGGAAATAGGAGTTAACTACTAAAGAGAACCAGCATCCTAAATTAAGCTTGTTTTTTCTGCATCTACCAATTAATGAAATTTTGAATATATGCTTGTAATCAAAGGAAAATATGAATGTATTTCAAATCATGAAGGAACTTACATAGAATGGTATCTAAGCATGTCTCCCATTAATAGGAGCTCGTATACCCTGCCATTGCACCACAAATGGTTGTGCACTAGGGGGATTTAACACACATTATCCGAAGCATTGCTTGGAACAGCATGTACATGGGATCTGCAACACAAGCAAAAGAAGTCTTATTTTTGTCCATCAGATTGTAGAAAAAATCACAAAAGAAACAAATGATATGAAGATAAAAATAAACTAACCTAAAAATTGAAGGCTAATAGCCATCTTCAATTTCATGAATTGATATTGAGCAGCAAAAAAGTTGTGATTACTTCAAAGAATTTCTCATGAACCCCTGCATAATTTTCCTACAATTAAATCATTGGTTCTTATGTTTTCTTGTTGTATAAGGACTGAAAACTTCTAAGTGTTGCCAAATGGAAGCTAAGGACCCCAGTTCACCATGTTGTAGTGTGCAACTAAATTTACTATTAGTCAAAAGGGGTGCCTTAAATAGTTGAAATTATTTTATATGTCTTACAAGGACTGAAGGCAAAACAAAGTTAATTGTAGCCAAGTCTTAAAGTTAGAATTAGTTACTACACAAATACACCTCTTCGAGTATTTTCTTTACTAACATTCAAAGATGATCTCACAATTGCCAGGCAAGGCAAACAACACATTTAACACCAAAGGAAGACAATACATCTTAGCACCCATACCTAAAATTTTGATATATCCAGACTCACATCCTGGAGTAGCTTATTTGCAAAAGAATCCTGCAGGTCTTTGGTGTTCATGCTTACAAAAAAGCTTTTTTCCTGCACTTTTTAGCTATTACTATAACCATGTATCCATTTTCTTTAATTTATTTCTTCAAATTGTCCTCCAGCTCCTTCAAGGTTAAAGGGTGACTCGGGAATCAAGCAACAGTCCAGATCACTATTAGCAAGAGTAGCTTACATTGCTATGAATCCTGCATGAAAATATCTCAACTATCAGATTTAGGTGAAGCTGATTTTAGGAACTTTGTTTAAGAATATATGGAAGAGAAATAGCTCAGAAAGATATAAGAACATTAAATAGAAAGAAATAAGAGTATTAGTGACAACACTAATAAAAATTGACCTAGGTTACCAGATAGCTGTGCCCCACTTAGCACCTTGGATTGACCAATGATGGTCATTTAAGGATTCTTGACATTTGTTCAGATATAAGTCAACATTTTAAAGAGAATAGAGGAAGAAGTTACAACTGAAAGATTTAAATAATAAAAGAACATATTTTATAGTACCATTGATAGCCATCGAGGTTTTTGACTTTTTTCATCATCCTTGGCCAACACATCTTTCTTTTGGACTAGGTTTGATCTGGTTTCTGCTCAATAGTAGGCAGACTTGTAACTAGCAAATCACCAACCAAGGCAATCTCACTCCCATAATCCATAAAAACTCCCTACAAGTTCAACCTCCTCTCCAGTAAAATATCACCCCCATGTAGTGCAGGGCGTAAGTGTTGTAAAATTTGAGAACTAGCAAGGTGCTATAGACAGTCTCATAAGTTCATTGCAGTTGGACACACAGAAACTCTGGTAGGAGCTGGGAAGTCGGTGCTATAATTTTGAAAGTAATCTGCTGCTCTCTATTGTGGTTTTACCTGCTCTCGGTTATGCTAAAGTGCTAAAGTATTATATCTGTAACGACCCCACCCCAACTGTGTAGATATTGTCCGCTTTAGGGCCCATGCCCCTCACGGTTGTGTTCTTCCCCAGGTTGCGCTGGGGAAAAGGCCTCTGCACATTGAAGGGAGGTCATTCCTTATAAACACATTCTCATGTGCTTCCCTAGGCGATGCGGGATTCCATGGAATGCAAGACCCCCCCTTTTGGGTCACTACAATCCACCCCCCTTACGGGCACACGCGTCCTCGTGTGTGGGGCCCACACTTCTGGCTAGGGCATGGCTCTGATACCATTTGTAACGACCCCACCCCAACTATGTAGATATTGTCCGCTTTAGGGTCCATGCCCCTCACGGTTTTGTTCTTCCCCAGGTTACGCTGGGGAAAAGGCCTCTGCACATTGAAGGGAGGTCATTCCTTATAAACACATTCCCATGTGCTTCCCTAAGCGATGTGGGATTCCATGGAATGCAAAACCCCCCCTTTTGGGTCACTACAATATCATATGCTGAAGTCATTAAGTCTGAGGCAGGGAGGGTTTAGTTGTTTTAATTCTGAGGTGAGAATGAAGTTATGAAGCAAAAGAGAGAAGAAAGAACCAAACATCCACAAAAGAAAAGAGGCTTTTAAATTCCTCTTCTATATCTTCATATTTCATTATTCTCCAACTACATGCCCAAAAAGAGAAGTTATATGTCAAATTAGTCTAATAAATACCCAAAATCAAGACAACTTGCAATACCCATATTGATATAATATTGTAACTTAAATGAATAATATGAAAAATCAAATTTAATCAAAATATAAATGATATAATATTAATCTACACTACAGTAGCTGCTACATCATTCTCCATTCTTCTTCTTCTTTCCTCTGTCTCTTCCTCTATCTCTTTATTGCTCTTAAAAAATAGATAAAAAGCACAAAGGTGGGTCTTCTTCTTCAATGCATTCTTCACCTCACCTAAATCTACCACATTTTTCAACCCTACTATTGCAAGTTTCCCTTGAATGTGGTTCAAATTTTCTGACTCTGCCAATTTACATATTTCATCACCCTCACTGCCTACACCTACAGGGAAGTAACTTAATGTTCTAAGACAAATTAATCTCCCAATTCCTTTTGAAAACAATTTTATTCCAATTTCATCAAAATCATCATCAAACAAGCAATTTCTCAAGTTCATCATCTTAAATTAATTAGTTTACCCACCCCCTGAGGTAATTTCTCAAGTTCACTCCACTCGGTAACATCCAAACTTTGTAAATTACATATACTTTCTGGCAATTCTTTAAAATCAAAGCAAGATAACTTGAGGTATCTTAAATTTATCAATTTTTCCACCTTATTAATTAGAAGTTCCGGAATGAATTCACCTTTCAAATATAAGGAATGTAGACATGTCAAATGGTCGAATAACTTGGGTTGGACAATCTCAGAAGAAGACAAAATATTCAAATTGAGTTCAGTACACTACCACTGCAACTGTAAGCCCAAACCTGCTAATTTCCTGCATGAAACAGGGCTTTATTAAAACCACGTGCTATGACTAGCAATTATTCCCGTCTCTATTTTATAATGATCATTTCCATCTCAAGGATAGAGCACAAATCCTAAGAGTGGCAAGGGAGGGTTTGATCCTTCTGGTTCTGAAGAAATAGTCAAAGAAATCCTAGAAAAATGAGAGTTAACAAAGGCTTTAGATCCCTCCTCTCTCTCTCTCTATCCTTCAAAAAAACTCCACTTGTATCTAAAATTCATGATCCCTGACACAAACAGACAAAAATTCAATAAAACCAATCAATGAAATGCTAATATATTTTTAACAACTATAATCATTAATCTAAACGCAATTGGATTCAAAAAATTGATCCAAGATAAAAATATTAACGCTAACCAGAAATGATAGGCACAAAGTAGCAATAAACACGGATTGAAAATGATGATCATGCAAAGTAATCAAGGAATTTCACCTCATCATTCGTCTTTAAAGTCTTTGTCCACTTCAACACCTTCCTTTTACTAGCCTGTCCCATAAGATGTATCTGTCTTCTTCAGTGTATGACAATCATCCTGTACTGTTCAGCTCAGCCAATCACCTACGTTTGACCAAGTTTTCATCTTCACAATCCTACTTAGGTTACAAGCAGTTCCCCCTTTACTTCATGTTGAACATCTTTCCTGATAGGCACCCCACCAGACCAACTTGTTAAACAAACCATATTACAATTAATCAAATACTAATTTTCTACAAACTACTCTCAATGCCTTGCTTTTATATTATTTTTAGCTCAGGATAATGGGTGTAGAGATTTTCCATTAACCATTTTTTTTTTTTTTTTTTTTTTTTTAATCTTCACCCAAAAACAACTTTTATATCATTGCTTAAGCCTTGCTTTTACCATGTTCTTCCCAATGCACCAAAATCATTATTTCTCAAATCATGAAAAGAAAAGAAAAAAATTCAATCTGCTACACAACTAAAAAAAGTGTTAGGGACCTTAAAGATTTCACTGGAAAAAAAAAAAGCATGTAAATTGCCAAATCAATGGTTCTTAAACTTACAACTTGTATAGAGGCTTTATATTCTCTATTCAAGAACATCTTATATTAGGAAAAAACATGGAAAGAGTTTCATAAACAAAGGCTTTATATCTCTCTTTGCTCTCGCCATCATCATTCAAAAAATCTCTACTTGTAGCTAAAAGTTAATGATCCCACACATGCCCACACAAAAATTTAATGAAATCAATCAATTAAAAGTTAATATATTTTAACGAGTATAGTCATTGATCTAAACACACAATGGAATTAAACCAATTAATCCAAGATAGACATGTTAAAGGTAACTAGAAATAAGATTCATAAAGTTGCAATATAAACATAGATTTAATGGTAATATTCAAGCAATTTAAAAGGGAATCTGACCTCCTCCCTCATCGTCTTCAAACTTTTTGTCTTCTTCAACACTCTGCTCTTACTGCCCAGTCTCATAACAATGTATCTGTTTTCTTCAGTGCATGTCAACTACCCTGTACTATCAAGATTCACAAATCCCTTTCATCAATGTTTAATTCCACCACTTGTTCATCCGCCTCAAACCCAGCCCCATCATCTCCCTCATGATTACTGTCCTCAATCTTGTCCACCTCAGCCACATCATCATGCATCTACATACATGGCATAGCAGCTATGTCAGATTAGATTAAAAAACCCAAAATGAACAAAACCCACAATGACCCATATAATAATATTAAACAAAAAAAAATGAACATGAAAAATAAAATATAATAGAACCCATACGACTGAGAGATTAGAGCAACAAGGATCACAAGCCAAACAAATAGAATGATTTGGTGGCGGTAGTGTGTTTGTGATATTGGGAAAATTTATCAAGGGACGTGGTTGGTATTATAATTAATTGTTTTTGATGGGATAAATATAGAAGTTAAGTTGATTAGCTGCGTCTATTTGCACAAATCCATACATGTATTTATATATTTGATAGGATAGTTTTGCAAGAAAAGAAGAGTTACCTTTGAATCGATCAATGCTGTCTGGAAGTTGACCGTCTTTTTGCACATATATATAATGAATTTTGATGTTGGGAATGTGAGAAATGTTGGGCCAGTAATCTCCTATCCCTCTTTCGCAACGCTGCTCGAGAATTGGACATTGCCAGATTTCCAATTCCTTTAGTAATGGAGTATTACGCAGGTAGTCTGGCAGAGACTTTAGATTGTAGCACCGCTGAATTTCCAAGGAATGAAGAAGTGGCATTATTTTAATTTTTGGAGTATTATTAGTAACAAAAGCATTAGCACTATTATCTTTTTCTTCTTCTTCTTCTATTGTTCCTCCCATCCCACTCCATTCTTCCCACTCCTTCAAATCTTCAAATTTGAGAGATTTAAGGTTTGGGAATATGATGATGACTTTGTTGTTATTGTTTTTGGATGATTCTGATAATTCTTCTTCTTCTATGTCTATTCCCAAAAATTCATCTCCCACCTTTCCAATCATTGAAGCATTCCCTAAATAGAATCTTTCGAGCAACGGCAGCTTCCCCAAAGGAGGCAACTGCTCTACGTTTGGGCAATCTTTGAGAGTAAGGTTTTTCAAATAGGTCAATTTGGACATCATCCAATTAGGATACATTGTGGTGCCCTTATAGTCACCAATTACTAAAACTTCCAAGGGGGGAGGTGGCTCTAAGGCATTTAGAATGGCTACATCTTTCTCCATACTTTAACCAGATAATCTTTGTCATTGATTTCTTGCCTAGATTCATTATCTTGATCATCATCAATCCACAGGCATGCCTAAAAAAAAAGCATAAGATTTATGTCACATTATTCTAAATAGCCAAAATAAAGAATCATGTTTTTCTTTATTAACTGATAATAAACCATATTCAATTACACTACAATAATCATGTTTTTCTTTGACCTCATGTACAATGTCTTTCTGAAACCATTTCCCTTGAATGAACTTTTATATGGGCAAAAAAAAAAAAAAAAAAAGAATCTACACAAACAACAATTCCTGGTTCTTTTTCTCTATGCGGATGCAACCCACAATTTCCTTAATAGGCACACCAGAAGGCCAACATGATGGATAAACCTCACCGTGTTTGACCAAGTTTTCATCTTCAAAATCCTGCTCAGGTTACAGGTGGTTCCCCCTTTACTTCATGTTGAACATCTTTCCTGATAGGCACTCCACCAGACCAACTTGCTAAATAAACTATATTACATTTAATCAAATACTATTTTACTACAAACTACTCTCAATGCCTTGCTTTTATATTTATTTTTAGCTCAAGATAATGGGTGTAGAGATTTTCCATTAAATCTTTTCTTTTCTTTTTAATTTTTAAATCTTAGCACCCAAAAATAACTTTTATATCATTGTGTAACCCCTGCTCTGACCATGTTCATCACAATGCACCAAAATCGTTATTTATCAAATCAAGAAAGCAAAAAATAACTCAATCTGATACACAACTAAAAAAAGTGTTAGGGACCTTAAAGGTTTCACTGGAAAAAAAAAAAAATGTAAAGTGCCACATAATTTACCTATAACCAAATTAATGGTTCTTAAGTTTGCATCTTGTATAGAGGCTGACAGTTCCTAAATGAAGGAACTGTCATGTTCTAGTGCTACATTTATGCTTTGCTAAACTGAAAAGGGGCAACTCAAGCAATTGAAATTACATTAACGTCTCTAGCACCATGTCAGAAAGAAAAATGAAGGAAATAATAGACAGACCTTAAAGTTAGAATTAGTAGCTACACAAATAATCCTATCCAAGTTCTTTCTTTACTATATTTCAAAACCGAGATGTTCACAATTTCCAAGCATGGAAAACAACACAGTTAACTCCAAAGCAAGACTTACATCCTAGCATCCAAACCTAAATCCCCTAAGATATCCACATACTCATGTCCTGCTAGTCTTTTGTATGCATTATTTCAAGAAGAAGTATTGTAACTTCAACAATTACTATAATCATGTGCCCATTTTCTTTGTCTTTTCACAATAAATTCAAACAGTCCACTGGCTCCTTCAAGATAAAATGGTAGACTCCACAAATCAAGCAACACTCCACATCTTAGCTAACAAGGGAAACGTACATTGCTATGGATCTTTCATAAAATTTTCTAACCTACAATAATTTGGTGAAGCTAATTCAAGAAAGATTGATTCTCTTTAAAATTTGCAGATTTGATCAAGAAGAATTAATGCAGGGAAACACTTCAAAAAGAATAAAGTCAGTGAGAACAGAATTGCCCTAGGCAGCATAATTACTTGATGGATGTGCCCCAGCTAGCATCCTAGATTGAACAATGATGATCATTTAAAGACGCTTAAGTTTGTTTGAGATAAAAGTAAAGAATAGCACGGAGAAAAGTGAAAGAGGTTCAAACTGAATCACCTGAATAAGGGAGACAATATTGACATTAACATGGAATAGTAGGAACGTATTTAGGGTTTAATTTTTTTATTTCACCAAAATGGCAAATGCAAAAACATCTTTTTATCAAGATGGTTAAAATTAATCACATGAATTAGTAATAAATCAAAGAAAAAATAACAAATAATATATAGCTCAAATAACAAGCAAGCCAATAAAAAAAGGGAATTGAAATCAAGAACAAAAGGATATTACAGGATTTTTTTAGAAAATAACTATAAAATCTAAACAATATCATTAGTTAGCCAACGTTTCAAACTATTTTGGTTTCTAACAATTCGAGTTTATTGGAGTCGATTTGTGGGTTGTAAAATCGAGTTTAGAATACTCGATTTTCCTTTTTTGCAGTGACTGACGTGGGAAATGGGCGTACAGAAATCGAGTTAAATAAACTCGATTTCCATGCTTACAAACCGAGTCCAACAAACTCGGTTTTTACACATAGAAATCGAGTTAAATAAACTCGATTTCTATGCATACAAACCGAGTTCAATACACTCGGTTTTTACACATAGAAATCGAGTCCATTGGACTCGATTTCTGTGTTTAAAAAACAAGTCTATTAGACTCGGTTTGTATGTATAAAAACCGAGTCTAAGACTTGGTTTCTCTACACAGAAATCAAGTCCGTTGGACTTGATTTCTATTCTTTTGCCACACGTGTCTCTCAACAAAACTCAAAAAAAAACTCTCATTCAAAACAGTCTCAAAAAAACTCAGTCCTCCCCACACTTACAGTACTCTCAAAAAAAACTCTTTAGTTCAAAAAACTCTCATTCCCTCCCACACTCACAGTGCATCACTCAAAAAACTCTGTCTCTCTCTCTCTCTCTCTCACTCTCAGTCCTCTTCAGCTCCGTCCTTCTCCGTCGCCGTTCCGTCGCACTCATCCCTCTCTTCAGCTCCGTCGCCGTTCCGTCGCACTCATCCCTCTCTTCAGCTCCGTCGCCGTTCCATCGCATTGATTCCCTCTCTTGAGCTCCGTCGCCGTCGGCCCTCCATCTCGCTCCGGTCTCTGACTTCCCGTCGCCGTCTGGTTTTCACAAACAATTTCCATTTAGGTACGTTTCTATTACTTCACCGATTTCTTATTTTCCAACTTTTTAATGTCAAGTATTGGGCTTTCCCTCTGTTTGGCAGCCGAGAAACTGCAGGAAAGCAAAAGAAAATTAGTAAGAAAAGTTTGAGTCTTATGTTAAAGAATTTTTTTTTTTTGGAGTTTTTATCTCAGCGAAAGCATTGGTTGAGTGGTGAGTTTTGGTTTTTGTTGTGTACCAAAATAATGAATAGCCTTGGATCATGTTTCTACTACGATCTATCATCAAATTAATATGGGGTTTCATTATGTTGATTTGTCATGTGTTAGAAACGGTTCATGCTTGAGAAAATTATCTGTGTATTCTTGTATAAAGTATGAGTACTATATGTTTGAAGAAATGTTTAAATGAATAGAATCTATTTTATTATGACTTGTACCTCAGAGCATGATTTAAGTATTTGTATATGTGTGTACTTTGCGATTCCTTTATTATGTTTTTATATGGTGGTTGAAGTAATTTGCCTGATAGAGGTGCTGAATGCTGATATTGTCATCCTAAACATTCAAACTGGTTGGCATCTTCTAAGATGGATGTTGGCTCCAAGTATAGCATAATATGTTGTTAAGTTTAAACGTCTTGTAAAATGGAAAATTGGGTTGGAAACATTAGATAGTGTTATGAATGTAGACGTGTTAGATGTTTAATTGGTGTCATGTAGTTACCTTGTGCATCAATTTATTATACTGTTTATAATAGTATTGTTTTGGCTGCTTTGTGCTTTTTGTATGTAGTCTTTTTTTCAATAAAATTATTCTTATAAAAAAAAAGGCTCTCCTAAATATTACAATATGAAATTCATCATATATATTAAAATGTCTATCTAGAAATTTATTTTCCTTTCTTCCTTCTTTATATAAGCATAGAAATGATGTTCATCCATATATATACATATTTGAGGTGCTAATTGCATTTTATACCTTGCAGGAATAGGCTTGAAAAGGCTTCACAACATAAGCTTTTAGAGAAGGTAGTTGCATAGTGATATTGCAGGTAATGATTCTACTATGTTGCTGCATTTCAAATCTTGGCTGCCATGTTTGCTTTGTTACCTTTGTTCATTTGCTTTACTATATACATTGCTGTTATTGAAGATTTTTTATTTATTTATTTATTTATTTTTTGTCCTGGTATTTAAATTTTGCATTATATTGTCTTATTTTTAACATCTGGGTTCTTCACTTCTTCTGCATAGTTTTCACATGAATCTACACAGGCAATGCTGCAATGTTGAAATGATTTTATGATTTCTTACATTATGTTTGGTAGGATGAAGTGTAGAAATGAGATTTTTCGTACCTACTTGTGTTGGGGTGGTAGGGTAAAGGCTTTGTTCACCATTGTACCCTGGTTTGGATGTTTTGTTGTGAGTTCAGACAATCAATTTTAGAAAGTCTTTTCAGAACCCACCCCACAAACTCCTCCCCCCTTTTTAATTTTTTCAGATCTTTTATGTAGCACGTAACTGTAGGGTCCATTTGGTAGGAGGGAAAATAGTAGGGCCAACTATGTGGGTAGCCCAAATTAATCAACGCAGATATGATTTTCCTTCATTCTTTTTGTCACCTTTTGTAAAACTTCATTGTAGCCCAAAATAATTTTATGAGTAAAGAGGACCATCTGCTTGTTGTCAAAATAAACTGAATCATTTTCTTGTTCATCACTTTCTTTGCCAATTTAACATGTGATTATATTACTCTTGACTCCCTAAACTTCGTGCAGTATGGCTGCTGTTCCTGCTCAGCTCCCTGATGAGTTTGGTCCTGGGCCCGCTGACGATTCGGTGTTAAGGTTTATAAAAACACATCGAGCGTGCGCTGTTTGGGAAGGCAAGGTAAAAATTAAAACCGACCACCTGCTGAATATTCTCATCTTATCCTTCTACATTATGTTGATTTTTTTTTTCTTCCCATTTCTGAAATTTTAAGTGTCAATGGTATTACTAACTTTCAATGCATGGTCATGCGCATTAGTTGGGTTAAGTTAGATTGGTTGACTGTTAGTGTGGGTGTACATGAACAAAGCAATCCTAGGTTCATAAGAGTTATTTTTGTTTGAAGCAATGTGACCTGTGATAATTTTATTGTTGCTTGGCAAGAAGTTGTTCAGGTTGTGGTTGTTGCAGTAATTTTTATTGTTATTATTGAGAACACTAGCCTTTGCCTCTAGTTTCTTTTACTTTCCTCTATTTAGGTTGTTTATTTTCCATATCATGTCAAACGGATATGATCCTTAGGTTCCAAAAGCAAAACATAGAAGTTTATATTTAGGAATCCATTTGGAATTACAACTTGTGTAACAAACCTAGCTTAATGAATCATATTGAAGACAAGCTTTTGTCATAAATCAAATAAAATCCTTAAGGACCCTTTTCACTTGAGTTTCTTACTTGCATTAAAATACTTAGTTAAGTAAATTCAAGGGTTGGACAACAACAGAGCTTAAGGGAAAACAAACACAAATCAGCAACTATGACAACGAAATACAACCAAATTCCAAGATAGTTACTTAAAGCTTCTTAAATTAATGAAATAGCTTTAAGAAGCCTTTTGACTTTTCCTGGTTTAGAGGCAGCAATAGGCTGGTCGCATGGGAAGCCTTTCATTACTAGACAAATGTATAAAATGCATTGCATCCTTTTATTTTTCTCCCGTTGTTGCTTTTTTTTCTTTTTTTTTTCTTTTTTTTTTCTTTTTGGGGTTGATATTTTAAGCTCCCTTCATAACTGCTTTATTTTTGTTTTTTGGGATCAATAACTACAATCATATATACAAAGGTTATGGCATATTGCATCTCATCACCATAGTTCTATCATGTGCAGGATCCAGGGCCACTGAAATGCCGCGGTCGTAATGACGAGTTCCGAAAACGACGCCGGATAGTGGTGGATGATCGTATCGTCGACATTGTGAAGAGAGTTGGATTAGAGGGGCTGTATAGGACCCCAGGTAGAGAGATTGATCATAACCTGATCACGGCCTTCGTTGAGCGATGGCGGCCTGAAACCCACACCTTCCACCTGCCACATGGTGAGACAACGATCACATTACAAGATGTGGAGGTTCTTTTCGGGATTCCAATCGATGGTGAGGCAATTGTTGGAACAACTGACTTGAAATGGAAAGATGAATGTCAGAGTCTGCTTGGGATTGCTACTACTGGCACCACGCTTCAAGGACAAAGGATCCAAATAAAGAAGCTACTAGAAAAAATTGACGAAGGGTTGCCCGATGATGCAACAGAGGTGGTTGTGCATCAATATGCACGGTGTTATATCCTAGCACTCCTGGCAGACACAATTTTCGCCGACAAGTCTGGTGATAGGGTGCATACAATGTGGTTGCAAATGCTGAGGAACCTACGGAATCCACCTCAGTACAGTTGGGGGAGCGCTTGCCTTGCATGGCTGTACAGAGAGTTATGCAGGGCAACCGACAGAGGTGCTAGTCAGATTGGTGGGGCTTTGTTGCTAGTTCAGTATTGGGCATGGGTTAGATTCCCTTTTTTGTGCCCAAGGATGGACCTCCCACCAGATGGTGCATATGGCCCACCATTTGCACCTTCTCCATTGTCTATTAAGTAAGTCTCTTCCTTGACCGATTTTCTCTATTGGAAATATATCCATAATTTTAAACACATTGTTAGACATAGAAAATAAAATTTTAACCTTGATATTCTTCTAATTGTGACTCATTAATAGGATTTTTATTTATGTTTTTTATATATCGTTTGACAACCACGGAGGTCATATGTTATGATTGATGTATAATATAAGTCTTATTAATTTTTAGCTCCACCACTAATCATATGTTTAGATAATCATTTATTAGTATAATCTTAGTGGTATGTACTGTTAAATTTACGATTGCCCATCATTTGTTGTTGTTTATTACTTCATATTCTCAATTCCAAGTATTGACTCCCTCTTTCGCAATTGTAGGACTGTGTGGGTTGTGAACACCTTGAATAGCCCCGCCGAAATCTGTCTGGTCCGGTACCGTCAGCTTTTAGATTGTATGCATCCAAAGCAGGTACCAACATTGTGTTTATTCTATTGTTTATGACTATTGTATTTATAAATGTAAAAGAGCTCATAGATATGGAACATTGCATAATGTGCTGCCCTTTGATTTGACTATTTTAGGTGGTGTGGCAACCATATGAAACTGAATTAGCCCACCTGCCTGCGTTTTGTGTCGCCGGAAGGGATGTATGGACGGCGAGGGTACCACTTGTATGTTTCTGGCTAGTAGAGAAACATACACCGGACCGTGTTGTTCGTCAGTTCGGGATGGTACAAGAACCCCCCCTATATGTTGATACTGACGAAGCCCTTCATGCCATAGACTTGAGGGGGAAGATGGAGGTGAATTGGAGGGACAGACATTATGGCCATATCCGAGTATGGAATACTCGAGCACGATCTCTATGTCCTGGAGCACGACTAGAGGGTGATATGTCGCCTGCTCATCCATACTTCGATTGGTACGATAGGGTGACTTGGAGGTTCGTCGACCACACTTCGGCTTCACTTATTATTATGGTAATTGCTTTGACCTTTCTTTTCAATTTTTGTTGCGTATCAGGAACTTCAGTATGATGTACTAATTGTATTTATTTACTTTCAGGTTGCCAGTCACAAGAAGTTGTTGAGACTTTATACAGTAGGCAGTCTTGAGTACAACCATATTTCAGCTGTACTTAAGACAGTGGAACGCCTTCACCGTATAACTGCTCGACTTCCGTTGGAAAATATCGATGGGGCAAATCCAGAAGCGCCAGAAGATACTGGACGACCAAGCACGAGCTCAACTCGTGCCAGCCATAGCCATGGTCAGCGTGCTGCATCCCATCAGGTTGTCAGTAGGGCAGATCTCCCTCCACCCCCACGTGCGTCTCCTGCCCCAGAGTTCCCTCCACCTCCACATGCATCTCCTTCCCCAGAGATCCCTCCACATACTGCTCATGTAGTTTCTAACCTAGATATCTCTCTACCCACTACTCATGCATCTTTTCACCCCGAGATCCCTTCACACACCTCACATACATTTTTTGATCCTGCTCATCTTTCATTTACTCCACCATCCTTTGATCTCGGCCCTGATTTCAATCAAACCCCTCCTGTCATGCACACGCAATCCCCATCGTACAACATTCGTCATATAGACCATGTACCGCCCCATAGTCACTCCATGTCATTCATGCCCACTCCTAGACTACATATAGATCCCATGAGTACGGGCACTCACATTTCATTTGCTACACCATCCTCCCCCGCAGTTGTTGGGAGTCAAGCAAAACAACCAGCTGTGCATGTTGAGAATGAGCAGGTTGTTGGGTTACAGTCACCCCCACAAGGTCGACCTAAACGTACAATGAAAGCACCTCCTTGTGGGACAGGTGGTCACAAAGCAGGACACAACGCTGGCCCCACGGTATGACAAATCATTTAATGTAATAAATATCGAGTAACTACTGTTATGGTTGGTATTGGAATTCATGTAATCCATTGTTTGGTTGTAACTTCATCTTTGCAGCAACGTGAGGAGCCTCACGAAGGAGATGTAGTACCCCCTCCCCCACATACCAGACACTATACGAGACAGCATAAGCGTAAAATGCATTAGGATTAGCATCCCATAGAGGTTCTCTCTCTCTCTTGCTCTCTGAAATCACTTTTTTTTTATTTATTTAATTCTTTTAATGCTTTGAAAACATTCCTAATTATTTGATGTGGGTTTATCAAGAAACAAAGGAGGACACTCGAGAATTGGAGTTTCTGACCCTAAGTGATGATCAGCACTTAGCTTAGAAAACACCTCACTCTTTCTAGGTTGGACCTGAAAATGCTTCACAGGTTTGTTAGGATCTCTCTTTCTGCCATATTAATGGTGTTTTTAACAATTAATTTGAATTGACTTTTAGGTAAAATGATAATGTAATGCTTTCAGTTTTCAAATTTTGAACTGCACGTTATAATTTTTTGCCATGGAGCAGGTTATTTTGTCCAGTCCCGTACTGAATGAAGGGGAGCTTGAGTCCTTGCTAAATGATCCCTCTTTGAAACCTCAAGTTTTGCCAACATTTTTTGATATTCGTAAAGGAGTTGATGGTTCCTTGGAAAAGACACTAAATATATATAGTGAAGCTGCTGATGAAGCTGTTCGAAATGGTTCCCAACTGCTTGTTCTGTCAGACCGTTCTGATGTGCTGGTAAAAAACTTTCGCCTTACCTCTGTATTCATCCTGAAGTTATCTTTGTTTTTATATCTCAATCCTTTTTTTAGCTCATTGAGAGTTTATATCTACTGTGAGCATGAGTTAAATTTATTAAGTTAAAAAGAATCATATTTAGTTAAATGACCATTGAACAAAAACTTTTCTAGTTCACTACTAGCAGAAACTCCTTTTTTTTTTTTGCTAAACAATGTATATTAACTTCTGTTCCTGTTTTACATGCACGTTTGGTTGTGTTAATGCTTGACCAAACTGTCTTATGAAAAGATCTTAGAGGGTTCTACATCACTCTGAATCAGAATCCTCTTCTTCATCTTGATTCCATTATTTGGGCTTGTTGATACTTTTATGTCTATTTTTTTATCTTGAAAATGCTTAACACTATATCTCTTGAATTATTTTTTCAGTGCCATATGTCCATACTTGGCACTAGAAACATGCCGACAGTGGCGTCTGAGTAATAAAACCGTAAATTTGATGAGGAATGGAAAGATGCCTACTGTAACAATTGAGCAGGCTCAAAAGAACTTTTGCAAGGTCAGTACATCAATATTAGAAGGAATATTTTAGGGATGCAAATATTTTGCTGTAATTTTCTAATGCAATTCATGTAATATTGTTCCCATAGCGTGTGTTGGCCCAATTCAATCCAGGCACTTATGTCAAGTGCGTTAAAACTTGATGATTAATTTTAGTGAGTTCCACCTTAAGAATTATCCACTTCTGGTTTATCTATGGTTTCAATAGAAAAAAATGTTGCTCTATTCCATTGCTTTACTATTTTATACTGATTGTTTCTAATTATTTCAGGCTGTTAAAACCGGTCTTCTCAAAATTCTTTCCAAAATGGGAATCTCATTGCTTTCTAGGTATTAACTCTTTTTATTATTTATTTATTTATATATATATATATATATATTTTGTAGTCAGTTATATAAGTTCTGCCACAATAATTATTTGATTTACATGGTCCACATTGTATGTTTTTTTGTTTTAAATAGGTCAGTTTACAGCTGTGCTTTTTAAGTTCATAATGTATGCAGTCATGTTGGCAACTCCACTTACTAGTTTCTGGTCTTATAGTTATTGTGGTGCACAGATATTTGAGATTTATGGATTAGGGAAGGAGATTGTTGATCTTTCATTTTGTGGAAGTGTCTCAAAAATTGGTGGATTAACTTTTGATGAGGTTAGCAAAACTTAAATGAAGCCCTTGGTCTTGTGATTGAATATATTTTCCTTTATATTGGCTTTAGATAAAGGAATTCATATTTTACGGAAAATCTAAAATGATGGGGTTTATCGTTCCATTATTTAAACTCCCACCGAATATTAATTTCCTTGTTTGGATATCATAGAGAAAAGGAACTAACATTCATCAGCTCTATGAATGTAGTGTTGGTTTAGTATATGCCTATACCATATACCGTATTTGTGGTGGCTTTATTTGCTTAAAAAAGAAGCAAAATAAGCAAAGTAAAAAACAAAGCCTAACAACAAATTCAAAAATTCTTTCATCATTTGTTTGTTTGCATAATTAACAAATCAATGCTATTAGATTGGTGGATTCTGTACCTGATATTTCTTTCATGCTTAATGCATGCTGGAGAAGGTGCTGCCATGTCAAATCAGTCAAAATCTCTTTTACACTTGCATCTCCCCTTAATTATTTACCTCTTCCTCTGTTGAACATAACATGATCAGTGTAGCCTAATAAGCGTTTATACAGATCACAGTTGCTCAGAGTAATTATAGGCTGATCAACTTGATGTCAAAAATTAAATTCAGTAACTTATATTTTGACTTACAGATAGTCAATCAGCGTGAGGCAGCCAGTAGCAACATCTTCAGGCAGAAGGAGTTTAATCTTCAATCACTTGGTATAGGTGGTCTAAGTGCAGAGTTTGCAGATATATTTCGAAGAGCCTACGCTTCGCGTGTTTTCCCTCCCCATGTGACAAATAAGTAATATACCGTATTTGTCATTTATGCATTAATTCTTCTAGTCTGTTTTATTTCCATAACATGCTCTTACCTGGAAATTTCTTCGTCTTCTAGATTGGGGATTAAGCATGTGAAGGGTATGTTGCTTTATGGGCCTCCTGGTACTGGCAAAACACTTATGGCTCGTCAAATTGGAAAAATGTTGAATGGAAGGGAACCAAAGGTTTGTATATGGTTAATTTTATTTATATATTTTCAGTCTTTCACCAAATGCTAAAACTTATAGCTTTATGAGGCTAACACCTTATCATTTTCCATCTTCAGAATTAAGAGTTTTTATTTTTTTTATTCTTTTATTTTTTTGTTTACCTTCCCCCTGTCCCCGTAAATGAGAGGGAGAGTTGAGCCATTGAAAGGTTTTTTATTTTTTTATAAGTAAGAACCAAAGAAAGTTTTAATAAATGTTTCTTGTCAGTAACAATATAGTAATATTAAGTATAAAGACAAATGATTTTGATAATATTTTTAGACCTTGATGAAATTATAACTAGTGTTTTCTCAAGGCTCATAAGTTGGCCCACCATTTACATGGCCTGCTAATCTTATTAAAAAATTTAGCGTTGTCATTTTTACTTTGCAATGAGCAAAGAATTGATTTGTTCTGTACATTTTGTTTATTGTAATTCCATAATTTCATTGACCTAAAGACTTTGAGTTCATCTTTTAAAACTGGTGTATGAAGTTTCAAAACAAGCATCTAATGCACAAAATTGAGTAGAATGAAGCTTTTTAACTATCTCTAGGTTGGTAGTGTTGCAGTTGAATTGGTTTAGTAATTCAAAAAACAAATATCAAATGTTTAAGATTATTTCTAGTCTTGTTTAAGCATAGACCATGAGTTCACTTACTATTTGACTGACATTGAACTTTATTCCATAGACATACAATATTTATCCGGAAATGATGACCACGATGAATCGCACTCTTTTTCTTTAATTTGTCAAGCAGAAATGCTTCTCAGGCACATGATTGACACAAAATCTCATGAAGATATATCTTATATGAGAAGGCAGGCAACGTCATCTCTATTTTATTTTCTTGCAACATAAAACCTAGTGCACATCCATCCATCCACTTTCGGTTATGTCATGGTTTAAATATCAATAGTCACTGGGTCTTTTGGTGTGTTCAATTTTCATTTGAGCACATGCTCAATTGCTAGTGCATACTTTTCATTTTGATGCTGGAACATTGTTTTCGGGTTCCAAAGCTAACTAAACATGTCTGAATTCTTTCTATTATAGCAACAAATTATTATTAGTATTCTATGCTGTTTTAATTACTTAACGTTCATCATTGTGATGATGAAGTAATTTTTTATCAATAAAATTTATATTACTTATAAAAACAAATAAATTATAAGTATTCTATGCTTCACATTCTATAAGATGGTGAAAATCTATTCTTGCAGTTTATGGACCATCTTTTTTATTTTTTACCCTTTTTGTGACAAATTGTTACAGATTGTTAACGGCCCTGAAGTTTTGAACAAATAACTTGGTGAAACTGAAAAGAATGTTAGGGATCTATTTGCTGATGCTGAGAATGATCAAAGAGCTCGAGGTAAGGGAGATATAGCAGGCGTATTCCTAGGTTGGTCTTTTGGTGATCACTAATGCCATCATGTTCTTTTCCTTTTCAGGGGACCAAAGTGATCTGCATGTCATAATTTTTGATGAAATTGATGCTATTTGTAAGGTACATGATTCTTCAAATATTTGTTAACGTTTTTTTTTTCCCCCTGCCAGTAGATTGATAGTGACATCAATTTGTTGCTTTTGATTGACACACACACACACACACATATATATATATATATATGCATGTATTTATAGTTAGTTAATTAGCATTTTCCTCTGACTGAATCTATTGTTCTTGAATGTCCTGGAGTGTCATTTATTTGAATATCTAAGGTGTGCGGAATCTATAGATTAACTTCCTTATGCGGTTAGAAATGCTTGGTATAGTTTCATAACTCTTTATGTTGTCTTAATGAACAATAATGACATTCCAAGAATGAGTATTAAGAGTCAAAGAATCAGCCTAACTGACATAGTGCTAAGAGTTGTAGATGAGTAGGCCTTTGGACATAAAATATATTTATATATGTTTATGTATATATTAACTTGAATCCTAGTTCCCTTCTTGACCTCTAAGCGAACATGCTATTATTAGTATGATTTTAAAAGCTACAGCACAAGAACACATTGGTAACACCTACATGGTTAGATTTCCACCGGAGGTTTGCATTGTTTAATATGTCAAAGAAACAATGTCAATTTTTAGATTTAAGGTTGTCTGGTTATGTAATCCAAGTTTTTTAGCAAATGGAAAGAGCTCAATGCATGTTCTCATTTTGCATTTGCAGTCAAGAGGTTCAACTAGAGATTGTACAGGTGTTCGTGACAGTATTGTGAACCAGCTTCTTACAAAGGTTAGTTAGAGGTTCAATTGCTTTTACAATCTTGCAAATCAGAGTGATTCTCTGCTAATAACTAAAAGACTATTTACTTTTCAGATTGATGGTGTGGAGTCTTTAAATAATGTCTTGCTTATTGGAATGACAAACAGAAAAGATTTACTTGATGAGGCCCTTTTAAGGTCTGTTTCTCTCCCTCTTCTGTGTTGCGTAACTGTCCATGCAACCTTAAATTGTTTTATGTCATGAAAAGCATGGATAGCAACTACTAGTTAACATTGATGTGCGTAGGTTGTAGCAACTACTAGTCAACGTTGGACTCTAAATCAAAGTCCAATAAATTTTATTTATTTATTCCTGCCAATGAGCTCTAGTTCAAACTGCCCTTCCTTGCAAAATGCGAGGTGGAGGGTGAGATCATGGATTCAAAAACTGTTGGGTGCATGTGTAATTACTGTAAAAGTCATTTATTAATTTGTTTATTCTTGATTTATAGACCAGGCCGCTTGGAGGTTCAAATTGAGATAAGCCTTCCTGATGAGAATGGTCGCTTATAGATTCTTCAAATTCATACAAACAAGATGAAAGAGAGTTCTTTTCTTGCTCCTGATGTGAACCTTCAAGAGCTTGGTATGTCCATTAGTGAGATATGCTTATGATATCTACTTATTCATCTATTATATGGCTGAAGTGACTGTTAAATGGAGACACGATTATATCTAAATTATATTTGCCTCCAGGTTTTGATTGGAGTTGTGTGTGTCTATATATATATATATATATATAAATTTATAATATATTGAGAACATAATCCATACTAGAACATTTTTTAGGCTGGCTTGGATAGTCAAACTCATGAAAAGGTATTGCAGTTGTGTGGATCTTAGAAAATTAAAGTACCAAATGATTTATAATTCAATTTAATCTAATATCTCCCTTACACCTAGCCCCAAGAAACCACACCCTTAATGATTTTCTATGTTACAACCAACTGTTAGTGGTGAAACTTAAGGATATGATTTTTTTTTTTTTGGGGGGTGGGGGGGATGCTGTTTAATGTGTCCAAAATTGATCTCTTTGAAAAAGTTGCAGTGATTCTTAAATTGTTTCTTACTTTATTATACAAATACTTTTGACCATGTGTTGAATGTTTAAATTGTTGCAATGTTTTGGTCTCTAGGAATGATAGATGAAGGTCCGCTTGTTACTTGTCTTCTGGAAGGCCCAAGTGGCAGGTATGCATGGTTTCTCTATTTTAATTGACTTTGTTAATTGCATCTTTTTTGAATCTTACCCTTTTTGGACAGTGGTAAAACCGCACTAGCAGCTACTGTTGGCATTGACAGTGATTTTCCATATGTCAAGATAGTAAGCTCCCTGCCCTATATTTTGGATATCTATCTTGTTACTTTGAAGGAATTTTTGCAGTCTCTTCTACTGTCCCTTCCATTTATACCTATTTCTAAATTTTGCCATGTTTTGGGTAGGTCTCAGCAGAATCAATGATTGGTCTTCACGAAAGCACTAAGTGTGCACAGATTGTCAAGGTTTGTCAAATGCAAAGGCCCGTTTGGAAGCAGTTTTTAAATTATAGTTTCTAGTATCTAATTGTTTGGTAACAATATTTTGCAAGGAGTCTTTAATCTGACTTCACTTTAGAGGATTCAAGTGCTGAATTTTGAGAACACCTCGAGCAACAGTTTTCAAAGTTATTATTAAGATAATAAATTTTGTTCTTACGTATTCCTCTCTTTCTCTCTCCCTCTCTCTGATCTCTCCCTCTCAACCTGATTTCTCTCTCCTCTGTTTCTGTCTGTCTCTCTCTCTCTCTCTCACACACACCATAGAACTCTCAGTGATGGCGGTGGAGCACCATCCCAAGTGTTGCTGTGGCGTCAGATCTGGGTATCCAAATCTGACCCCTCCTCCTCTCTGTTTTTCTCTTGTTCCTCCCTTTGTGTGTTTGCGTCAGATCTCAGTTTAGAACTGAGGCTGGTTTGTGATAAATTTTTATTAGATGAGTATTAATACCAGTTTTTGAGTGAAAATCTCATGCCAAACAGACCAAGTTTTGTTTTGGTTGAGAAAGCATGTATTGAAACACAATTTTGCAAAACCTTTTGAAAACTGAAAACTGGTTTCACTTACCAAACAGGTCCAAAGACTTTGACCATTCTTGGTTGCATTTTAAAAGATTTTTTTCCCTCCTTTATGTGATAGAACCAGTTCCAAGTCTAAATTGAGATTTGATGTATCTAAGACAAGTTTATACTGCACTTGCAGAGTTATCAATTATTTATTGTCTATTTACACTAGAAATATATATACTTTTTAATGTTTTTCTTTAGTTTATGTGATTGGGAGGAAATTTTGAAGACTTATTTATAATGATATTCTTTAACAGGTATTTGAGGATGCATACAAGTCACCGCTAAGCATCATCGTTCTTGATGACATTGAAAGGTAAATCTACTGATGTGAATTGAATGAAGCTGTACTGCTTTTCTCCAGCACGTTTTTCATCTATTAATGATAATGAAGAAGTTCCTTAGATGATTTTACTGTAATTGTTGATGCAGGTTATTGGAGTATGTTGCCATTGGGCCTCGTTTTTCAAATATAATCTCTCAGACACTACTGGTCCTACTCAAGCGGCTTCCTCCAAAGGTTTTTCGTTGTTCTTTGTCTTTATTGGCTGGACTGTTCTTACAATTTCCTATTATATTATTATCAGTGAATTTCATGAAGAATAATTCTTTATTCAAATTGTATAATTGCAAGGGGTGGATATATATTTTTATAGGAAAAGTTAATGGATGCTCTAAAGGCATTGGTTTAGAAAACATTTATAAATACTTTTAATGGGAAAAGAAAAAGTACTTAATTTTTTTGACAACTTTTTATATTTTCCATAAAAGTGATATAAAAAATGAGTATTAAATTGGTCCATTAACAAATGTCCAAAGGGCACCCGTTAACTAGACCCTTTGTTTATATCTGAATTGAGTGTAACTCATAGGATTCTATTCACCTTTTCAAGATATGTCAGGTATGATAAGATACACTAAATCTAGAAGTGAATATTGATAAATTGATGGGCAAATAAATGACATAAGATGTTCTGCATTGGGTGGTTCACCATCTGTTGAGGTAAATATTTGATTTAGCAGCACTTAAGAAATAAAACTTTTCACTAGGAAATTTTTTCTACTTGAATAAACTTCCCAAAAGACTACTTTCACTGAAAATCTCCAATTTTTGAACAGGGAGAAATAACTTCCAACCAATTGAGTCCTCGATGTTTTTTACCAATTCACAATCTTGTAACCACCCTCCTTCCCTGTGATGTAAATGCAGTACTTTTTTGGGTCACATCATATATTATTATTATTATATGAAGGTTAATATTATTATTATTTTTACACCTCAGGTTCAAAATATTTTGGTTGATGTATCATGTATGATTTGGATCATAGGCAGTATGGAAATTCCCTCTTTATTACCAACTGTAGTGCATGTGTTATGCATGTTGGTAGTTACAAAACCTATAGAATTAGATATAAATTGTTCACAAAGATGTCAATGGTTTCAAAGTGGTAGCAATTGTGAAATCCACTTTTAAAATTGTTATATTTTCTTTCTGAACTATGGTCATGCTATCTTTCTAGTGCCATATTGAAAATGTAGTCTCCACTCTTCAAACCCCTCTTAGACACATACAACTTCGCTGAGTCTTACCTAGCATGAATGAGGGAAAAAAAAAAAACACTGAATTCATTGTAGATTACAAATTTTGAAAGCGTAGCTAAGATCTGGGATCTCCTCCCCCATAACTGAGTGAAAGGATGAGCACGGGTTCTATCCCTTATGTACTCTTTTTTTGGGAGCTACATGTATGCATAAAATCCTAATGCTATTTGATGTAGTGGCGGAAGTTGGTCTGGTCTATTGTTTGGGATTATTCAGCTCCATATTGTCACCATCACTGGCTGTACAAAGAGCATTCATCGACAGCCTTATGTGTGATATTTTCTGATATCTTTGGGACATGTTTTTCCTTTAGTAGTTTTGTGATATCTGACTTGATGAATGATAATTTTCTGACCTTCCTGAAGTTCTCATTACTAGTTCATTTTGTGTGCTTTGTTGTCAGGGGAAGAAACTTATGGTCATAGGGACAACAAGTGAGCAGACAGTGTTGTAAAGGTAGCGTAACAACTTTAAACGTGGATGTGCTTGAGCAGACAGTGTTGCCTCTTCAAAATCAGCTTCTTACCCATCTTGAATCAATGAATCCGCTTCAACACGAGTCCATGACACAAGTGGTGGAATCTACTTTTATCGTTTTGGATCGTCTATTAGTTCATTATACACCTTTTCAAGAGCGTGTGAAGGAGTTCATTGCCTGTGCATCATCATTTGCTGATATAGAGTAGTCCATCAACAACAAACATTCTTTTCAAGAGTTGATGGAGCGGTACCATAGTGAGAAAGTAAGGTATATAAGCAAAGTGGCTACTATAAGCAACAATAGTGTAGCTGTGTAGCATCTATCCATTTTGGCTATATAATTTGATTGTTTTTTATATGTAATTTGTCACTTTGTTCCATCCTTGGTTAAATGGATTGGATTTAGCTAGATCTTATGTATGATCGTATAGCCTCTTCATAATCAGTATGTTGGTTTGCGTAATGCTTTGTATGTGAATTGCATAGCTTGTACAAGGATTTTTCTATGTACAGCTTTTAAATTATGTTGAGATTTACCGAAATGATACTAATTTGATAAATGAAAGTCATCTATTTCACCTTTTCTGTTCCATTGATGCTTCTATCAATCACAAATTGTTAGAATTTATTTTTTCCTTATAAAATAACCAATGTTTAAAATGGAGAAAAAAATCAGACAAATGGGAGGTTGTAATTGATATATTTGATAGACAATAATCTGTTCACTAGATAAATGCATAGTCGGGTTTGCATGGATGTTGAGGTGGGAAATTTCCTACGAGTGTCTTCAGAAATAAGTGTTTCCTTGGGGTGTTTATTGTTTCTCATTTTGGTTGTTTTTTGATGAATGAGCATGATTGCACTGATGGTACTGACCAAGCTTCAATTGGAAGTTGTAGCATCAATGCTCAAAGCACGAATAATCAAAGGGTTGATAATTCATTGACAATATATATTACCCCTTGAAGGGGAAGGGAAGGATGTGTGTGTGTCTATAGCATTCAGGAAAAATCATAGTTAAGAATTGTGAACATTGGGTTCAATAAAGGCTTTTTATGTTTTTTTTTTGGGAGCAAAAGAACCCTTACAAATAATATTCTCCCCAAAAAAATAAAATAAATTTTTATTTTTATTTTTTTACCTAAATAATGAGGCTATTGCATTTACGTGGAGCTCTCTTGCCATTTCTCTTTTTGGTCTTCTATAATTAACTATAATAGGAGGAAAAAAACAACCTTAAAATTTACAATGAAACATTAGGGGAAGAAACAAAATATTTTCCAGGGATATTGGGAAAGAAAAGGACCACCCACTTGTTGAACACATCTAATTTGGTCTAGTACCACAACCTGTCCTGCTAGCATATGGATCATTTCTTTCATCTTGTTTTTACGTACTTTATTTGTCTATGGCAGCGGCTTTAGTAAGGTAGTAGTTCTACTGAGATAACTTGAATTTTTTTTTATTGCTTTCTACTTGACCTCGATGGCTGTCCCTTCTTCTCCATGTGGCAGTGGTACCGTCCAGCTGAGAAAAGACAATATTAAGCAATAGCCAATAGGTGTTCTTTCACTTTATCACATTGTGAAAGATTCTATTAACAAGGCCAAGACTAGTTCATATATGAAAAAGGGGATGGAGATTCCCAAAACCCAATTCTCCATTTAGCTTGTCCTGTAGTCTGTAACTGTAAGGTTTGAAGTTGAAGTTTGGTACAGTGCTACCTTTAATTCATTGAAAATTAACCGTCCAAGTCACACATCACTCTGACAAAATTTGTTCCTGGCCTGGATATATATGTACTGTTTAAAGTTCATTTCAGTAAGTTAATTCAATCATCACAATTAAACTAGTGAGTAGTAAGCAATATAAACTACAAAATTGTGGGGATTTAAAATTGAAAGACAAAATTAAACAGTCATAATATCACAATCTAGAAACAGGTACATTGGATATAAAATACTTCGATTACAAGTTCATTCAGTGACAAACAAAATAATAATTGTGTGGATACAACCCAGTAGTAAGTTCAAATACATAATAAAGAGAACCCCAATTGACATCTACAATGCCATTCCAAACTCGAGTATTTGCATGCCTGGCAAAAATTCAAATATTGTTGTTAGATACCAAAACCCAAAACATACGTACTAATCTATGCAACTTGGCTAATTGATACAATCATGGCATTTTATATAAAAGCATCACTTACCTAGTTTGGATTATTACTGCTTGTCGAAGCCCCACAAGAAAGCGGACATCTTCTACGGTTATGCCCATGTTGATGACACAGTCCACAGCTCTGCTTTTGCTGAATCTCCCTCAAGTCAGAATCTGGCCTCCGGCTTCCCGGTTCTCGCCGGACCCCATCCATCTCATTTCGTATCCTAGACGTCACAGGTCGACCTTTGCCCCGCAACAGTTTTGGGTCAGGCACCCACTTTGGACCATCCACATCCCTCCACAATGAATCTGACTTTGGCACCACAAATGCATGTGAGTAGGTGTGAATGGCGTTCACCAAACTATAACATGGGTCAATATATGCAGTCGCATCTTGCCCCAAGTACTGAAGAGCTTTAATTGCATGTGAACAAGGGATCTTTTTCATTTGCCACTTTCCACAACCACATGTTCTGGCCATTACATTTACTTCATAACTATGGTTTCCCCCTCCAGAGCTATAGATGTTGTATGAAGTAATTACTTGATATATACCATTCAGATTATGAAACGGTCTTAGTTGGTGTGAAATTGATTTTTGTAGGTTGTGTCCATAGATTTTTAAGGCATATTTAGTCCATACCTTGTCGCATGAGAGATCATGAGTAATTTCTTTGTGTCGATCATGGAAATACGCAACAAGTTTGCAATGAGTGAATTCAACCATTGCAGCAATGGGTAGGCCACGGGCACCTTTGAGTACTCCATTGAAGCACTCCGAGACATTGGTTGTCATAGCCCCATAACGGTATCCACCATCATGTAGTTGGGTCCACTTGTCTAGATCCTCGTTCATTAGATATGTGTATGGCATGATGGATGAGTCGGGTTCACTTTCCTGCCGCTCGGTTCTCCGTTTCTTCCTAAGGGCCTCGATCTCAGCTTCCTTGATAGGTTGCATGTACAACTCAAATTTAGATTCCTGAGTAGCATATCCCGCTTTCAAGGCTAATGACTTTAAAGTGGCGTCCTGAAAATGCGTGTTGAAGTTGCTAGCAACATGTCGAAGGCAATATCTGTGAACTACTCGTTGTCGTCCATCATCATGTCTAGGCCAGTTTGCAATTGCACTTTGAATACCCTTATGTCGGTCAGAAATTATACAGATGTCCTTATCTGCTATCACATCCCCCAGTGCATTCCTGAGGCGTTCTAAAAACCACCCCCAACTAGACCCTGACTCTTTGTCCACAACGGCAAAGGCAAGAGGCAAAACCTTGTTGTTGGCATCGGTGGCCATTGCAATTAACAACACCCCTCGATATTTACCATACAAATGGGTCCCATCAATACTGATCACTGGCTTACAATGTCTGAATCCTGCAATGCATGGAGCGAAAGCCCAAAATATATAGCGCAATATTGTATCACCGAACTCGTCCCTAGGTATGGTGTGAAACCAGAAACATGTGCCAGGTTCTTGATCCCAGTATGCAAACAATAACTTTCTCAACCTTTGGTAAGACTCTTCCCAATCCCCAAATATCTTTGCAATACCTCGTTGTTTCGCATCCCATATCTTATAGTAAGAAAGAATATGCCCATAATACTTCCCTTTAATGAAATGTCTGAGGTGATAAATTGTTGCCGTGTGTTTCTCTTTCAACAATGGAACAAATTCTTCTACTAGAAAATTACAATCCATCATTCTACCATCAAGGGCTGTGGCAAGGGGCATACAACTATGAGGACCCCTATAAGATGTGACCATCCATAGTCCGAGTTCAGGCTTCACAACTGCCCCAACGTACCACATGCATGATTCATCGCTGCATTTCACAGACAGTCTACTTGTGGTCGACCTACTAGTCACAAAGTTTCTGTTATGCTTTGCGGCGTAAATTGTTAATGCACGTCTCACCGCATCTTTATTAGCAAAAATCAACCCTTTCGCAAAATTCATGTCTGCATTCCAAGAACCAAATGCTTGCTGACCAACTTCAGGATCAACCATATTTTCCCAAGTATTTTCATAAAATGATGAGGCAGGAGGTTCATAAACAAGGGTCGTATTTGTAACATGCTGAACTCTAGCATTAGCGTCCTCATCATCTTCATCACATTCAGCCATATCATCAACATGAGGAATGTGAGTAATTTCATGGTCATCAAGACCCCTGTCAAAGTCACCATCGTCAATCCTCTCTTCATACTCATCTCTATCCTCACCATCTTCCCCAGAACAGTCTTCGTCTTCATCTTCATCTTCAACTACTGGAACTGTAGAGGATTCACCTCGATGTGTACAAAATTGATCTTCATATCTATTTCCAGGTTCGCTCTCAATTGTTACTGGTGTCTCTTGAAAAGGGGGTGTATAGCCTCCTAATGTGGTGCATTGATCATCTAGGACTGCAAACTGTAGAGATGTAGTTGTTTGTACAATTTCGTCCTCTACGCCGACTTCTGCACGAGGCTCCAAAGTGACGTATAACTCAAAATCTGCTGCTTGTTTCCATTTGTCCATCTTACTAGACATGAATTTCACATGTTTGTCCTCTGTTATCGCCATATATCTGTAATTAATGCATTGATTGAGGACTTCATATGGAGAACGGGAAGTAATATGTATGTCATGCAAAGCAGGGTTCACTTGCAACTCTTCCATAATTTTTACTTTCAGCTCATTCAGGGTCTTTAGCTTACGGCGTATCATCATATAGTAGCACTGGATACCCGGACCTTGAAATGAGACTCCATCATAAGGGTTGGCATTGCTAAGGGGTCCACCGTAGTATATATTTATATAGATCATTGTCAACCTATAGATCATCAAGTGCAATTGTGTTAGTGACAAATTTATAACGCTCAATCAACATCAATCACAAAACTTTGCGTATGAAATGCCAACAATACTAACCTCAACCAAATTTGCATATACTCACCTTTAGTAATCTTACAAAAATAGTAATTACCAATTTCATATTCTTTGAAAATTCTAAATCATTCTAGGGGCATGACTTTCAAAACCCATTCAAATAACTTATGATGAACAAAAATATTATATACCAACCAGTTATCCATTGAAATCTCTGTTACAAATCTTAAACAAATATATCTTGAAATAATTTATGGTAAAAAGACTACTATCTTAGGTATCAAACTCATAATCCATTTCATATCCATGAGAAAGACCTAAAAGTACTAAATATTCCTAACAATTGATCACAATATTTAGTACTAAATATTCCCAATAATTAATCACAATATTAATTTTTTTTTAACTTAGCATATTATCACAATATTTACACTAACAAACAAAACAAATATTCCCATATGTTGTAATAACATAATAATCACAATATTTGGTACTAAATATTCCCAATAATCACAATAGTTGTAGTTATTTTCTAAAAAAATCCCTAATGACTCCGTTCTTTTTGCCAATATCTAATCCCCTAAAATCCTAGAGGGCTATGGAAATGGACAGTGTTTGCTCTCTTTCTATTTTTAAAGTCTGCTCCTTTTTTCCTAACTTGGAATGTTACAAATGGTAACAACACCAAATATTTGTAAATTTTTCACAAACTATACGTGCTCGTGCTGCACCATCCTTACACATTCATTCATGGTCATGGTCATGGTCATGACCATTTCATGTTACAATTTTACTGTTGCAACTTCCTTAAAAAAAATAAAAAATAATTGGATTTATAAGATTTTGAGCTTCGAACCTTTAGCCAAAAAAGTTTTATATATTCTCTTAAATGAAAAAATAAAAATAAAAAGGAAAAAATTGCATATCTAGAGTACTCAAATTTTCACATAATAATCACAATATTTGGTACTAAATATTCCCAATAATCACAATATTAACTTTCTTAAAAAAAAACTTAGCAAATAATTTAATCACAATATTCACACTAACAAAAAAAAAAAAAAATTCCCCAATATGTTGTAATTTAATCAAAATATTTTACACTAACAAAAAAAAGTTCCCCAATATGTTGTAATTTAATCACAATTATTTACTAAATATTCCCAACAATTAATCATTAAATTACTACTCATTATAGATATTTTTTCTTAAGTAGATTCATGATCTTATATAAATGTAGCAAATAATCACAATATACTAACAAATAAATTAATCACACTATTTACACTAACAAATAAGAAAAACAAAACATTTCCTAATATGTTCTAAATTTTTCTTTAAAAAAAACCTAGCAAATAATCACAATATACTAACAAATAAATTGATCACAATATTTACACTAACAAATAAGAAAAACAAAACTTTTCCTAATATGTTCTAAATTTTTCTTTATAAAAAACCTAGCAAATAATCACAATATACTAACAAATAAATTGATCACAATATTTACACTAACAAATAAGAAAAACAAAACTTTTCCTAATATGTTCTAAATTTTTCTTTATAAAAAACCTAGCAAATAATCACAATATACTAACAAATAAATTGATCACAATATTTACACTAACAAATAAGAAAAACAAAACTTTTCCTAATATGTTCTAAATTTTTCTTTAAAAAAAATGTAGCAAATCACAATATTGTAAAAATATTACCTGAGAATGTTGTGTGATGAGTGTTCTGTGAGTGAGTTGAATATAGAGGGTGTTCAAGAGAGAGACATTCACAATACAGAGACTGAGTTGAATATAGAGAGTGTTCTGTGAGTGAGTTGAATATAGACTGAGTTTCTGATATATGGAAGACATTCACAATACAGAGAACTTATTCCCACAGCAAGAGGGACAGCAGCTGGGACCCACAGACACGTGGAGGGCTGGGGGACTGAAGCTACTGTGGGGGAACTGTGATGCTTCTGATATATGGAAGACATTCACAATACAGAGAACATACCACGGCAAGAGGGACAGCAGCTGGGACCCACAGACACGTGGAGGGCTGGGGGACTGAAGCTGCTGTGGGGGAACTGTGATGCCCACGTGATGTTGCTGCTGTGGGATGCTGTTGGATGGGAGTGCTGCTGTTTGATGGAACTGATGCTGGCAGTTTATAAAAGGAAATCGAGTGCAAAGGACTCGGTTCCTAAGCCTGAAAAACGAGTTTGTTGAACTCGTTTTCAAAGAGTAGAAATCGAGTCCAATGGACTCGATTTCCAGGCTTTGAAACCGAGTGCAAGGGACTCGGTTTCCATGCTTTAAAACCGAGTCCTTTGGACTCGTTTTCTAGGCGCAGAAGTCGACTTCTTTTAACTCGATTTCTCGCATAAAAAACCCAGGAAATCGTCCCCTCTGAACTCGAGTTGTTATATTCCAAATTAGTTTCAAACGTTTCCTAACTAATGAAATAGTTTGGGTTTTGTAGTTATTTTCTGAAAAATCCCGATATTACAAGAAGAACATCTTATATTAGGAAAAAACTTGGAGAGATTTTCATAAGCAAAGGCTTTATATCTCTCTTTGCTCTTGCCATCATCATTAGAAAAAACTCTACTTGTAGCTAAAAAACAAAAATTTATTGAAATCAATCAATCAATAAAAAAGTTAAAATGGTTTTATCTAGTATAATCACTAATCTAAACACACAATGGAATTCGAGCAATTAATCCAAGAAAGAAATATTAAAGGTAACTAGAAATAAGAGGCATAGAGTAGCAATATAAACATAGATTTAAAGGTAATGATTGAACAATTTAAAAGGGAATCTGACCTCCTCATTCATTGTCTTCTTCAACACCCAGTCTCATCATAATGTATCTGTCTTCTTCTGTGCATGTCAACTGCCCTGTACTGTCCAGATTTAAAAATCCCCTTCATCAATGTTTACTTCCGCTTGTTCATCCGCCTCAAACCCAGCCCCATCGTCTTTCTCATGATTACTGCCCTGAATCTTGTCCACCTCAACCACATCATCAGTGTTTCGGAAGCACAGAGCCTCGTCCCACCTGTCCAACACGTCTTTCGGAAGCACTGCCCTGCAAGCATCGAGTTCTATGACACCATTGCAGTCCAATCCAGGGCAAGTAACAACGGTTATGCTTTCTTGGATCTTTGTGGCAACATGTTTGCCAATGCAATCAGAGCAAAATGAGTGAACACAACTCTCAGTTTTGAACATCTGGTCACTATCTTTCCTTTCCGGACAAATCTCACAGAAGCTATATGATGATTCTCCAGCTTCTTCCGCATCTACATGCATCTGGTCACTATCATCATGCATCTACATGCATGTCCAAAAGAAAAGCATACCAGCTGTCAGATTAGTTTAAATAACCCAAAATGAACAAAACCCACAGTGACCCATATAATAATATTAAACAAAAAAATGAAGAAGAAAAATAAAATATAATAAAACCCATACCATAGCACTGAGAGATTAGAGCAACAAGGATCACAAGCCAAACAAATAGAATGATTTGGTGGTGGTAGTGTGTTTGTGATATTGGGAAAATTTATCAAGGGACGTGCTTGGTATTATAATTAATTGTTTTTGATGGGATAAATTTAGAAGTTAAGTTAATTGCGTCTATTTGCACAAATCCATATATGTATTTATATATTTGATAGGATAGTTTTGCAAGAAAAGAAGATTTACCTCTGAATCAATCAATGCTGTCTGTCTGGAAGTTGACCGTCTTTTTGCACATATTTAAAATCAATTTGGATGTTTGGAATGTGAGAAATGTTGGGCCAGTAAGATCCTATCCCTCTTTCGAAACGCTGCTTGAGAATTGGACATACCCAGATTTCCAATTCCTTTAGTAATGGAGTATTACGCAGGTAGTCTGGCAGAGACTTTAGATTGCCGCAATCCCAAATTGTCAAGGAATGAAGACGTGGCATTATTTGAATTTTTGGAGTATTATTAGTAACAAAAGCATTAGCACTATTATCTTTTTCTTCTTCTTCTTCTATTGTTCCTCCCATCCCACTCCATTCTTTCCACGTCCATAAAGATTTAAATATGAGAGATTTAAGGTTTGGGAATAATATGATGATGTCTTTGTTGTTATTGTTTTTGGATGATTCTGATAATTCTTCTTCTTCTATGTCTATTCCCAAAAATTCATCTCCCACCTTTCGAATCATTGGAGCTTCCCTTATTTCTAATTCTTCGAGCAACGGCAGCTTCCCCAAAGGAGGCAACTGCTCTAGGTTTGGGCACTCGTCGAGATAGAGTTTTTTCAAATAGGTCAATTTGGACATCATCCAATTAGGATACATTGCGGTGCCCTCATAACCATAGATATGCAATTCCTGTAATGGAGTATTACGCAGGTAGTCTGGCAGAGACTTTAGCTTGTAGCACCACCCAATTTGCAAGGAATGAAGAAGTGGCATTATTTGAATTTTTGGAGTATTATTAGTAACAAAAGCATTAGCACTATTATCTTTTTCTTCTTCTTCTTCTATTGTTCCTCCCATCCCACTCCATTCTTCCCAGCTGTCCATTTGGGTAAATTCGAGAGATTTAAGGTTTGGGAATATGATGATGTCTTTGGATGATTCTGATAATTCTTCTTCTTCTATGTCTATTCCCAAAAATTCATCTCCCACCTTTCGAATCATTCGAGCGATATCTATTACTAATTCTTCGAGCAACGGCAGCTTCCCCAAAGGAGGCAACTGCTCTAGGTTTGGGTAAAATTCGATCATAAGGCTTTTCAAATAGGTCAATTTGGACATCATCCAATTAGGATACATTGTGGTGCCCTTATAAGAAACAATATGTAAAGATTCCAAGCGGGGAGGTGGCTCTAAGGCATTTAGAATGGCTACATCTTTCTCCATTTTTCTTCTTCTTTCTTCCTCTGTCTCTTCCTCTTCCTCCTCTTCCTCTGTCTCTTCCTCTTCCTCTGGCTCTTCCTCTAATGTCTTAAAATATAGCACCAAATCACGGAGGTCTTTCTTCTTCTTCAATGTATTCTCGATCGCACCAGAATCTACCACATCACTCAACCCGTATATTTCAAGTTTCCCTTGAATGTGGTTCAAATGTTCTAATTCTCCCAGTTTACATATTTCTTCGCCCTTACCGCCTACAGGAAAGTATCCTAATGTTTTAAGACAAGTTAATCTCCCAATTCCCTTCGGAAACGATTTTATTCTTATTCCATCAATCAGGAGGTGTCTTAAATTAAATAGTTTACCTATACCCTTGGGTAATTTCTCAAGTTTCCAACAACCACTAACATCCAAACTTTGTAAATTACATAAATTACATATACTTTCAGGCAATTCTTTTATCTTTATACAAGATAACTTGAGTAATCTTAAATGTATCAATTTTTCCACCTCATTTGGAAGTTCCAAAATGGACTCACCTTCCAAATGTAATGTACGGAGACATGTCAAATGGTCGAATAACTTGGGTTGGACAATCGGAGAAGAAATAAAATCCAAATTTAAAAAGCGTAAATTTTTCGCTTCATAGACAAATTCAGGAAATGTTTCTTTAATTATTAATGACAAATGGCGAGCCCTCTTAAAGTCTTTCTCAACCTTGTCACCACTATAATTGATTGTGAAGCACACATCTTTTGCCATTGATTTTGCAAAGTTATGCACAATATCATGCATTTTGCAACTTACAATTTTACCATCATTCCCATCTTTCTCAAAGTCTTGAAAAAAAGAGCGCATGGCTAAATTTTCAAAGTAGTGCTCTGCTTTAACTTCCATCTCCATATTTCCTTTTGAGTTGATATATCCTTGTGCCATCCAATTGATGATTAACTCAAATTTATTGAATTGATAATCTTTTGAAAAGGCAGCACAAAATAAGAAACATTGTTTCTCTGACGAGGACAATTCATAATAACTCAAAAAAAATGGCCCCAAAAGACCATTTTCAAGATCTTCTAATTTCCATAAATCATCGTGCAAAACCTTTTCCCACTCTTTTCTACTCATCTTGCCACGTAGGTAACTCCCTAGAATCTTTGCAGCAAGTGGCAAACCTTTACACTTATTTGCTAGTTGTTTGCCCAACTCTTCTAAATCCCTACTTTGCTCTCCATAGTCATCAGAAAATGCCATTTTATTGATAATCAACCAGCAATGCTCGACTGACAAATTCCCTAAATTGATAATGTCGGTTTTGGCGCTCCCCATCATGTGCGCAACTTCCTCATTACGTGTGGTGACTAAAATTTTACTACCGGCACCACATGTGAGAGCATTTTTGAAAGGCTCCCACTTTTCAGACTCTTTTATGGAGTCTTTAGCCCACACATCATCAAAAACAAGAAAGTACTTCTTGTCCCTAATCAAATCACAAACTATACGCAATAGAGCTTGCAATGTAGAAGTAGTATTATTAAGGGATTCATGTGTAGGGACAAGCTCCTGAATGATTGCTTTGGCAACCTTGCATTGATCAAAAGGATCAGAAACACAAACCCACATCCTTTCATCAAAATGGGCCTTCACCTCACTATGATTGTAGGCTATTTGGGCAAGAGTGGTTTTTCCAAGACCTCCCATGCCCACCAAAGATATGACACGGGGTTTTCTTTCCTTTGGACTACCCACGCCCAAGAGGTTGCTCAACAGCTCCTCCCTATAGTTATCACGACCAATTATATTAGACTCATCCACAAAGGATGTAGTTATCGGTCGCTCAACTACTTCAGGTTGCCTGTTAAAGTCAATCCCATACTTCTCTCTGTCATTGAAAATCCCATCTAATTTTTCATTCAGTGTTTTAATCTTGTGACCAAGATCATGACGCAGTGGAAGGTTAAAACAACATGATGGAGATGGGAAGAAGGAGCTTACCTTCTTCTTCACAACAGCTGGAGTGGTAATATCAGCTGGTTTTCCTTCTTCTTCCTCTATCTCTGGTTTTCCTTCTTCTTTCTCTATCTTTGCTTTGATCCTTGCAGTGCTCCAGGTGTCCAAAACGTCGTCCATCTCGTAGTATTTGTCTTGGAGCTTCCCTAACCAAAGCTTCTCAGCACGCTGCTTCACTGCATGTCTTTCCTCTGCATCGTCCATTATTGCCTTGATGAATCCGAGCTTGTCTTGAAGCTTTTGGACTTCATCATCAACGCCACCAAGCAACTTGATCTCTTCTTTAGCCAGCTGAAAAATGGTTGAAGTCAACTGCTTAAAGAGATCAGTAAGTAGTGCATCAGCTGCCATAGTTAATGGAGACTGAAAGTTAAGTTTGGATTGATAACACAGCAAGAAATGAACAGAAAGTAGGAAATTAGCAATAGTGCGGTTGAGTTTGTGCTTCTTCATTTCTCATGTTCAGCTTTTTATAAGGAAGTGGCTAAGTGGTACGTACATGTTGGAACATTTTAAATTACTTAAAAGACCAAGTTGCAGCATCTTTGACTTTGTCCATGTGATAGTAAATACGCGCGTGCCCCAATACACAACGGTAGTTATGTGGTTCAATATATACTTACTAATTATTCAGCAAAAAAAAAAAAAAATATATATATATATATATATATATATACTTACTAATTAAAGGGCATTGATCAGGATATGTAAAAGGAAATGACGTTTAAAATCTTGGTCCTCTTCTTTGCTTCATTTCAACAAAATGAACAGGTCTTTTCCGGAATGGACACTACAATTCTGTACCACTATAGTCGTTCCAGCTTCATCAGTGAAATTGTTTTCATTTTTTCATTTCTTTCTTTCTTCTTTTATTTTTTTTCAAAATTTTAAATCAATACTTAAATTAGGATCTGTACAGTTCTTAAAAATAAAAAACAACTAAGAAAGTAAAGGATAAAAAATATATGCTTAGGGAGCATTAACCAACCATCTACTTGATGGGTAAAGGTAAAGGATAAAAAAATATGATATGTGTTATGTGTGTTTGGGTTTTTGTTTTTTTTTTTTTTTTTTTCGGGATTGGACATCTTGAAGTCATTTGCATTAAAAGTTGACAGAGGAGAAGGGGTGGGTACCGAGGCCATTTCAGTGGCCGTTGTGGGTGGTTGAGTGGGCGGATCCGGTGAGTGATGGCCTGAGTTTTCCATGTTTTCCTTTGCAAAAAAACCTGGCACATTTATTACATTTTTTCTTGAAGCTTGAAAAGGCGGGGCCCTTAGCCAGGAGCCATATTGTTGATCTTTTTGTTGGAGAGAGCCTTCACTGTCAATCCATTTATTGCAGTCTTTATCACCATGGGTAAGGAGCCCACACCAATAGCACAAGTTAGGTAGACGTTCGTATTTAAATGAAACCCAGTGCTCTCTGCCATTCTCCAGCGTGATGAGTCTGCCCCTGCATAGAGGTAGAGAAATATCAACTAAAACTCTAACTCTGATGAAGCTGCCACCGTCACTGTCAGGGGCATCAGAGGGGTGGATGATGGTTCCTATGGCTTCACAAATCTGCTCTGCAACTTCTCTGTTTCGGAACCTAACAGGTATATCAAAAACTTGAACCCAGAAAGCTACCTTCTTCATTTCTATGGGGTTGGGGGTTGTATCTTTATCATATTGGGTTAATACCACTAAATGTTTGTCAAAGGACCAAGGTTCTGACTTGATGATTCTATCAATGTCTCCCCTGTTATCGAAGGAGAAAAGCATCAGATGGTTACCTAGATTTTTTATTTTAAAACCTGACTTGGATCTCCAAAGAGGAGTGAAAGTATTGGCTATGGCTTCAATATTGAGAGGACGTTTTGTGAGGAACCTAGCTACAATGGCGAACTCTTCTATGGCTTGCTCCTTTCGCAGACGGAGGCCGGATCCTTCTTTTTCAAAGAGGGAAAGCGAGCTCCAGTGTTTTGTAATGTCCTCCATTGATGGTGTTCTAGAGATTAAAAAACTATTCTAGGTGTTTCCCAGACCCCTGAAGAAAAACCCACAAGCCTTGGGATAACGTAGTTATCTCAAGGGACTAAACTCACCTTCGCTGGGAAGGGACGACAATGTCACTGGCTAGGTGAAGTTTCCAGAGGGAGACTTTCCTAGCAACAGGACAACCCTAGGGCGTTGCTGTAGTACATGTGTTTAAGCTGCCACTTCTCATTCAATAGACCTATTTTCATTAAATAGGTACATTTTCGATTAATAGGTATCTTTGATATATTCAATATAAAGGGTGATGATTTTTCAATAAACACTTTTTGGTTTATCAAATTTGAAGAGTTATGACATTTCAAAAGGCACCTTTTGACATAAAATAACATTGTTTTTTTTTTGCTTAACTAATAAAACTTTGTGCCATTTTTTTCAATATATATATTTTTATTTTTAATTTTATGCATTTTTACTGACTACTCAAACTAAAAAATAATGCCTTTTTTTTTTTTTTGAAACTCATTCAATAGTTATTTCCAGCATTGCACAAGTTAACGACTAATCTATATATATACATATATATATATCTAAACTATTTTATATATACCTATATATTACACAAACTAAATTAGATACACAATATTCTATTCCTTACTATTTCTCACAAAAAACTACTAATAAATAAAATAACATTGTTTTCTTTTACCTAACTAATAAAACTTTGTACCATTTTTTTTCAATATTGTTTTTTTTTTAAAAAAAATTTTATGCATTTTTGCTTACTATTCAAACTAAAAAATAATGTCTTTTTTATTTTTTTTTCTTGAAACTCATTCAATAGTTATTTCCATGCATTGCACAAGTTAAATGACTAATCTATATTTATATATATCTAAAAGTTGAGACGTAGCATTTAATATTACTATGTTCCTATTAAGCCATCTCATCAGCTATATCATACTCTTTTTCTATTTAAATAATTTTTCTCTTTATACTTTTAAAATTTTTTTATATAAAATAATTAAATACAAATCATGTACAAACATTATTATTCATTAGATAAAATATTCAACTTTTTTCTTAAAAAAAAAAAATGTAGGGACAACAAACAACTTGTTTGACAATAAATGATCACGTGAGAACAAACAAAGGAGGAAGACAATCAAAAGATAGGGATCTTAGGGTTTCCTATACATAACACAACTTGTTTGAAAATAAAATATTTACACAATTGGGTGGGGTTGTTATAATTCCACTAAGCATGATTAAAGAAAAATTATGTAAGGGTCCATATAATTCTACTAAGCATGATTGAAGGGAAATTATGTAGGGGCCCTTATAATTCCACTAAGCATGATTGAATGAAAACTGTGTGAATTCCTACAAACATGATTGAAGGAAAATTGTGTAGGGACAACAAACAACTTGTTTGAAAATAAATGATCACGTGAGAACAAACAAAAGAGGAAGACAATCAAAAGCTAGGGGTCCTAGGGTTTCCTATACATGACATAACTTGTTTGAAAATAACATATTTACACATTTGAGTGGGGTTGTTATAATTCCACTGTGCATTATTAAAGGAAAATTATGTAGGGTCCATTCCCTATGTACATATGTGCGTTTACATTGATGATGAAGCCATTGCTTTCCTTTTGCATTTGGAAGAGTTGTTGATGCGCAGATGGTGGAGGATTCTTTTGTTTCTCAATATATCACAGCCTGCACACACAAAACGAGAAAGCAAGTCCATATTTCTAAAAACCAATACCCAGTTGAACTTATATATGTGAGTGCTTTAAGTAGTCCACACCGTTATGTAAGTTGTGCTTTTCATTTTTTTTTTTTGAAAATAGTTGTGCTTTTCATGATTAGGTGGCAAGCAACTTGTTTAATATGCAAGTGGCTATTGTTAATTAAAAAAAAAAAGAGAAAAATATACCAACAAGTGGACTCGACTACGGACCTTTTTTATACAAGTAAATTAATCAACAAGAAGCACAACCCACCACCAAACCAGAAAACTATATCCTTTTGGCATTATATACCATGTAATTGCTCTTTTCCCAAGCAAGTAGCAACGTCGCATGAGAAAAAGAATCTTATAAAGAAAAAAGATTAATTTGCCACCTAATCAAGATAAAGCACAATGTACCAAATATCTTTCGTGCGTGTTCTCTCTAATGTGGAAAGACAGGTTTGCTTTTATCCCTTTATACAAAAGGTTTAGGCCTTTACGGGCCCATTTTTCCCTATTGGGTTATAAAAATGGAAGGGTCTTAGGCTCTATTTTATCAAATTTGCTTAGGTTGTTTCGCAGCAGATCCATTTTGGGCTTTTCTCCTTTTTCATGGTATTATGGGCTATTCCAGGCCCACAATTACTCTTCTTGGAAGAAGTCCCTTCTAGATGTTACCTTTCAGTATATTATTCTGTCAATCTTCAACCTTTATTTCACTTTTTATTTTTTATTTTTATTTTTACTAATTCTCTGTATTACTTTTTTTTTTATGAACTCTCTATATTACTTATTCTCTATGAGAAAACAAATCCATATTATATATATTAATTACTGGCTATTTGCCATTAATAAAACCAATATGCTCCTGCCTCAGTTTAAATAACTCATTTAATGAACTTTTGATTATAAACTTGTTACTTGTAGCCCCACTTACAAGCCTCATTCATCATCTTTCTGAACCAATAAGTACAGCAAGCTATATGTAAAGTTCAAATAAATAAAAAATTAAGGAACGTTTTTACATAGAACATTGCGGATTAATATATTCTATTGGCTACTCTTTAATAATTCCCGCTATTATATCATTATTTTTATTTACCATTTCAAGGCAAAGTCACGAGGGTAACATGATTGCAACATTGTATATAATCATTGGTCTTTATGTGAGGAACATTTACATAGAAAATTGAGAATAAACATATTCTATTGGCTACTTTTTGATAATTCTCTATATCATATTTTTTTGTATTAAAAAAAAAAAATCTATTTTGACCATTTCAAGGCAAAGTCATGAGGGTAACAAGTCACAACATTTTATGTAGTCAATAGTTTTATGTAATGAACTTTTACATGAGGAGTGGGAACAACGGTATTCTGTAAGATATATTATATATCAACTCTAAACTCTATACTCTATTCTAATGATATTGTATTCGCTACTCTGCCTTAGACCAACACTTATCCCCTCCCCTTCCAAATTTATATAAAATAAAAAATAAAAATCAACTCTACCACAAACATAGCATGCTATTTCACATAATCACAACTTAAATTAAAAGTTTATAATCGTACTTTAACATGATTTTGTCATGACATTTTAAATTTAATAAGGATTTGGTGCAAAAACTGTTGGATATTATGAATGCCTAAGTAAATAATAAATTAAGCTTAATGCTTTGTCTATACAAAGAAAAGCACAGCCATACATGCCCACAGAGAGAGGCTCAAGGCTAATTTGTTGGATGCTATTAAGAGATAAAAGTTTGCCATTGCTCTTAAAATATGTACATTTTTATGGAATATTTATGCTTCTAGTTTTATGGCCCGTTTGGAAGTTTAGAGAGGAAGGAGAGTAGAGAGGAGTAGAGGGAAGGAGAGTAGTGGGGAGGAGAGTAGAGGGGAGTGATTATCCTCTAACTTGTTTGGATATTTATAAAATTAGTAAAGGGGAAGGGAGTAATTAGCCATTTTTCTTATTTGGATGTTTTAAAAATTAGAATGAAGAAGAGAGGAAATGATTTAAATAGACAAATTTACCCTTATTTGATTTGTTTTAAAATTAAAATTTTCCTCCATTTTCTCATTAATGAAATAGAGAATAAAGAACATTCTAATCACAGATTATCACTAAAATACATAAGCTATATCAATTTTCCTATAAAAGAATCCAATGAAAGATAAAACGCAAGAAAATCAAGAACTAGAATTAAAGGAAAAAAAAAAAAAAAAGGAATCTACAGAATTACGGAAAAAAAAAAAAAAAGGTATCTACAGAATTACCTTCAAGTGGATTGGTAAATGCCTTAGCTTGTGAAGGCAAAGTTGCCGAGAAGAAAACTACCATGAGACACAAACATAGATACTGTTCGGCCATATTTCTTTTTCTCAAGAATCAAACTAGGAATTCTTGGCCATATATAACACTCTAACTTGCTTTCCCAAGAAAATAAAACATTTCAATCCAAGGCAACCAAGTAAGTAATTGTAAAAAACCTGTATACATAACAGTTTTTAACTACAAGTTTCTGTCATTTTCCTCTGTTTTCTCAGAGTCCAAACAGAGTAGAGCAGAGTACTGCTAAAAGTACCAGTGCACATTGATAAAACACGATCCAGAACACAATTCCAAACAAATAAAAAATAAATTGAAGTTCAGAAATATATCGTGAAAAATAGTGAAATTTTGGACCTCTAAAGCCAAAAGAACACTGAAAATCAGCCAAAAACAATCACAGAAACAGTCACTATTTAGACGATTGAGATTCAATTTTTTTTTTCATTCATCTTAAATTTTCTTAAAAAACAAACAAAGATTATTTATATAATCAATTTGTAATTTTGTTAATTTAAAAAGGGTAAATGGGAGAATTCATTTGATTAATAATTTATCTACTCCACTCTCCCTCCAAATCTCTCCAATTTGGGGGAATTAAAAATAAGAGGTTAGAGGTAATTGGAACCCCTCTAAACCCCTCCAAACCCCTTACCCTCCATCCTTAAAAAACTTCCAAACAAGGTAATTGAATAACTCTCCCTCCCTTTACTCTACTCCCCCTCCTTTTATAAACATCCATATAGGCCATTAGTGTTAGTTTATAAAAGAGCCTATACATGACAGCTTACCTTTTTGAAAGCTTGATGCGGTGCCTATACAGACGGGCTGTGACCTTAAGTTAAAATTCTTCTTATGGAAGTCAAACATTGCAAAGAAAAAGTATCAAATTACTAAGACTGAAACGTTATTTAGAAAACAGTATTATTGATCATAAGTTGGCCAACAAGTAACTAGTAAACTATTTGAATTAATTAACCACCATGAGAGGCAATTACCCTACTATGTTTCCTGACGTTCGTCTATGTATGTTCCTAAGAAGTACACCGGTCTTTTTTTCTTTTTTTGTCTATTTGATATTTAGAAGTTTCTGAATGAATTTTTTACCGAGCAATAACATTAGTGGTGCTAAAAATTCACATGGCTATTTTTAGCACTACTAATACTAAAAACCATGTTGTAATGGTGGAGGGAAAGCTAAAAAATTTGGCTATTGAGTTATAGTGCACAGCCAAAGATGGTTGTACACTGTAGCTAAGATGGTAAAAAAAATATATATATATATATATATATAAAATTTTATATTATTTTATTGTGTCGTTAGTGGTGGTTATTATTTATTGTAGTAGATATATTATTTTATTGTGTTGTTTATATTATTATATTGTATTCAATACTAAAACAAAATCACTAATATTGGATGTTTTGTAAAGTGAGATGATAAAATAGATAAAGTAACTTTTTGTGCAGCCAAATTGCTAAATTTTTGGCACCACCAATGTGGATGCTTAACAAGTTATTGAGTGATGTAACTTGAACCCATCTCTCTCTTTCTCTCTCTCTCTATATATATATGTATGTATATATTAATTCATGGTATAATGAATAAAAATTGCCTTCATTCTACAAGTGGAAAAAACCCATATGAATTATGCCGCTTTGCTGAAAAAAATTGTAAAAAACTTGAGTTTGATAAATTTTTAAATAAGATGACAAATATCGAATTATTATTTGTAATTTATTGATAGTATAAATATTCCATTTTTATAGCACAAATTATGTATAGTTTTTAAAAATATAAATTTTGTGAATCTATTTTTTATTAGTTTTTATATGAAAATCATCTTATCTAACTAGATAAAATAATATAATTTTAACTATAATTTAGTTATCATTTATTAGTCTAGATTTGTGAAGAAGTAAAAAAAATTTAGTGGTAGTGTTTACTATATATATATATAGGATTGGGTTCAATTTACATCTAGGGCATGTTTGGTAAACTATAACGGTAATTACATGGGAATAAGAATAGGTATTTCAGGGAATAAAAGATGTTGTAGTGTAATTCTTATTACTATTCATTTGTTTGGTGACAACATAATAATAGAATCCTTAAGACAATGGAATGAAAGTATTTTTTTCTTCAAAATTAAGATATATTTTAAGAAATATTTTACTCATATAATTATATTTCCTAAATTTTTTTTTTATAAAATTGAAAGAGTAATTTTTTTTTTTATGATTATTTGTTTTCATAAGAAATGACTATTCTATGTAATAAAAATATAACCAAACTATTAAATAGTTAAACTGTAAAAATAACTATTATATTACAGTACCTATTATAGTTTACCAAATGTACGTACTGCCTTACGGTAACTTTAAGCAACGTCAGGCTGGAACATAATGTCTGTTGGCTGAGTCTTTCTAAGGCATTAGAGATATATGTCTAGAACTGCCTTAATGCAGTTCCAACCCATTCATCCTCAATATTGAACAAAGTCTCAATCAATGGGTACGAACAATGTTAAGGAGGGGGCCGAGGATTCTCCATATTCTTCTAATAGGCTTTAATGGATCAACACTTTCCAGCCTAGGTCCATACTATGGGTAATGACGCAATTTTTTCAATGTAAAATTCTAAAGTGGGCTAAAATGGGGTTGGACTCTAGAATGAGCCCAGCCCAAACATTTTGGTCCATGTTTGTCTGTTTGAAATGGGCTTCTCTCACATAGGTTTTTTCACGTCTCTCTTTTTTTACTTTTTCTTTTTTATCCACTTAATTTTAGATGTTAAAATATAAACATTTTCGTTTTAATTGTGGATATATGTGTAAAATATTAAATATAAAAAAGCATGAAAGTTTTTTTTTGATTAATTATAATAAATAATTAATGGATTAGTGTGTTTCTTTCTTTCTTTTTTTTATTTTTTAATTTTAGAGAGAGAGAGAGAGAGAGAGAGAGAGAGACTATAGTGTGAGTATCTTTTGGATTTAGGTCGTGAAATATATTATGATACATGGGTCTAGGTTTGTCCAATGCCCAAAATGTTGTTAGTGCAATTGTAATCTCACAAGTCACAAAATGTAATTCCATCCATTTCCAAGATCGTTATTGCTTGTAGAAATTGAAGACTACTTATTAATGTTGTATACTTCTATCCATCTTCAGGCAGTTCACATGTATCCTTCAAGCAAGCCGCCAAAGTTTTTACCAAAAAGAAAATGAGAGAAAGGACAGAGATCAAGAGAAGATTGAAGATGATAAACAGAAGACACACCAACAAGGCACAGGGACATTTAAGACAAGCATGGGCTTGGCTTGTTATGAGGTGCGTACATGAACGACTAAATTGTACACGATAACATTTCCTTGAAGTAAATTTAACGACAATTTTTTAATACTAGATAAGATCCTTATACATTGAAACAAACAAGCCAAATATTATATATTGTTGGGTGCTGTTAAGAAAGAAACGTTTAAGTAAGGAATTAAGAGTATAACCGTTGCTTCTTATCTAAACCGAATATTTCCGCTTTGTTAATTAATTTTTCTTTTTTTTTAAAAAGCACAACCATACACACAGAGATAATGCAAAGAATAAGAAAAGAAAAAAGTGAAAGCCAAAGGAGCTTCTTATGTGTTAACAGCTTCAAGCTTTTTGGATGCAGTCAAAAAATAATGGACATTTACGCTTACGTAAGGGATATAACTATAAACATTAATATTGCTTCTGACGTTTGTTAAGCTCAAGCTTTGTTGGATATGCTGTGATCAAGAGATGAAAGTTTGCCCATACTGTTAAAAAAATCTGTTCACTAATTATGCAAGGGTTCATATTATTTTATGCTTCCAATTAAAAAAGAAACTATACTTACTCTTTGAACCATTTTATGAGTGCAGCCAAACATAGAGCTTAACCATGCAATTCGATTAAAATGTTCTCTCTATCTCTCCAAGAAACGAAATTTGCGTAGCTTGTCCGTTCATGTGATACTTTTTGAGTGAGAGCTGAGTAAAAGATGTAATTCTAAAATGAGCTCAGCCCAAACAAAATTGGGTCTATGTTTGTCTGTTTGATATTGATAACGAGTAATTGCCAAGATAAATTCTTGGGATAGAATCAAAGGATTTTAATCAATGCCGGGATACTATAGTATTTATAGTTTTAAATTATTCATTAACTTGTGTAATTACTTTTTTTTTAATTTTTATAATTAAATATTTGGGTAGGGGATTTGAAATTAGATTTGTGATTTTTTTTTTTTTTTTGATAATTTGATTGTTATAATGGAGGAAAGAAGATTTGAACCTTGATGTCTTGGAAACATCAGAAAGTGTCAATTAATTAAACTACAAAGTTCTTGGTATGTATATTTATTTTATTTTATATATATATATATATATATATATATATATTTTTAGAAACTCATGTATAACCATTTAAAGTAGGAAGAGATCAATTTCAAGAATTGAGATTTGGTGCAATAGTTAGGGCAATTGCACCATACAATAGGACATCAACGGTTGAGATTAAAAGTTGCAAAAGTCACATTTAAAAGTTACAAAAATTCACTTTTAATCTCAACCCTTAAATAATTTTTTTTTTTTTTTTTTTAACTCTCAACTTTTTACCATTTCACTTTTACACTTTATTTTTTCACCTCTCTCACACACCATGGTTAATTGCATGGTTATCTATTGCACTGGATCTCAATCCCGATTTCAAAAAGCTCAAAATATATATCTTATGGTTAATTTGGGTCGCAGTGGCATTATTTTCAAGAGGGTCAATAAAAAACATATATAACCAATATATAAAGTTTTACATTTGCTTTCTACAAGATTTCTTATTTTGAAATCGTTGCAATATATCTTCATCATCAATTTTACAAGCTACATCTCTTTAATGTATATAACCAATCAATCATTCATTCACTTATCTCTCATTTGATTGATTTATTTCAAAATTCTTAAGATCTAGCATTTTTATAAATTTTAAAGATTAACATATTTCTACTTTTATTGTTGGGTTTTTTATTTTTTATTTTTCTAGATTTTAGATCAAATTGTTTTTTTTTTTTTTTTTTTTTTTTGTTTAAAAAGTCCTACATTTGTTAAGAGGATCATATTCAAGCCTATTTCAGGTGGGCTTTAAAAAAAAATTATGGTAAGGTGTTTTAATATTTATTTTAAGGGGTCAAAATAAAAAAATAAAAAATTATATTTAATATTTTTTATTGCCTGTTCAGGGGTTCATTTGAACCCCTGGGCTCCAAGTGGAGCCGATGGGTAGTGACTCTTGACATATATAATATATCGGTCCAGGTCTGTCCAAAGGCCAAAATGTTGTTGCTAGTGCAATTGTAATATCACAATTCACAGGTCACAAAATGTAATTCCATCCTTTTTCCATGATCTTTGCTTCAAGAAATTGAAGACTACTTATTAATGTTCTATTCATCTTCAGGTGTGTACACCAACACGGCACAGGAACATGTAAGACAACCATGGGCTTGTCTTTTTGTTATGAGATGTACACCAACGACTATAAATGAAACTTCCTTTGAACTAAATTTGACGACGTTATTAAACGATAGAATCCAGAGGCCAGAAAAATTAGTTTTTTTTTTTTTTTTTCTTTGAGATACAAATACGGTTTATGTACGAATACGATGCCTTCTTATTTAATCCAGTAAACAAATCCTGTGTTGCTATATTCTGGACTGTGGTTGACTATAAATGTCACTACTCACGAGTCAATTCTCTTCAATAATTTCAGCTTCTACTTTGAAGCTCTTGTTCCCATGTGAAAGTAGACAGTTCGGTATTCATTTTAGCCGTGCATCTTGTTGGACTTCATTTCATAATGTTCCTAAACATACATGACTTTTTGTATACTGTTGGTTTCACTTGTAATTAACTCTCTCTACTAATGGTCTGTTCTGATATCAATTCTTACTTTTGAATAGAAGATTACTGAATTAATTCAGCCTGTGATAAAATGTGTATTGTTCCCCATTCAGTAATTAGCTAGAAATACTTTTGTATCTCAAGGTTTCCAAAGCATGGAAGCTATAGGATATAGAAATCTAAAAGAGACAATTAACTCATGTTCAGGGTGTGACGAAATGAAAAAACTATAGGGCTGTAGAAATCTGAAAGAGATTATCGACACATGTTCAGGGTGTGCTCAAATGAAGCTGTAGATGAATATCACTCTTCGTGTTGCGATAAATTTTGTATAAATATAATGTATCTTAGTTATGAAAATGATACCCATGAAAAATACTTTGAAAAGAGTATGAGAATGGCATAAAAAATGTAAATACAATGTACAGTCCCTAATTAGATTTTCCTTTATATATTTTGATGTGCTGCTTTACCACTTCGGGCCATGAGTATAAAAGATGTGGCATCACAATAGGCAGCTGACCAGTTTCAAAGCTCGGTGATGAACCAGAAAAAAATGTGAGAACTATGAATGGGAGGTGTAAACTGCCAAGATCCTTTGTCACAGCGCACAAGTCCCTGCTTGCCTCAGCCTTACACTGACTCGACTCTAATAACGTGCCAACAGCTCAAGTACTAGTAAGAATAATGGCTGATTGAATGCCCCATGTCATCAGATAGCTAAGTGCCTCCCAAATTGTTTAGAGAATCACCCAGGAATGATGAACCAAATCATTCATATACCACACAGGCTGATTGAACATTATTAACACACTAGCACTTCTCTCGCCTGCAACATTATCTTAGGTCATTAATGATCAGAAAAATGAAATTTAACAAAATCATGCACTTGTACAAACAATTTTTTCTGTTACTTTAGAAACCACCACCTGCCTCTATAGTGAATGATAAACCTAATAACCAGCCATTAACATTCAAACAAAAAAGATAGGGAAAATTGTAATTACAGATATGCATAACATCAATTGCATAGTTTCCAATTCATGTGTATCACTCGTTGACCTCATTTCATCTTGAGATCCATGACAAGCTACACTCACAATGCTGAATGGATCCTCATCGCTCAGCATAGTTGCATCTATGAACTTGGCATAAAAATTTATAGACAAGGTAAATGATGTAGGGCAGATAGGTAGGGAGCTTTGTTATTCTAACATATGAAGCTTTGCAACCAATGGAGCTTATCAAATATATCTTGCACCAGAATGTCAGACATGGCTATCTGAGGTGCATCCTTGCTTAACAATTTTCACCAATATAAAACTGTGCTTCTCCAATAGGTTTTAACTGCATTAATTTTTACAAACAAGGTCAATGATCCAGGACAAAGTATAGAAAATAGAAAAACATACTTATGAGCAATGCTTGACATATTAATCAGGTGAGGATACAAAGATGAAACTCTGTGTTGTTTTTTGTGTCTGATTAATAAGCACTGGAGTTGTTGTAAAGAAATACTATTGTAGTGGGGAGTGTAGTTACTGAGAGGGAATATCTTCAAAGCCATTTTGTGTGAGAAAATAACGATAGCTACCTGTGTTTGATGAGATATGCAGTACCAAAACCCCAAAGTTTCATGCGGTTCAATTTCAGGTACTTTGCAAATAAGTGGTTGCCTGAGGTCAATCTCAGAAAACACAATGGGCAATGAACTGCAAAAGAAAGATTGGATAGCTAAGAACATATGTTTTGTGCACATAGTCACCACAAATAGATGTTCAAATCAGAAAATGGAAAACCTTTAATGTTTTCCTGATGATGAGGAGGAAATGGAAACATTAAGGCTTCAAATGATGAAACTAAAGCCCAACTTTGCAAGTCATCATCACTATAAAACTCTCCACCATAGTGCACAACACCATTTTCCATGCTTATAACTTTGTGCGACTAACTTAATGATCCTCATCTGTGATTTGAGTTGAGAATGACAACCACAATTAAGATATAAATGCCGTGAAAGACAGAAGAAATTTTAAGCAATTATGTGCCAAATATAGAACAAAATAAAGCATCAAATTGATTCATTAGATAAGATTTAGTCAATGGCTATATCAATATGCAAAAAGTAAAGACTAACTTCATTGGCAGTTTAGAATCTTTGTTCATATCCCCAAGTTCTTTCCAAAATTCCTTGTAATGTGGGGATTGTTTCTTCTGGCTGGGAGAAATAAAGAAGCCCCGATGATTTGATCTTTAACTTCATTGGCCTCGCCATTCTGTTTGCCATTATCAGTTTCTATGGGCTCTTTCTATCAATCTTGCATAAAGTTTGAGTGGGGCTTTGCACACACATTATTTCTTGGAGGCAGATTTGCAAGGTAAGGGATAAGAAGCCCAACATCTTCCACACAGGGATTATTCAAGGTTACAAGCATCAATTAGAAATTTAGAACTTCAAAGAAAGAAGTTTAATGATGGCATATTTATAAAATACTTAAATCGCAATGGACAACAATTAAAATGCTCCAAAATAGATATCAATCTTAAAAGTCAAATCTCTATTTCAAGGAGATATAACATGCAAAAAGGAATTTAATGCTTTAGACAGTCTCCAACGTGCCACTAACACCACCTAGTGTCCTCATTAGTGTGCCACATGACCACTTCCTCTTATGCAAGTTATGGTTTCCCATAAGGAATATAGTTTTGAGTTCAGCATGCAATAATAATCAAAACAACACTCTTTTACAACTTCTAGGATCACTGTAACCTAAAAGACATCTACGATGTTTGTTGGCCCTGAATTGTTTCTCATTACCCCTTTTCCTCTGCAGATTTTGTAACAAAAAAAAAAAAAAAAAAATGAAGCCCAATTGTCTTTTTTTCTAAATTTGTTCTCTATTTAGAGAGTATAAAATGCTCTAACTAGTAATTAATTGCTTAGGATACAAAATCAATACAAGATTATAGCCCAATTTTGAAGAACTTTCTTTTCAACAATTAAGTACAGGTTCAGATCAATACAAAAATTTCTCAAGTGTTCTGTTAAGATAGCTATTCATATGGATGTAGCTTACCACTGTAGTGGCCCTTTAACTTGATGTCACTGAAACCACTCTAAATCTTTATGATTGAACATTGGCTGCATGAATAGTTCATTGAACCACCTGAAAGTTATGTCAAAACCAAAAGGATAATTAATAACCTAATGAAGGTTTTGCAATGGTAGATGGGTATATAAGACCATCAAAGCTCAAAAGTTGAGCATGCCTTGAGGAGTACTAGAATGCCATTATCAATTGTCTTCGGTATTTCTACCTCAACCGTAAGCCCACCCCTCCTAATTTCCTGCATGAAACAGGGCTTTATAAAAAATCGCATAACATGATTGGCAATCATTCCATCTCAATTTTATAATAATGATTTTTGCATAAATATCCACATATCCCATTACTCTCCAAATTTGGGTTATAAAAGAGTGTTTGCATTTACTGCAGTACAGATCAGTGTCAATGCCAAATTAAACTAAATTACCTCAAAAATCATAGAAGCCATTTCCTGGGTTCCGCCTCCTTTAATTACACAGACCTGAGTGAACATGAGATGGTAATAATTTTCAATTTCAAATATGGGCAAAAGAAGACACAATAGTGTACAATTAGATCTGGATTTACGAATGAATAGACAAGTTGATCTGATTAATGCTCCAATCTTGAATGTTGTAAAAAATTACTATGGACCTCATGATGCACCAAGAATGATATCAGCTTGTTTATGGATGTAATTCACTACCTTTGGTGTCAGAGAAAATGTAATTCAAGCATAAAAGTTCCATATCCTCCTCATGTGAGCACAAAGGCCTCTTTAGTCAACACCATTTGGATCATGTATTCTTTCAACATCAAATTTCATATTTGTGTCAAACACTATCATCATTAAAGTACAAATCCCAAAGTTGATCTGTAAAATCAAATTTTTAGTCTCTTTTTGGATGTCATAATTCATAACCAGGTCAGATTTCTGGAGATTGTATAGTATTTTGTAAATTGCATATCATTCTACATTAATTTTAAAAAAATTAAAAAAAAAAAAAAACAACAACAACAACAACAAAAAACAAAAAAAATTGAAATTTTGGATGGTGCAAGTTTGGAAAGCAAAATAAATTTAAATTAAAAAAAAAAGTATTTTGTTCATTCAAAAGTGAAAAAAAAAAAAAAAAACTGCTTTATCAACAAAAAACTGAACAATTTCTCCAACACCAAAACAAGTGATATGACAATTATAAGATATGAATTAAAAAATAAAAAATCAGGACTCAACCCACATGTATGTATATCTTTCATTTTAAAAAATTGATTTGGTAACAGATACGATTAAAAGATTCACCATGTTAGAATGGGATTTAAGATCCAACAACACTTACATAATTTTCAGCTCAACATGAACAGTGTTGCAGGTACTGGATGTAGTCCTTATGATGTCAAGATCATCTTTGCATCAAGCTTTTCCACCATTTAAATTGATTTCACTGCCACAATCAAGTAGTATGATCAAAACATGGAATTGAAATCAGGACCAGTAAAATATCACAATAAGAAGAGTAGATACAAAAACAATAAAGCACACAAACCTGCACTGTAAGGCTAGGGAGGAATTGACCCTTTTGGCTCTAACGTAAGAGTAAATATAATGTTGCAAAAGGGAGATTTAAGGTCACCCCAAGCTTCAATTTTATATTCCTCTTCTCTATCAGTATCATCATTCAAAAAAAACTCTACTTGTAGATAAAATTCATGACCCCTGACGCACAAACACACAAAAATTCAATGAAACCAATCAACAAACAGCTAAAGTAGTTTTGATAACTATAATTGTTAATCTGAACACACAATGGGATTGAAACAGTCAATCCAACATAGGAATATTAGCGGTAAGCAGGAATAAGAGGCACAGTGTAGCAATATGGACACAGATTTAAATGTAATGTTCATAATGTTCATAATGCTTGCTCTTACTACCCAATCTCATAATATGTATCTGTCCGCTTCACGAATCCCCCTCATCAATGTCTACTTCCACTTGTTCATCCGCCTCATACCAGCCCCATCATCCTCATACTAATGGCTAATGCCCAAAAGAAAAGCACATGAGTTGTGTCAGATTAATCTAAATTCGGAAAATCAACAAAACTTGCAAGACCCATATATTATGATATCAAACCAAAAATGAACAAGAAAAAATAAATTTTAATCAAAACCCATACTAATAAAAGATTGGGCCAACAAGGACCAAAATTATAAAAAAAAATTTATCAAATTTAAGCAAAACGAATTTTCAGCTTATGGGAATTATAGATATAAAGAACATTACGAATGCCCAGAAAGAAAAAATAAGTACGTTAGATTTGGAAATAATTAATGGGCATACGAGATTGAATGATTTGGTGGCAGTGGGTTTGTGAATTTGAGTAATCTGATAAAATATATCAACTTTAAATGGATGAACATTACGTTGCAAAATTAAAAATAAAAGAAGAAGACGAGGGAAGAAAAGAAGGAGAGTTACCTCTGACAGATTGTTTGAATCAAACTGGGGTTGATCGTTACTTTACCGTATGCCGATGGTTGGGATGTGAGAAATAATGGGCCAGTAATCTCCTATCTCTCTTTCACAACGTTGCTTGAGAATTGGACAGTAATGAATGAATAATTTCTGTAATGGAGTAGTACGCAAGTAGTCTGGCAGACATTTTAATTTGTGGCAGCCCTGAATTGTCAGGCTTTCAAGCCGTGGCATTGTTTTTATTATTGGATCTGAAACGAAACCACTATCTTTTTCTTCTTCCACTTCTAACCTCTTTCCACCCATGCCAATCCATTCTTCCCAGCTCGGCAAATAAATAATTTCGAGAACTCTCAGGTTTGGGAATATATTTATGATGTGGTAGTCGTCTTTCTTGCTTTTGTTTTCGGATTCTATTCCTAAAAATTCATCTCCCCACTTTTTCACATTTTCTACACGCCGTATATTTAATTCTTTGAGTAACGGCAACTTCCCCAAAGGTGGCAAACACTCTAGCTGAATGCACCAATTGATATCAAGACTTTTCAAATTGGTCAAGGACGTCATCCAATTAGTATACACTGCGGTGCTCATGACCCACTTAATTGATAATTTTTTCAAGTGTGAAGGTGGTTCTAAGGCATTCAAAACTGCTAAATCACTCTTCATTCTTCTTCTACTCTCTTCCCCTTTCTCTTCGAATTGACCTTCATCGAGAAAATCTAGTTCCAAATCGTGGAGATGTATCTTCTTCTTCAACTGTGCATTCTGGGCCTCCCCTACATCTACCACATTTCCCAACCCATGCATTTTAAAGCTCCCTCCAAAGTTGGTTCAAATTTTTTAGTTCTCCAAGTTTACATCCTTCTTTATCATCCTTACCACCTCTGTTGAAATCACTTAATGTCCTAAGACAAGTCAATTTCCCAATCCCATTTGGAAATTTTAGTTTGAACCAGCTATCATTTGTATTAAATCTAAGCTGTCTTAAATTAATTAGTTTACCCATCCCCTGTGGTAATTTCTTGAAATATTCACCATTATCAATATTCAAAGTTTGCAAATTACAAAGATTACATAAGATTTCAGGCAATTCTTCTATTTCAACATTCTCATACATATGGAGACACCTTAAATGTATCAAATTTTCCACCGCATCTGGAAAAATCGTAAATGGGCAATCCAAAATTAATGTTCGTAAACATCTAAAATGATGGCATGAGTCGGATAGGTGCATGTTAAACTCATAGTCCCTTTCACGAGAATGAAGAAAGAGTGTGCGTAGATTTTTTGCACGGCAAACAAGTTCGAGAATTTGCATTTCTTTTGAAATTTCTAAACTTAAATGGCAAAGACTTTTACAATCTATTTCCAAATTCTTATCACCATTGATTTCAAAACTTTCATTTATCTTGATTGATTGGGCAAAGTCATGCACAATATCATGCATTTTGCAACTTTCAATTCTACCAGACATCTCATCTTTCTCAAAATCTTGTAAAAATGATCACATGGCTAATTTTTTGAAAGTACTCTTCCGCTATATCTTCCATCTCCATATTTCCTTTTGAGCCGATATATCATTGTGCTATCCAATGGATGATTAACTCAAATCTACTAATGACATGATTTTTTGGGATGACAGTACAAAATAAGAAACATTGTTTCTCAACTGGGAACAATTTATAATAACTCAACAACAATGGTCCCAAAAGACCTTTTTCAACGTCTTCTAAATCCCACAAACTACTTTCCAAAACCTTCACTGACTCTTCTTTACTTCTCTTGTTCCACATGTAACCCCCATAAGCTTTGCAGCAAGTGGCAAGCCTTTGCATTTAATTGCTAGTTGTCTGCCTAAGGTTCAAGATCTTTATGTTGATCTATATTATCATCAAAAAATGCTTTTTTCCTAATAATCAACCAGCAATGCTCGGCTGACAAATTCCCTAAATTGATTATGTCGATTTTGGCACTCCCCATCATGTGCGCAACTACCTCATTATGTGTGGTGATTAGAATTCTACTACCTTGGGCACCACATGTGAGAGCATTTTTGAAAGGCTCCCACTTTTCAGACTCTTTTGTGGAGTCTTTGGCCCACACATCATCAAAGACAAGAAAGTACTTCTTGTCCCTAATCAAATCACAAACTATATTCTTGTCCCTAATCAAATCACAAACTATACGCAATAGAGCTTGCAATGTAGAAGTAGTATTATTAAGGGATTCATGTTTAGGGTCAAGCTCCTGAATGATTGCTTTGGCAACCTTGCATTGATCAAAAGGATCAGAAACACAAACCCACATTCTTTTATCAAAATGGGCCTTCACCTCACTGTGACTGTAGGTTATTTGGGCAATGTGGTTTTTCCAAGACCTCCCATGCCCACCAAAGATATGACACGGGGTTTTCTTTCCTTTGGACTCCCACGCCTAAGAGATTGCTCAACAGCTCCTCCCTATAGTTATCACGACCAATTATATTGGACTCATCCAGAAAGGATGTAGTTATCGGTCGCTCAACTACTTCAGGTTGCCTGTTAAAGTCAATCCCATACTTCTCTCTGTCATTGAAAATCTCATCTAATTTTTCATTCAGTTTTTTAATCTTGTGACCAACATCATGACGCAGTGGAAGGTTAAAACAACATAATGGAGATGGGAAGGAGCATACCTTCTTCACAACAGCAGGAGCGTTAACATCAGCTGGTTTTCCTTCTTTTTTCTCTATCTCTGCTTTGATCCTTGCAGTGCTCCAGGTGTCCAAAACGTCATCCATATCGTAGTATTTGTCTTGGAGCTGCTCTAACCAAAGCTTCTCAGTATCCAGCTTCACTGCATGTCTTTTATCGGCATCATCCAGCATTGCCTTGATGAATCCGAGCTTGTCTTAAAGCTTTTGGACTTCTTCATCAACGCCAACAAGCAACTTGATCTCTTGTTTAGCCAGCTGAACAGCGATTGAAGCCAACCGCTCAAAGAGATCAGTAAGTAGTGCATCAGCCATAGTTAATGGAGACTGAAAGTTAAGTTTGGATTGATAACACAGCAAGAAATGAACAGAAAGTGATTCAGAAAGTAGAAATTAGCAATAGTGCGCTTGAGTTTGTGCTTCGTGATTTCTCATATCAGCTTCTTATAAGGTAGTCCGTAGTGGCAACGTGAATGGATCCTCTTTTTCGTTTCCTTTTAAAAATCTTTCCTAAGTCAAGTGGTAACATGTTGAAACATTTTAAATTACTGGCAGTTTTTTTTTTTTTTTTTTAATGAATAAATTACTGACAGTTAACCTATACAAATAATACTTACTAATATTTTTTATAATCTAATTTATATTTCACAAATTATAATATGTCATGTATTTATTTGATTTTTTTATAAAATAGTTAAAATTTAAAATAAAATAAAATAAATAACTAGTAAAACATAAAATCAAACACAGAAAATTGTGCGATCAAGTTGCAGCATGTTTGTCCATGTGACAGTAATAGGTGCGTGCCCCAATAATGTGGTTCAATATATAATTAATTAAAAATTAAAAGTGAAATTAATTTTTAAGTCCTAGTCCTTTTAGCTTCATTTTTTACCCAAAAAAAAAAAAGGATTGTTGCCAAAATGGAAACTACAATTCAGGTCCACAGTAGTCCTTCTCCTTACTAATCAAAGTCTAACAATGGAAAAGTCCACAATTGACAAAAGGTGAAAACATTTCAGCAAGGTAAATTTGACAAACATGATTTTGCCGACACAAGAAGACAAAAACAGTCATAAACATGTGATTCATCAAGAAAGCAAATGTGACCAAATGAATTTCATACTCGTAATCCTTTCTGTTCTTCCAATTCGTAATCCCTTTCAAATTCTAAAATTTGTAAATCTTTCCTTATCAATACAAGTGAAATATAAGTGAATCTTTAGTAAGGTCTTGCTCTTATTGATATTTTAAATTTGCATTGGAATTATTTAATTACTGGATGTCCAATTGCTTCAATGGCTAGGAAATTTGAAAATTTGATATTCGATTACTGGATATTCAATTATTCAATTGCTCAGCTTGATAGAGATTTGAAATTGACAAATAACTGCTAAAAAAACACTAAAAAAGGAAAATCAAAATTTTAAATTATAATTCCACTAAGCATGATTGAAGGAAAATTGTGTAAATTCCACTAAGCCTAATTAAAGGAAAATTGTGTAGGGTCAACAAACAACTTGTTTGAAAATAAATGATCATATGAGAACAAACAAAGGAGGAAGACAATCAAAAGATGGGGTCTTAGGGCTTCCTATACATAACACAACTTGTTTGAAAATAAAATATTTACACAATTGGGTGAGGCTGTTATAATTCCACTAAGCATGATTGGAGGAAAATTGTGTAGAGACAACAAACTGACTTGTTTGAAAATAAATGATCATGTTCTTATCAAAATAAAATAAACGACTTGTTTGAAAAGTCCATTCCCTAGCTACGTGTGTATATATATGTAGGAAAAAGTCGACTTGTTCCATATATAATATTTATTTCAAAAAAGTCGGTTGGCATTTGGATATAGTCGACTTGTTTGAAATAAAAATGGACATTGTTGTAAATATATGCAAGGCAGGACAAGCCTAAATCCATCTTTACCCCACCTTAGGTTGCAAGGCAAAAATCTCACCCCATCTCGACTTCAGCATTTCTATAAGGTGGTGTAGGTCCGGCAAATCAAAGCAAAATTGTCATCCCTAAAATTAGAAATGATTTTCTTTGGCACCAATGACCCACACACAAATCCACAGGTGACATCGTTTAAAACAAGATAATAAAAGTCTTCTTTCATTTGGAAGCCTTTTAAGGGATAAGCAGCCCCTGAATCTTTATGGCATCAAATAAGCATCAATTCTCGAGCTCCGTTGTTATCTGCTACAAAGAATTCAACACGGCCACTCAACATAATTAACTAGTTAGATTAGGTGAGTGTGATTTCTCATGAATGACAAATTAAAACTTGAAGGGTATCAATTTCTCACTAACCAATTTAGCTGACAGGTCCCTATCATTTTTTTTTTTTTTTTTGATAGAGATAAAATTTTATTAAAACCACAAACAGAAGAACAACCAAAACAGAAAAGGAAGCAATCCGTCAATCGAGGAGCTGTTCCTCCCTGATAATAGTTATAACATCAGTAGCAAACAAAACATCTAGACTCCCTGCACTAGAAGACCTTAAGGAGTAAGGACCACTTGGGCTAAGGCTGTTTAAGTTTGTGGGAGTTCAGCCTGGTTCTCTTCACTAAATGAGCCTTATGAACCAGTTTGTGCACAAAACAATACTCCAAGACACTAAAGAACAATATATAAATGATCAAATAATCGTGAATAATGGCACCTCCTTGCTTGCACATTCTCAGATCTTGGCTTTTCCATTGGTCATGCTCTTCTCGTTCTCTGCCTTCTTTGTCTATTCTGTCTTTCGTGCGTGTTCTCTCTAATGAGGATGATAAGTTTGCTCTTATCCCTTTTTAGAAAAGGGTGTGGGCCTTTACTGGCCCATTTTTCTCTATTGGGTTATAAAAAAATGGAAGGGTCTAAGGCTCTATTATTTTTTTTTTGGTTTGCCCAAGTTGTTCTGCATCAGATTTGCCCAGGTCGTTCTGCAGCGGATTTGTTTTGGGCTTTTCCCCTTTTCTGTGCTATTTTGGGTTATATTAGGCCCACAATTACTCTTCTTGAAAGATGCCCGTTCTAGGGGTTACCTTTCAGTTTCATTCCCCATTCAAGGTAGGCTGGGCCATTCTCCGGCCCCCTTTTATTACCTTATTCAAATGTAGTTTGCAGCAGGCCATTTACTCTACATTTTTCTCTTAGCCTAGGCATAAGCCGAAGTAGTGAGCAATTTCAAAACTGTTTTTCATTCACATTCAATTCAAGAATACAAATAATGAAGTTCAATTGGTAGGATTATTTTATTGAACAGATTTGGGATATAATCATTGATTGAGTTCATTCATATGTGAAAAAACACTCCATTTATCAATAATTAAACTGAGCAATTGCATCAATACTAGTAAAACGGTATCACAAAAATAAGCGAAATTAAAAAAGAATCAACGTTCACTCTACTTGTATGTTATAATTTTCATTTAAAAAAATTGAAGTGACAATTGTTGATGCCAAAAATCATCAGTTGAGTTCTTCGTCTACGTGGATGGACAATAACAATTGATTCATCCAAAGACAAACCTGCCATAAGATGTGAAACAAAGAAAAAGAAATACAACGGTGTGATGTGTGTCAAAAACCCTCCGATAATTAAGTCAGATGGAATTCAATTAGAATATCACAATAGAATTCAACTTTGGGAGTATTTTTGGGATTAGAATTGTGTACCCTTTGGTTCTATTCTTCTCTAGCTTTATAGCCATCTTGTCTATAATGAGCAATAAATCTTTGTATTTATTCTCATTTGTAACAGTTAATATGTTACAACTGATACTTTGATTTGTGTAACATCTTCTTTCTTGTTGCTCCATCTATTACTCTTTGGCATAAATGCTCGCCATAAATGCGTAACGTATTTTGGGTTCGTCCATAATGCATGTGCGAGCAGTTTCCACTTATTGCATGGCTTTCATGAAAGTAGTTGAGTGTGGAAACAAATAAAATATGGGACTAGGTTTATTTTTAGCATCACAAACACCATGAATCTTCATCATTTTGGTGTAAGGACCACTTGTAGTTGTAGATTACTTTATGAGGCTAATGTCATTGAGTATCAATGCATTTCCAGCGTCTTTTAATTGTTCTGACTCTATTTTCCAATTTATTTTAATTGGTGTATTTACACTACTATTTAAGAGGCTTTTCCTGTTTGGGATCCTCAAATTACATACCAAAAATACCCTCAAATTCATTCATTTCTAAGGCTTAAATCATAGGGTTAGACATATAAAATTAGAAATTAAACTCCTAATTTTAGTTAAATTAAAAATAAAAAATAATTTTTTCTCCTACCTTCACATTTTTTTCACATTAGTTGTCAAGTACTAATACAACTTCTTCTTTTTGAAAAAAATATAAAAATATAATTGCATTTTTTTTCACAAATGTACAATTTTTTTTTTATCACTAAACTGTTTTTTTCCTACCTCCACATTTTTCTCTCACATTAGTAGTCAAGTACTAATACAACTTCTTAAAAAAAAAAATAAAATAAAATTGCCTTGAGTAAAATGTATAAATCCAAAAATTAAAAATTAAAAAGCATCATTACATGCACGAAGTGCGCATGATGGATTATACCCCTCAAAATTTGAGGTGTTTGGATTTTATAGCTTGACATTTCAAAATTTGAATTTTACCACCTAAAGTATTGAGGTGTTTGAATTTTATCCCCCTAAATTCTGATATTTTATAGTATAAATTTCAAATATTCTCAAACTTTAAGGGTGTAATTTGCAATTCACCCTATTTAGTACTCTAAGAGCATCCACAGCAGATGTGATATAAAAAATGTCATTTTGACACACTAAAAGCCTATTTTATTATTTTACCACATCATTTTACATCTCATTTATCAGATGTTTTATTATTCAATTCTATACATTAAAATAATATTTACTATACGTTAAAAAAATATATTATCTCCTCCCTATTATCACCCTCAACAACAATAGCACATCCACCACTGCCGCAACAACGGCCAGCAACAGCAACAACATCGACTAGCCACCACCGGCACAAACCCACATCCACCAACGCCACCTTAAAAAAAAAAAAAAAAAAAAAAAAAAAAAAAAAACCACACACACACACAACCAAAGAGATCGGCACAACCACAAATCCCAAAATCAACCAACCATCGCTCAAATTAGCCAACCACGACTCAAATTAACCAAACACAACCCACTACAACCATCCAAAAACACAAAACCATCAAACACAACCCACAACAACCACCCTAAAAAACACCGCCACAACCATCGCAAGAGAAAGAAGAGAGATCCGGCAGTGTGCGAGATGGTGGAGGGCGAGATTGAGGCGAGAACGATGCTGTCCCATTTGTGGTGTTTGGTTACACCGCCACGGCCAGCCATGTTGCTCTGACCTAACAGGATGAAGATGTTTGAGGTTGAGGGAGGAGCTGGGAATCTAATCTGAAGAGGAAAGAAAACCGGTTGGGAGAGAGAGACAGATTGTGAGGAGAGATAAAGATGAATAAAAAGTAATAAACCATATGCCATTCGGTGTCTGTACCGTGCCAAAATTGTAAGGGTACTGTTTAATGTTACAAAAGTTTGACACATTTAACACATCTGATAAAACTCCGTTTTTGGTATTTGGTGTGCCAAATGTGCCATATTATAGCATTTAGCACAAATACCATATCTGCTGTGGATGCTCTAAGAACATCTCATCACTCAAGAATAGTAGGTCCCATCATAAATTTAATCACTATCAGATAAGAGAAGGGAACATGCATTTATTGTATTCCACAAGAATAATAAGTCCTACCATAAATTTAAGTACTATCAGGTATGAAAATGGAGCTCGCATTTATTGTAGTTATTGTACTGCTAGAACAGTTATCATCATCAACAACAAAAGCTTTGGTCTCAAAGAGTGAAAATGTTGGGGTGGCTATAAATCCTGAAGAGATTGATTAGAGTTGGCATGTGTGTAGACAAACCAAAATTTTTGCATCTTTTACCGATGCATAGTCCAACCCAAGAGTATATAAGGGAAAAAAAGATTTTTATTTTTAAAAGAAAAAAACTAAAATGAACCAATATTAAATTGACTAAATAAACTAAAATTTGGTAATGGGACACCTTGGAGGCAAAGATCCAGATGGACCGGCATCCTCATTTACAATCAAAGCAGCAAGCTCCATTGATTTTGGAGATTGGATTAAAGGTCATTACAAGGAATAGTGGAAAAAGGTTTGTGGAGATGATTTTACCAAGTAACAAAACTCCTTGCTAAAACAACATTCCTACCGGCCAAAAGCCACTTGTTTTGAATAAATCCCAGAAAGGAAAGAAGGAACAGTCCATTTAGAATGCGTCACATAATCAACTAGAGAATCTCATTGTTTGTTAGCAATCTGTTGAAAATTTACGGGTTAAATGACAAAAGATCATTGATACTAGACTAGAGTATCACCTAAAGGCAAAAGCTGTGAGTGACATTGGAAGAGGTTTCTTCACAACATAAGGCAGTGATCCATATTCTGAAAGTCTCCAAGTTTCATTCTGAAAGACATAAGGCATAAAATTTGGGGGTAAAATATTTGCTTTGTGACAATATACATATTGGGAATGACTCTACACTCTAAAGATAGGAGGTTGACTTGTACCATTATTTATCAGAGTCTTAACAGATGGAATTGCTTTTGTAGCCTTCAAAGCAAAGGAATGTGGCTTTCTCGCGGAAGTGGCACATATATTTGATAACAGTAAAACAGTCAATAATTAAAAGAAAAGGTGTTATGGAGGAAGCACTAGAAAATGACAAAATTTTCCAAGGCATATACGGATGCTCAAGGCCATTTTCAAAAGATAAGCACTTATACTCAGATTACTTTATATATTCAAAATAATATACTGTGGTTCTTTTCAAAAGTATTGTGTCAAGAAGCTCAAGTAGGCCCCATCTACATAGGACAATTTCACACAAAAATGTTTCGAATCAGGTATTTCACACAAAAATGTTACGAATCAGCAATGCTAGAGCAAACCGCAAGATTTCAGAGGACATACTTTACATAATTAGTGTCAACTATCAACATAGAGGAAAAAACAAAGGGATACAATAACACAAAAAACATCAAATTAACAGTTACTCTAATTGGACAGTGCTGCTAGTCACTTTATTCAGCCATTTTTTCTTCTAATATGGTTGTTCCAATCTAAGAGTTGGTGGCTCTTCCTCACTATTTCCTCGTGACATCTTTAGGAACTCATATATGCTTAGGTCTTGTTGCTTCCAAATGGTTTTGCCTATTTATTGATAAAATTTGTGGTACATCCCTTCTTTCTATCCCCGATCGAGGACATCTATATGGTCCAAGTCTTCAAGAAACTCGACTAATTGGTTGCAGACTGTAGTTTTGCCCACATCATGTCACTTATCATGACTAGGGGTGGCAATTTTTATCCATATCCATGAACCCACCCATTACCCACCTTATTTGGATAAGTGTTAACCCAACCCATTTGAATATTTGGGTTAAATGGGTAAAGACCCATTTGGTTATTTAATTAGATGGGTCTAAATGGATAATCCCACTAATACCCACTAAACCCATCTAAAATTTAAATAAACAACATAAAATCTAAATTTCTAAAAAATGACTAAAATACCCCTGAAATTTAAAAAATGACCAAAATACTACCAAAACCCAAAAAATAACCAAAATACCCCTAAAACCCAAAAAATGACCAAAATACCCCTGAAACCTAAAAAATGACCAAAATACCCCCCAAAACCTAAAAATTACCAAAAATACCCCCAAAACCAATAAAATGACCAAAATATCCTTGAAACCCAAAAAATGACCAAAATACCCCCGAAACCTAAAAATTACCAAAATACCCCCTAAAATCCAAAAAATGACCAAAATACCTCTGAAACCCAAAAAATGACCAAAACACCCCTAAAACCTAAAAATTACTAAAATACCACCAAAACCCAAAAAATGACCAAAATACCTCCGAACCTAAAAATGACCAAAATACCTCCAAAACCCAAAAAATGACCAAAATACCCCTAAAATCTAAAAATTACTAAAATACCACCAAAACCCAAAAAATGGCCAAAATACCCCCGAAACCTAAAAATGACCAAAATACCTCCAAAACCCAAAAAATAACCAAAATACCCCTGAAACCCAAAAAATGACCAAAATACTCCCAAAACCCAAAAAATGACCAAAATACCTTTGAAACCCAAAAAATGACTAAAATACCCCTAAAACCTAAAAATGACCAAAATACCTCCAAAACCCAAAAAATGACAAAAATACCCTCGAAACCCAAAAAATGACCAAAATATCCCCAAAACCCACAAAATGACATAAATACCTCCAAAATCTCTAAAATGAGCAAAATACCCCCCAAAACCTCTCAAATGTCCAAAATATCTCCAAAACCCAAAAACTAACCAAAATACCCTCAAAACCCAAAAAATGACCAAAATACCCCCAAAACCTCTAAAATGTCCAAAATATCCCCAAAACCCAAAAATTACCAAAATACCCTAAAAACCCAAAAAATGACCAAAATGCTTCCTAAACCTTAAAAATGACCGAAATACTTTTGAAACCTTAAAATTACCAAAAATACCCCCGAAACTTAAAAAATGACCAAAATACCTTTGAAACCTGTAAAATGATTAAAATACCCCAAGACCTAAAAAATGACTAAAATAACCCCAAAACCTAAAACAATGACCAAAATACCCCAAAAACCAAAAAAAATGACCAAAATACCCCCAAAACCTAACAATTACCAAAATACACCCAAAACCTAAAAAATTACCAAAATACTCCCTAAACCTGATAAATTACCAAAATACTTCATAAACCTAAAAAATGACCGAAATACCTCTAAAACCTAAAAAATAATTGAAATACCCCAGAAACCTAAAAAAATTACCAAAATACCCTGAAACCTAAAAAATGATCGAAATACCCCCAAAAACCTTAAAAAAATGACCAAAATAACCCCAAAACCAAAAAAATTATCGATAAAAACCCCTGAAGCCCAAATTATGACCAAAATGCCCCCAAACATGTAAGATGACCAAAATACACCTAAAACATCTAAAATTACTGAAATAGAGTTTTCGGGGTATTTTGGATGTTTCAAGGATATTTTTGACAAATTAAAGGTTCCAAGAGTCTTTCATTCATTTTATAGGTTTCGAGGGAATTTTGGTAATTTTTTAGGTTTCGGGGTTATTTTGATAATCTTTTAGATTCTAAGGGTATTTTAGCATTTTTTAGGTTATGAGGGCATTTCTATCGTGTTTTAGTTTTAGGGTTATTTCGGTAAATTTCTAGGGTTCAGAAGTATTTTGGTAATTTTTAGGTTTTGGGGTATTTCGGTAATTTTTTAGGTTTTGGTGGTATTTTGGTCATTTTTAGGTTTCAAGGGTATTTCGGTCATTTTTTGGGTTTCAAGGATATTTGGTATTTTTTGACGTTTAGGGGTATTTTGGTATTTTTTGAGGTTTTAGGGGTATTTTGGTCATTTTTAGGTTTTGGGGGTATTTTGGTAATTTTTTGGGTTTCGAGGGTATTTTGGTAATTTTTAGGTTTTGGGGGTATTTTGGTCAGTTTTTGAGTTTTGGGGGGTATTTTGGTAATTTTCTAGGTTTCGGGGTATTTTGGTCATTTTCTGGGTTTTGAGAGTATTTTGGCTATTTTTTGGGTTTCAGGGGTATTTTGGTCATTTTTTGGGTTTTGGAAGTATTTTGGTCATTTTTAGGTTTTGGGGGTATTTTGGTAATTTTTTGGGTTTCAAGGGTATTTTGGTAATTTTTAGGTTTGGGGGTATTTTGGTCATTTTTTGGGTTTTGGAGGTACTTTGGTCATTTTTTGGGTTTCGGAAGTATTTTGGTCACTTTTAGGTTTTGATGGTATTTTGGTCATTTTTTTAGGTTTTGAGAGTATTTTGGTCATTTTTTAGGTTTTGGGGGGGTATTTTGGTAATTTTTAGGTTTCGGGGGTATTTTGGTTATTTTTTGAGTTTTGAGGGTATTTTGGTCATTTTTTGGGTTTCAGGGGGTATTTTGGTCATTTTAGTGGTTTTAAGCATATTTGGTCATTTTAGAGATATTAGGGGTATTTTGGTTATTTTAGAGGTTGTATGGGTATTTTGCTAATTTTAGAGATTTTGGGGATAATTTTGGATGTCCAAGGTTATATTGGTAATTTTGGAAGATTAGGGGTATTTGCATCATTTTAGGTATTTATGGGTATTTTGGAGGTCAAGAGGGTATTCAAGTAGTTTTAGAGGTATTTGGGTCATATTGGGTTAAATGGGTGGGTTACTAATTAAATGGGTTGGGTTGGTAATGGATAATTAATTTATATATAAACGGGTCATAAATGGATAAATGGATAATTATACACCCAACTCATCTATGACCCAACCCATTTATGACCCAACCCGCCCATTTGCCACCCCTAATCATGACCTTGCTTTGTTTCTCACTATTTCTCAATTGCACACTGCACGCACAAAATGAGCAACAAGTCCATATTATATTAATGGCTAGTTGCCAATCATAAAACCAATGTGCTCCTACCCCAGTTGAATGAACTCATCTATCATCTAATGAAATTTTGAATATAAACTTGCTTACAGGTTCATTGATCATGTTTCCAGATCAATAGGTGCAACAAGCTATGTGTAAAGCAGGCAAGATATTTAAAGGTTGAATGAATGGACATTTGTTCAATTGGCCATTGTGGACATGTATAATGTAGCAAGAAGCATAATCTCACACAAAGGGTACACAAAGGGTATATACATGTGCAAACCCACAAACACATACATATAGCTCACAGAGACAGCTAGACATGAGCAAGGAAGATTAAAAATTTCCAACCAAGAAGAAACTTAAATGAAATGGAATATAAGAATGTCTCCCATTAATAGGCTCAACTGCAAATCCATATACCCTGCCACTGAACCATGAATAGCCTTGTGTGCAAGGAAGGTTGAATACACTATTCAAATGCATTGCTCAGAACAACACAGATCATGTAATTGGGATCTGCAAAACAAGCAAACAAAGGCTTATCCTTTGCCCATCAATTTGTAGGACAAGGGACAGAGGAAGGAATTGTAAATTTTCCTTCTATATCGATTTTAGACTTCTCCAAATACATGAATATCTCTTTAGACATAAATGACAGCTTGACACGATAACATTCAAGAAAATGACCCAAAAAAAAAGTAAGTTTAAAATACATGGAAAATACAAACAACATTAATATTTATCACTATGTTCCAGGAAACTTTATATCTCCAACATGAGTTTTGGGCGTTGTAAGCAGTCCAACATGTTTCTCCACATCAGATTATAGGACATTGTAAGAACAATTAATTTTTAATAAACTAATGGTTATATTTGAGATAGATACCCATGTTACGCAGCCCAACATTGGCGCCAGCTTTCTCTTGCAGTACACACAAACGAGATCACAATTGTATCCCCATTTAGCAACCCTATCATGAGGGAGAATTCTATCCATGAACGTTAGCCAACAAATGAAGGAATGCTTAGGAATAGCAATACAAATCCAAACCAAACACCATCAATCAACAAATGGAATCTTTTACCTAATCTTATTCCAAATTGATCTACATTAACAAAATGAATAGAAAAACAGCAATTTATTTACAATAAGGAGCAAAAATAAGGACTCATTTGTCAATTGAACAAACAAATCACAAGTTAAGGGAAAATTATATCAACTACCATGACTAGTAGTGTTAATCTGTGACCACCTAGATGGGTTTTCTCTTTGAGATTGATCTTGATCTTTCTTCATCATCCATTGCAAGTTTTTTGTGTTAATCTGCTAGGCTTATGCTATTTGTAAAATCCAGAGGACCTGTCTTTGATCTGAATCATAAGTGCCATACAGATTAAGATTATCTTGAGATGAGCTAGATGTGACCTAGTTGACAATCATTTGAAGCATATAGAGAGTACCGGAGTTCCAATTAATGTGACAATTGTCAATGATTTTAGGAAGTCCAGCCAAAAAAAATCTGGGGGTAGTCCTCCAAATTTCCTACAGAGAAGAGTAACCTTTCACACAAATTTCAAATCCACAAATTATCATTGTGTAGAAACTTATAAACATCACATAGCCCAGTCCACTTTAAATTAGGGATCTCAAAAATCTCAAATTTTAACTCCATGTGACCATAACATAGAAAACCAAAAATAATGCTAAATCAAATTGCATTACCTTACAAACCACTGAAGTTCTTCTTGAGCTCCTGCTACTCTGAATGAATAAACTCTTGAGATGCACAAACAAATAATTATCAAAGAAATAAATTGGAGCTGTTTGCAAGGTGAAGACAACTACATAGGCTAAATCTTAAAACTTATTAATGGCAATGAAAACATATTTACTATAGGATGTGATCCTGTATGCTTACAGGAGACTAAAGTTGTCATATTTGTTATAAGAAGTGGGTGAGGGGGATTCGAACCTTGGTTCTTCTCATAAAGGAGACTATTCAATGCCATTAAGCTACACAACTCTTGGCATACTTAACAACACCATGAGGAGTCTTTGTCAGCAAACACCCTAGCATGTGGAGAGCTGAGGACACCACCTGCACTTTTCAATGCCCCATGCACTTATTTGGACCTTACTAAACAACCTTGAAATATGAAACCACAAGGATATTATGCGTTTTTTATGAAAAGCTTTATAAAATTTTTTCTCCTATGTACATTCTTCTCCATTGAAAGGAAAATTAAATACAGATAAACAAACTACAGTTAATATAAAATTTCAGATATATATATATATATATATATTTTTTTTTCCAGAAAGGTACACATTTAGCCATGTTCCAAACCCCCATTGCATGCCAGAACATGACAAATCAAAGATGCAGGATAAGAACAACTTCCCATAATATGAAACCTTGCATCTTAGAAGACTATCTAAAGGCATACTGAAGCTCCACAACAGCAGCATGGGTTGTCAAATGTTAAATGGTAACAAATTAAATGATTGGTCCAGTGAGTCAAGTGAGCTTTGACAGAACACAACAGTGGGGAAACCCAATTCCAACCAAAGAGTATTTATTATTATTATTATTAAATCATTCTTTGTTGTTATTACTAGAGTTCACTTATTTATATAATACTTTCTTTTTTTTCATAATTTTAATAATACTCCTTTTTACATACCAAAAATACATAAAGGGAACCTTTAAATAATTAAATGTTCTGCACAAACATATCAACAGTATCTATAAAAAAAATCAAAATAGAAACAAATTACAAGTCTGCATGATACATCGTAGCCTCCATGCATGTAGACTATACATAGAAGCTATAGAAAATCGATGATCCTGGAAAAGTCCCATTGAAATTATAGTAACAAAAATTAAACAAAAAATTTATGATCTACTACCAAAAATAATTACCGTGAAAACATACAGACAAAAAGACAAATTACATCACGAGCAGAAGAAACTGAAAATAGATGATGTACCTGAACCATCTCAGGAGGCCCCTCATCCTTTGCAAGCAACCACTTAGTAAGATATATTGAGAAAAGGAAGCTAATAATACAAAGGGAGAAGACAAAAACAATGATTGGAGAAGTTTTTGCTCCAACGTAAAAGATTGCAAAATTGTCATTACATTTAGGAAAAATAGTTATTCTATAACTAGTTACAATAGTTTATCTAACTCTAACGCCAAGAGCCATGTAGCTTAGTGGCAATGTCTGCTCTCTTTTGCAAGAAGAGCCAGGGTTAAAATCCCCCCTCCCCCATTGTTTTAACTACTCCCTCCACCTCAAATCATTAGTTCTTCATTCCATTTTGGGATGTCTCAAAATGTAGTCCTCTTTAAAAAGTCAATATATATAATATTGATATTCCTAACTTATCATTTACTTCATTCAAAAAGTTTTTCAAACTTGATCCCTTTTATTTGAATGACTGCATTACATGATGTTCCCTTGAAAAGTTGGATTTTCTAAACAACACCAACAATATGGGATGGAGGGAGTATCTAATTAACAAAATAAATAAAAACATATTTGTCTAACTCTGACAAAGCACAGTTGCACTGTTAGTTCAAAGCTATGAAAGGTTGCACCATGTTGTTCTGTCTGTGAAAAGCTATAAATTTAAAAATGGAGATAGAGAGAGAGAGAGAGAGAGACAAAGGTTGTTAGCAATGCAATACTGTTTAACACAATACAGCTCCATCATACCAATCGCAAATCATAAGCACAATGAAAGAAGAAAAGTCCTAAACGTAGTCCACTAAGAATAAAAAGCATACATGAATCTTACACCCCAAGAAAAACAAATACGCTTTGCTACAAGTGATCATATATTAATCTGACAATGAGACCAATTCACACAAAATAAGAACAAATGAAGATACAGGTTCAATCCCATAACAGGCTTTTTTGTATTGAATTGTATTTACCAACGGGGTGTGAACTTTACTACGCATGCTGGGGAAAACCCTCGGCCTGTCAGCATATGGCCCAAGATTACCACCTTCAACGTCGTTATCCATGAACATTGTAAGAGTGTTTGAATTTACCCTCCGAAACTGGGGCAAGTCGCCCCCCGAGCTTGGCCGCTGAATTTTGAATGACCTGCTAAGACCAACAATTCCATCATAAACAATCCAGAAAATCGTGAACTTCATAAATTAAATTGACATTTAAGCTAAACTATGATTCTAAAATCCTACTTCTGAATTTGTGAAACAATGCAATGTATGAGCTAAAAAGCGTCCAAATTTCAAACTAGATTAAATGTCAATTCAATTACAAAAAATTCAAACTTACATTCAATAAACGCAGAATCAGAAAATTAGAAAATAAAAACAATGATAAAAGAATCAAACTAGATTAAATGTCAATGTAATCCAGAAATTAACACTTTTTACACTATTGAAATTCACACTAATTTCATAACAACAATTCGAATGCTCATTTTGGTTTCCGAGAGAATGAGACAACCTAAAAGACCTTTAAAAAAATCATTTTTTTTATATTTACTCATTTTCCAAACAACCAAACAGAGCAATATACATTATTCATTGAAATGACAAATGATCATTTCCTACCTAAAACCTCAATTTTTTTTTTCTCGGAAACCAAACATGAATCACCAAAACCCAAAAAGATCCGAAATTGAAAAACGAAAAACCCTAGGTAACATCACGAAATTCTAAGATCTAAAGTCAGAGAAAGAGAGAGAGAGGAATCTAAGAAGCAAAAACGACAACGTATTGAGTAGAGAGAAAGAGAGAGAGAGAGAGTACCTTTGGCACGGTGGGTCAATGAGAGCAATACTGAGAGACGAGTACGATTTGCGTTATTGGTTTTGTGAAAATGAAACAAAATTTGATGTGAGTGCGAAACTTAGATCTAAAAATTAGAAAAAAACACAGGCGTAGAGTTAATATAAATAATAGTAGTAAATAGGAAGTGATAGAGGTAGAGTTAGACTCAATGACTCTGTATTTCTATCTATTTCTCTATATGATAAAGATTTGTTTTTTCGAGTCTATATAATACTTATCATCTCGACTTGACTCCACCAGTGGAAGAAGAGTTTATATGTTATTGGATATCAGTCAATCTGACAAATTCCTATGCAAATAGGAAAATGTTTTTTTTTTTTTTTTTGTTGGTTCAAAAGTAAGGCATATTCCATTTTATTTCTTTACCTATTGTTGTTGTTGTTGTGGGTAGAAATGGTGTTCCATGTATTGGGAAAGATGCCATGTCACTTGTCCAATTATATTTTGCCATCTTAATCTACCTCTCCACAAAACTGTTTTTTTTCTTTTTTCTTTTATCTGTTTTTGCTAGAGTTCTACAAAACTAATTATGTCATCTCTCTTTTGTTATTTAGTTTATCTTTATCATATGATTTTGTAATTTGGATGGAGAAAAATTCTTATATGATCAAATCGGCTGCAACTCAGAATGTATTAAATTTATCTTCTTTTCAATAAAGTTACAATCTTCTTATCAAAATAAAAAATCTTCTTATGATTTTTTATTTTCAAAAAACCTTGTTGTTATTAATATTAATATTTGTACTTTTTTATTGATTTTTTATTTTCAAAAAACCTTGTTGTTATTAATATTAATATTTGTACTTTTTTATTTTTAAAAAAAATATTTGTACATAAAAATTCTTGAGTTTTGTGGTTTTTTTGGTTCAAATCTAACTTATATAGAAAACTAATGGGTATCTAAACTTAATAATAAAGACAAATGATACGGAGATGACCTAATATGCTATTATAGTATTTACACATAAGCTCAAAAAAAAGTGTTTTTTTTTCAAATCTGAAAAAAAAAAAAAAAAAAAAAAAAATAATCCTCACTCTTTGGATTTAGCTTTTGTCTTATTATATTTCTTCTTCTTCTTCTTTTTTTTTTTTTTTTTTTTTTTGGGAGATGTTGTCCTATTATATTTCAAGCCAACAACAGTTTACCATCTTAAAAGTTGATTTGACTTTTGTGTTTTTCATTTTTTGTTAGTACGGATCTGCACACACAAAATGTTGTAGAACAATTTCAATTTGAAGTGAAAAAAAAAATTTGAGAAATTAAATTAGAAGAAAAATAAATGAGACTAAGAATTGAAATACCCAGGAAAACAAATTCTTCTTAAAAATATTATAAGATTTTTTTTTTTCATTTAAATCTGACTTAGTAATTTTTAGATGTTAAATTAATTTTTTATTATTATTTTAATAGTCACGTAAGCATCTAATGTGCCAACTGTATAATCCGTTAGCCACGTAAGCATATTCTATATGAGGTTAATGGTAGGAACTAAATTGAACAATAAGAGGAACCAAATTTGCTGCTACCAAATTGTAGGAACCAAATTAAATATAACTCTAAAATGTAGTGACTAAAATGATATTTTCACCTTAGAAGTGTAGTACTAACTTTTATCATCCAACTGTATTTATATACTATGTTATTCTATGCTTCCGTTGCCTATTGGTAATAGAGTAGTTCTAAAATAACATTGCTTTGAGGTTGGAAATATTTTATTTATTCAGCACATATTCTTTTTTTTTTTTTTTTTTTTTTCTGCTGGGTAAGTATTTATGTAGGGGATAGAACCCCTGAACTTTAGGTCACAAGGAGACCAAGTACCACCAGGCCAGAAGGCCCAGTTTATTCAGCACATATTTGAAGGTTGTGTTGGCAATAATCCAATAAACAATGGGTAGTATAGTACTCTTCTCTGTATTTACCCAAAAAAAAAAAGTACTCTTCCCTCGGAACTGAGATGCAATTTTTTGAACGTGACATGGATGGTACCTCTTACGTCTTAGAGCATTCACATCAGCTCGTGCAAAAGATTCCGTCTATTTTACACGAAAAACCTACTTTTTCTATTTTACACCATTACTTTTACAAAACACCCACATCAGTTTATCTATTTTACAAGACTATTCAATAAAATATTCATTATTCATCAATTTTTTATTATTTTCCCTAATGGTTATACTTTTTTAATTTAAACTTATATTTTAAGTAAACTACCAACACCGGTGGCTTGGCCAATAGAGCCGCTTGTGGTGGAGGTCCAATGGCCCACCGGATTGGTGTCTCCGACCATTGTACCGCCATCACCGGTGGGCCGATTGTTGTAATAGTGTCTCCGACGACCGCCGTCGAATCGATGTCTCCGACGACCGCCGCCGAATTGTTGTCTCTGACGACCACCGCCGAATCGATGTCTCCGACCACTGTATTACTAGAATCGGTGACCAAATTGATGCTGTTGAATCGATGTCTCTGATCAACGGTCATTTTTTTTTTTGACCCAACGGTCATAATTTTTATTGTTATATCCACCGGTCATAATTTTGAAATTCAAACGGTAAATTCAAACCTAACTTTAAACCCAATGGTAAATTCAAACATAAATGTCATATTTTTTTAATTTTAAATCCAATGGTAATTCAAACCTAAAGGTCATATTTTTTTTTTTAACTTTAAACCCAATGGTAAATTCAAACCTAAAGATCATTTTTTTTTTAACCTTTAAACCCAATGATAAATTCAAACCTAAAGGTCATATTTTTTAACTTTAAACCCAATGGTAAATTCAAACCTAAAGGTCATATTTTTTTTTAACTTTAAACCCAATGATATATTCAAACCTAAAGGTCATTTTTTTTTTTTTAAACTTTAAACCAAATGATATATTCAAACCTAAAGGTCATATTTTTTTTAACTTTAAACCAAATTGTAAATTCAAACCTAAAGGTCATATTTTTTAACTTTAAACCCAATGGTAAATTCAAACCTAAAAGTCATATTTTTTAACTTTAAACCCAATGGTAAATTCAAACCTAAAGGTCAAATTTTTGAAATTCAAACTCAAGTCACATTCTTGCTCTATAAATATGACCATTTTCTCTCTAATTTCCACCCACTTCTACAAAATTATCTATTCCATTTAGTTTTTGTTCTCTCTTAATGGATTTCCATTATGACATTGATTTTATTTTTCCAAATGATGAGCCTCCATTTGACTCATCTTCTGATGATGATGAGACGGAACTTACTCTAGCTATTGCCATAGAAGAATTAAAGAATGAAAGAGAATCAACATCACGTCGTCGTTCGGTTCAACCTCACAGGTTTATTTGGCGTAATCCTTTGCAAGGTCATGATAGGCTTTTCCATGATTATTTTGCTGAAACACCAGTGTATCCTCCTAATGTATTTCGAAGGAGGTTTCGACTGAGTCGTTCTCTTTTTCTACGTATCCATTCAAGAGTTGAAGCTACTGAACCATACTTTGTTCAAAAAAGAAATGCGGCTAACACACTCGGGTTGTCTTCCCTTCAAAAGATGACCGCTGCAATCAGAATGCTTGCTTAGGAGTGTCGGCTGATTTCATGGATGAATACATAAGGATTGGAGAAACCACTGCAATAAAAAGCTTAAAAAAATTTGTTAAAGCGGTAGTTTCAATCTTTTTTGAAGAGTACTTGAGGTCACCAAACAACAATGACATTGCAAGGTTGTTAGCAGTTGGCCAACATCGTGGATTTCCAGGAATGCTAGGGAGCATCGACTGCATGCATTGGAAATGGAAGAAGTGTCCAAGTAAGTGGAAAGGTCAATATATTGGTCATACACGTGATCCAACGATAATTTTGGAAATCGTGGCGTCGTATGACCTTTGGATATGGCATGCATTTTTTGGGTTACCGGGGTCTCACAATGACATCAATGTCCTAGAGCGGTCTTCTGTATTTTCTGAGCTTGCTGAAGGGCGTGCTCCTCCGGTTAATTACTCGATAAATGGTAATAACTATTTGATGGGGTGCTATCTTGCAGATGGTATATGTCCATCATGGGCAACATTTGTCAAAACAATTCCAGCACCACAAAACCGTAAAAGACAACATTTTGCTTCCGCACAAGAGGCGGTCAGGAAGGATGTCGAACGTGCATTTGGAGTACTTCAAGCGCGATTTGCAATTGTGTGTGGGCCTGCACGTTTTTTCCATCTTGAAACGCTTAAGGACATTATGATGGCATGTATAATATTGCATAATATGATCGTTGAAGATGAACGACATACTTACCTTGGAGCAAATGACTTTGATTATGATCAAATCAACGATAATGGACTCGAACCGGTGTCACATAATCCCACTTGTAACCTTATGCAGTTTATTGAACGTCATAATTCCATTAGAGATAGAGGAATTCATTCTCAACTTCAAGCAGATCTCGTTGAGCATCTATGGCAACTACAAGGCCAGTTGTAGGAATTTGTAATTCTAAATTTCTAAGCATTACTACTTTTATTTAATGTGAACCTTCGTTGGAATTTGAAATTTTCTAAGTTTAATATTACTAAGTTTCCAAAAAATTGAGACAACAAAAAGCCCTATATAAGTTGACAAACCCTTAGGTAAGTTTGTCAACTCAAGTTTAGTTGTAAACTTACACTAGATACTATCCTGCTCATTGGTCATTTTTAACACTGCAGAAAAATGGCACTATGCAGAAAAGTGACACTATGCAGAAAAATAACACTATGCAGAAAAATAACACTACGCAGAAAAATAACACTACGCAGAAAAATAATTATGCAGAAAAATCACATTATGCAGAAAAATAACAGTATGCAGAAAAATACCACTGCAGAAAAGTGACACTATGCAGAAAAATAACACTGCAGAAAAATAATTATGCAGAAAAATCACATTATGCAGAAAAATCACAGTAAGCAGAAAAATAACACTGCAGAAAAATAACAGTATGCAGAAAAATAATACTATGCAGAAAAATAACACTATGCAGAAAAATAATTTTGCAGAAAAATCACATTGTGCAGAAAAATAACAGTATGCAGAAAAATCACATTATGCAGAAAAATCACATTATGCAGAAAAATCACAGCAACACTGCAGAAAAATAACACTATGCAGAAAAATAATTATGCAGAAAAATAACAGTATACAGAAAAATGATACTATGCAGAAAAATCACATTATGCAGAAATATGATAGTATGCAGAAAAATAACACTGCAGAACAATAACACTATGCAGAAAATGACACTATGCAGAAAAATAACACTATGCAGAAAAATAATTATGCAGAAAAATCACATTGTGCAGAAAAATGATACTATGCAGAAAAATCACATTATGCAGAAAAATGATAGTATGCAGAAAAATAACACTGCAGAACAATAACACTATGCAGAAAATGACACTATGCAGAAAAATAACACTGCAGAAAAATAACAGTATGCAGAAAAATAATACTATGCAGAAAAATAATTATGCAGAAAAATCACATTGTGCAGAAAAATGATACTATGCAGAAAAATGATACTATGCGGAAAAATCACATTGTGCAGAAAAATCACATTATGCAGAAAAATGATAGTATGCAGAAAAATAACACTGCAGAACAATAACACTATGCAGAAAATGACACTATGCAGAAAAATAACACTATGCAGAAAAATAATTATGCAGAAAAATCACATTATGCAGAAAAATCACAGTAAGCAGAAAAATAACACTGCAGAAAAATAACAGTATGCAGAAAAATGATACTATGCAGAAAAATAACACTATGCAGAAAAATAATTATGCAGAAAAATCACATTATGCAGAAAAATCACACTGCAGAACAAATGATTTTTATGCAGAAAAATGACACAATGCAAGTACAGCTACCTGCTGAGAAAGTGCAGAAAAATAGCATATACAACTAATAAAATTAGCAACCAATAAAATAGCATATTTACATTCAAATAACATTTACAACCAATAAAATCAGCAAGTACAACCAGCACAATACAAAATTTACAACATTGCATCTATTTCCTTGCACAAGTAAAGACTACAAAAAATTATGTGCTAGTATCTTTGCAATATACAAAAAATTGGTTGTCAATAATAATATTCCATTGTGATGCATATTTAGACCTTAACCTCTCCAAGATTTCCAAACGACGTAGACGAATGTATTCTTTTTGCTCAGGATCCATAGTTCTTGTATCTTTCATCATAAGTTCATCTTCCATTTTCCTCTTTTCTACTTCATTCTTCTCTTCCTTGATACGAATCAACTCTCTTCGTTCTTCGGATGCAATGCGCATTGCCTCTCTTCGTTCTTCTAATGCAATGCGCATACTTTCCTTTTTCTCCTCATGCATTTTTCTCTTTTCTTCCTTGATTTCGTCCAATTGGGAGGAAAGTATTGGGATCACGTCATCACAATTCTTTCTTTTCTTTAATTTCTCCTTTTCGGCCTTCTTGCCTATAGGTCTCTCCAAGGTTTCGCCGGAGTTCATCTCTTCATTATCTTCATCTACATTTATTGAGCTTGCAAAGGATTGTGTGGCTGGTTGTGTGGCTGGTCGTGTGGCTGGTTGTCTTGTGTGGGCCTTCAAACTATCTCTTAGAACCAACCACTTAGCTTCGTTTCTCAAAATTCTCCAACAATGCTCCAATTGAAATGCATTTTTGCAATTAACTTGATACATAGTTTTTGCATCTTCAATCTACAAAAGTATAAAATTAAAAAACATAAGAATCATAAAACTAAAAGTGTTTTGATGTACAATACATATTAAATGTTGAGTTTAAATACCTTGTCATGCTCAGTTTTACCGCTTTCATTCCGGTTCTCAATTTGGGCCAAGCATCCACAAAACTTGTTGGTCTCCTTTTGAATTGTTGACCACCGACTATTTAAAGAATCCTTAGTGCGGTTAAATTTCTTGTCATTGTGGAAGGTAGACCAAATTCTCTCCCAAAATGTTGTGTGTTTTTGGTCCGTCGATGTCACGGCATCTAAGCTAACATTAAGCCACGCCGACACTAGCTTAATGTCTTCATCTATGGTGAAGTTGATTCCCCGTTGACAACCTCTCTTAGTAGTTGATTTTTTTGCAATAGGGGGTATAGATTGTCCCATTTCAACTTGGGGTGGAGATTGATGGACATTGACGTCTGAATGCGGAGTGGACATCAAATTACTGCTGTCAAAAGACTCAAAACCTTGTTCATTGTCTTGTAAAATGTCAAGGAAGAAGGGATTTTGATTTTGTGAGTCCATCACCTAACAAACACCAAAGTAATTTAGAAGCAGCACTAATAAGCAACAAAATTGAAAACAAAAAAGAAAAGGCATTGAGAGCATGGAATTCAACCACAACCAAGCATAGATGAAGCACCCTTATGGTCTAATTCATAACCAAGCACCCTTATGGTCTAATTCATTGACCAATTCATGTACAAACACAAGAAAATCAAACCTCAAAGCAACAGAATTGAGAGCATGGAATTCAACCATAGAAACAATAAGTATTCAACCTCAAACCTCAAACCTCAAACACAAGATAAAACCCACATGGAATTCTAACTTGCTAGGCATCATTTTTTTTTTTTTTTTAATAAGTACTTGGGCAGCCGCCATATTGCAAATAAATTTTAGCAAAATCCATGTGTAAAAGAATGAAATTTAAAAGAATACAATAAAGAATGCATGGTACTAAAATGTTTATATCAAATGCTAAATTCACAGATAAAAATGCTAAATTCCTTCCTATATTGAAATGTACATATTACATCTTTTCTTTATGAATATTTTTCTTTTTATTCCAAACTTTCTTCTCTTCCAAACTTAAATTCCTTTTATTTTCCATACAAGCAACCAATTAGAGAAACAACTATTTAGTATAAAATAAAAAAATAAAAAAATACTTCCAGTGATCTATTTTTGGTTAAATCAATTGAAGATTGGACACTGTAGGGAGCTCCTAATCGCCATCTCCTTGTTGGTGGGTGCTTCTAGCTGCAGCTACTTAGTGCTAATACTGATTCTATTAAGCGTTAGTCTTCTTTGTCCTGTTCCACAGCATTTATATGGCTTTCTTTTTGGTTGGGGAAAATGAGTAGTTTATTAGGCTGTATCTAAGATGAGATGCCATATTATCATATTCTACTCATTAAAAATAAAATGGAGGTCACAAAACTCATAACAAGATGACATTCTAGATACAACACTATAATTATTTGTATAGTGTTCCCACTTCCTACTTCCCACTAAAGCTTATTCAATACCAACATATTTACCCTCCTTCCATTACAACCCCTTTTAACCAAACAACACTATATACCCTCACAAAAATAGTAAATACCCCCCACTTCTCCAAAATCTAAAGAACACCCAACTCTCTATTTCATATTAGCATAGAAGTCTGAGCCTAAAAACTGCAACTTCTGTGAACAAACAGTACCAACACCAACATTAAGGTTATGTACACATTGTTGAAAACAAATCACAGTTTTTTAGCAAAATAAAACTCATAAGAGTAAGAAGTAGATGCATGTGCATGTGTTACTTGGGCTTGAAATTGAACATAATCATCGGATCAAAAAAAAAAGCTTCAAACTTGAAACAAAAGTTTGAGAGAGTAAGAGAGATCGTTACCTTTTGGGAGGTTGAAAAGTTGACTAATTGTTGGTGGGAGCTTTTGTGAAGTGGAGTGATAGAAATACAGAAGAAGAAGAAGAGTAGACAAAGTTTGAGAAATGAAGAGAAAGAGAAAGGGGCAGCTCTGTCTGTCTAAGTTGCTGTCTTTCTCTGTGCTTTAGTTTAGCCTTGCTAAGCCATTTTGCTTATGCCATCTAGGAATTTCATTTGTCTGAATTTCATTTTTCCGTGCCTTAAGCCTAGGTTTTGAACCAGTTATCCATAGAGAACATTGATCCTTATAAATGGAGAACAGTAATAAACAGAAAAAATCACCAAGGGAATAAATAATGTGTCTCCAATATTTGTAAATTGAAATTAATATCATATAGCTTAACACAGCAGACATCTCTAGACTACCTTATGTACTAAATTCCTTATGATCTGCAGTTCTAGGAATTTTGAGAGAGACAGATGTTTACCAGCATGGAAGTAGTTGTTACTAAGACTTTTGCAGTTGAGGTTGAGGTTGACCCTTTTGAAAGAGCTTTCAAATTCAGTTACCTAACTTAAAGATTTGATTATTTCAAACTTTAGGGGTTGAGAATTTCATTCAATCTATCACCATAACCACCCCCCAAAGGGGGTCCCAAAATTAATAAATCAGTTAACAATCATTGTTTAGTATTCACTTGTCTTTTTTTGAAAGTCTCTCAAGTCATCAGAGTGTTCATTCAAGAAGAACAACCAGAGACTTTTTGTTGCATATCTCAATTAAAGTTCCACTACCACCTAAACCAACGAGAACTGGCATGTCTTGGAATTATCTTTATCTATGACTCTAAGCATGTGATATATACATAATCTGAAAATGTAGTAAAAGAAAAACTACTAAAGAACTTGGACAAAGAAGCCCTCATCTCTTTCTATTCTCAAACCAGCCAAAGGCTACAATACAGGGCAAGCTACCCCAAACAACAACTTGACAAAACCAGCTAAACTACACAGCCAAGTCCAATTATACATACACACTGACCAGGCACAAAATCTTAGCAGCTAACTAACCAAATACAAGGTAATCACAATAAAGCTAACAACCAAATATCCATACAATAAATCAGCTAGAACTCTGTAACTATGAACATCAAACAGAGCAAAGTTCATAAATTAAAACATAGATTGAAACTTTTTTGACCTATCAAGAACAAAGTTCATAAATTAAAACTCATTTATGTAGAACTATCCCATGGAGGTACTAAAACAGCACACCAGCTCTCAAAAATAACTTCGGGTGTGCTCCGAAGAATCCATAAAAAAAAAACCCCAAACCAAAAAAAATTTGAAACAAGAAACCCCCAAAAAAATTCGTTTAGAGAAACTCCCAAGAATCTTGATTGAAACCAAAAAACTCTAAAATCTCAATGAGAAAAACCCATACCTTTTTTAGAGAAATCAGCCCCAACGTTTGTCAATAGAGAAGATTCCGTCAACCCAATGATCCACCCTCCTCACCGGAACTGAAAAACTCCTCAACCGATCACATTTTATTTCCCATGGTGATGAGAATGAGCAAAAGAATTCAGTGATGAGAATGAGCAAAAGAATATGAGAGGAAGAACTCAAGAGGGAGAGGGAAGCTGAGAGTGAGAGAGGCGTTGGTGTGCTCAGTGAGATGAGAGAGAAAAAAAGAGCGAAAATGAGTTTCTGTACATATAATACTGTACATATAATATTATTTTAAGTTATAAACGAGCTACAGTGCCCGTGTAAATTTACACGGGTACTGTAGCTCGTCCAAAATTATACATGAGTTTAGATGATTTTACACAGATTGATGCAGTGCATTTTTTGCTTCAAAATGTGTAAAAATGGTCCAAATGTGTATTTTACACATTTATACACAATTATACAAGAGCTGATGTGAATGCTCTTACCCACTTAAATTATGCAATTTTATGTGCAGAGTTTCTTTGGAACCATTATTGTTCATCTAAGGAATAGGATGATGGGTTACTCTGTAATCTAACTTGACTCTCCTCATTGGTTTCCCTCAAATATATAGATTTGTGTTGCTTTGTGGCAGACTCCGTTGGTCACCTAGGTCAGTATTGTGATCAATCTCATATGTATATGATATGATATGATATGATTGTGTTATTCGTTGTTGTCTCCTTCACTAGATGACAAATATTTTAAAAGATAAGATACTATAGAAAGAACTTTTAAATAAAATTATCAAAACAATAATTGTAGAGATTGAATTTGGATTGGACCCAATATAGGATTGGGTTTTGGCCCAACGAACCCAAACAATAAATTTGTAAAGCGTGGGTAAAAGAACTAGTTCTATTAAGTAAGAAAGATAATAACAGTTGTTTATCTAAGAGAATCAAACACAAGTAAAGTGAGAAAATATGTCATCAGCACAATCTGAGGAGTTATGTTATAATGTCAAGTTGATGATCAAGGTTATAGGAGTTCAAAAGATTATTACAAAGATTTCTTGGTTTTTCAATCTCCTTTTTTAGGCCACCTTTCCATGCTATATATCATAATTTTGGTATCATCCCTACCATACACGTGTAAGTTACATTCTAGGAACTCCTTCTTGTCCCATCCAACACCTCCCAGAACCTTCAACTAGCAGCTGTAAGGCTGCTTCACCACTGTTCAGGTATCACCTTCACATTAATGCGACCAGAGAGTTAGCTAGGATGCATTTAATGTGGAGGTAGCAGTTTTTGTAGATATTTGTTGCATCTCTCTACTCTTCCCTTATCCAATGTTTGACTTCTAATCATGATGCAACCTTGAAGGATGTTTATGATGATAGGACATTCCTATTGACCTTAAATCTCTATTTCTGAGATGACTTTTCTTCTCGGACATATTTTGGATTATTGTATACAATTTTTATTTCTTCTTCTTCTACCATTCCCATAATAACCTTATTTGACCATCCTCGGATTAGTAAATATCCTCGAATTGGGTCATAGGCCCAATTCGTACAGTTTTAATAGTACCTTCTGGCTAATTGACCCCTACAATAACCCCTCAAAATCTTGCTTTTCAACTCCTCTGGAGGAAAGAAGGATTTTGATATCCTCAACCCATCCCGTTTATGGTTATACCCTGTTTACTCGAACTCCCAAATGCCTTTTTACCTGCTTAAAGCATGCTCCTAACGCTTCAATATCCAGAACACGCCATCATTAAATTTTGGCAGCACTCTTGTCCCCCACATTCAACTGCAGGATGCAAATCCAATAGTGGAGGATTTCCTGGGTTTATAAGCAGGAATTTTCCCGCTTGTAACTTCTGTGCCACTATAAATAGCTATTCAAATCAATTATCTTTCCTACTTTCAACAATCACACAGTCCTAGAGCTCATACACTGAACCTGTCACTCTCTCTCACTTCCCTGTGCGTCTACAAATATTAAAAATTTATCCGAGGACCTTCTTTTCAAACCTGTAAGTTTCCTCGAACACTCTTAGTTTTTGTTTCAACCTTGTTAATTTCTCTTCAAAACTTCTTAGAAAATGGGTAAGTTCAAGCATTTAATTGAATCCGAGGAGGATAGAGAAAGGTTTAGGGCTAAGTACAGGATCCCACCAACAGTGGGCATGAAATACGCTGCCCAAGGGGAATGGGCAGATGCAAGGAAAGAAGGAGAGGTGGTCATCCCAATGATCGCCTTCATAGAGGGAGGGATGACCATTCCCATGGGTAATATCACAAGGAACTATCTTAGGTTCTTTAGACTATCTCCCACACAATGCGCCCCAAATATGTTCAAGGTATTAGGGAGTATAGAAGCCCTAAACGAGAAAATGAACTTGAATTTAATCCACCATGATGTGGACTGGGTATACAACCTACACCATTTGACGAGACAGGGATATTACCTTAAGTCAAGATATCCCGAAGTAAGGTTAATCCAATGCCTCCCTACATCAAACAATGGGCTAAAGGAGGATTTTTTAATCTTTTCTGGGGAATGGCATGATGGCCTACCCTGTCCAACTAAGGAGAGAACACCAGGTGGGGGTATAGTCATAAATTTATGCACCTTGGCTTATATTTCTCTTTTGTTTCACACTATCTCTACTTCTAACAAAATTTCCTTCCATTTTAATGATTTTGCAGACAGACGTTCTACCAAACCTCAGCTCAACTTAGTCAATAGAGAGAACCTAGATAGAATTCTACGGTCTGAGGTGTTCTTAAACGAAGCCGACGGTCAATTACGAGCAGTGCACATAATCCTTAGGTACACACCCACTTCCTTTGCATTTCAAGCCCCCAAGTGTGTGATAAAAGCCAACAATCCTCGCCTCCCCCATATTAGTGTAGCCTATGAAGGGTTCGTCGTTCCTGAGGGTATTTCAATTCCTGAGGGTACACCATTTACTCAACCACTCTTTATGGGCATCCCTTCAGTAGGAGCATACTCATCACAACCTGTTCTTAAGGAAGAGGAGTAAGAAAAAGAAAACTCAAAGGGGATTGTAGCTTTGTCGGACTCCTCGAACGAATTTGAGGTGTTCAACCAACCTCTATCTCCCGAAAGTACATCGGCTGACCTTGACCACCAGCAACAAGTAGACGTCATCACTTCAAACGAAATGGGTATCCAAAGGAAATTCAAAAGAAGTTTGATGGACTTAATAGAGTCCCAGCCTGGAAAAGATGCACCGGGGAAATCCACTTAGCCCAAACTTTCCCCTCCTCCTCCCAAATCTCCTCTTCCTCCTCCTCAGCCGTCTATGCCATCTAGACCTGAACCTACTGACCCGAAAAGAAAGAGAGAGTAGAAAGGCAAGGAGGTAGTGGAGGAAGGGAGATCTCTCCCTGTGCATGAAGACGAGACCCAACGAGCTGCAAAGCAACAAAAGACTGGCCAAACTTGGCAGAAAGGTGTGGAGAGGGGAGATAATCAGCCACCTGAGCCTCAAGCTTGGCTTCTAGCCCCAATGTTTAATGGTGAACCCTTGAGGCATAATGCATCCATCAGGGATTTTAATGGAGGTGCTAGATGCCATGTGGCCTCAGCTTTGGAGGAGGCTTTACTACTCCCCACTGATATGGCCGAGCTGCGGTCTATCAGGAAGAATGAGGTTTTCCTTAACCTCAAAAGATATCTGGACATGGTATGATGCTATCCTTTTTTTCTTTTTCTTTTTTTGTAAGGTTACTAACCCTTTTCTTTCAGGCTGTCCAAGTTACTTTCAGGGTTGAGGAGATAACCATTTCCTATTATTAGCTGTTGGACGACAAGAGGGCTAGGTGCGTAGCAGCTGTGGAGTCATTCAACATCGCCGATCAATCCAATAAAGACTTTAGGAATAAACCGACTTAGGAGGAAAGGGCCAAAAAGAGTGCTGAATCGGCTTTGGAGAGCACTTAGAGGCATTGTTATTAATACCGTTTCGAACCTTGTTTCAGTTTGTCTAGTGGAATGGAATATTTCGGTATTGGCCGATTTCGGACTGTTTCAGGGTGTTTCGGAGTTCTTAAAAGATAATTTATATATATTCTTGTAGAATATAAAATTGTCAATTCTAATAAATAAATAACTAAATATCAAATAATACAAATCATTTAGTCTTAACTCTTGAGTCTTAAATATCGATAACTTGAAATATAACATCAATTTAACATCACACAATAAGAAGATTACAAGACAATAACTAAATATCAAATAATACAAGATTTACTCCTCCTCCTCATCATCATCCATGAGAGAAGGATCAAATTCATCATCAAAAGAACTCCCAAATATAACTTTTTTTTTTTTAAAAAAAAAAAAGTTAATAACAGGCCAAATCCGGTACCGGTCGAAATTTACATCTCGGCCGAAATTGGCCGGAATGACCGGAATGGACCGAAACGGCCCGAAATTTGACCTGAGGTGGAATATGGGGTATTCCGGTACCAGTTTGCATACCGGTACGAAAAATTTCGGCCGTTCCGACTGGAACAGAACGGAATCAATAACAATGCTCAAAGGCAGGTTGAGGATCAAAGGCAGCTCCTCTGTGATGCCAAGGAACAGTTGGCTTCTTCAAAAGAGCAAATAGCTGCCCTCAAGAAGAAATTAGAAGAAGCCCAAAAGCTTAAAGATCAAGCCGAGAGGTTGAAAGATGAGGTTGAAAAGGCAAAAATGGAGGCCAAGAAGGCTTGAGATGAGGCTGAGCAACATGGTTACGACGTTGGCGTAGCCGAGACCGAGGAAACCCTTAAGGCAGAGGTCCCTGCTGTGTGTCGAACCTACTGTGTTCAGACTTGGGATGAAGCCCTCAATCGAGCTGGGGTTGAGGCTTCTTCTGAGCTAAGAAGACTAGAAAACATCTACTACCCATCAGCCATACGAGCCTCGGACCTTCCTTCCATTCAAGGTGAAGCAGCCTCTACAGTTGCTAGCCTAATTGAAGAAACACAGCCTCAGGATCCTCTTCCTCCCAATCAGCAAGAGCAAGCAAAAGAATTGAAGCTCCCAAGGAAATCTCCTTGAATAAGGCTACAGAGGTTCTAAGAGATGGGGCAGCTTCCCAAGGTTTTGAACAGTTCCGAGCTTCAGTTACCATGCCTGTCGAGAAAGCCCCCAAAGAGAAAGAAAAGGAGATTCCTACTGAAGCAGCTAAACAAGCTAGCAAGACCTCCAAGGATAAGCTTTAGATAAAATTGAAACCATGAATCATCATTTTGTAATGTAGTTACAATTTCTATAATGAAATTTCTTTTTTCTAAGACATGTCTTAATGAAATATGCATTTTACTTTCTCAAATTTGTATGGGTTATTTTCTTCATTATTTAATTTTCATTTTGACTGTTCTTTGTTTGAATATAACCATATGCCATAAAAGTGCAAAGTTGCTCACACAAGGGAAAACAAAGTTTATATATATTTTTAATTGGTAATCAGAGTGGATCAAAACTATTAAATTTGTAGTACTATTAAGACATACTTTGAATCTATCAATTCTAACAAGTTTTCTAACTTTAAGAAAATATTCAAACGTTTGACCAAACAACAGCGAAGTCCAGGGCACCTTAAAATGCTTTAAGTGATGATCATGGGCTTACTTCAGTTTACATCTTTGCTGGGTGATAACAAGCCTTGTGATCTAAGAGAGGAAATCAAGAGTTTGCTTTTTTTAAATGCTTGAGTTAATGTTTGATTAACACTTTGATAGATGCCATAATGTATTAATTTCCACTGAGTTTATAGTCTGAGGAACCTAACATAACTTAGTTTCTGTTTAATACTTTAATAGATATCAAAGGGTATTAATTTACACTAAGCCTGTGGTCCGAGGAACCTATCATGACTTAGTTTTTATTTAATACTTCAATGGAAATTAAGGGGTATTAAGTTCCACTAAGTCTGTGGTCCGAGGAATCTGACATGACTTAGTTTCTGTTTAATACTTCAATAAATGTTAAAGGGTATTAATTTCCACTAAGTCTGTGGTCCGAGAAACCTGACATGACTTAGTTTCTGTTTAATACTTCAATAGATGTCAAAGGGTATTAATTTCCACTAAGTCTGTGGTCCGAGGATCTTGACATGACTTAGTTTCTGTTTAATACTTCAATAGATGTCAAAGGGTATTAATTTCCACTAAGTCTGTGGTCCGAGGATCTTGACATGACTTAGTTTCTATTTAATAATTCAATAAATGTCAAAGGGTATTAATTTTCACTATGTCTGTGGTCCGAAGAACCTATCATGACTTAGTTTCTGTTTAATACTTCAGTAGATATCAAAGGGTATTAATTTTCACTAAGCCTGTGGTCCAAGGAACCTAACATGATTTAGTTTTTGTTTAATACTTCAATAGATGTTAAAGGGTATTAATTTCCACTAAGTCTGTGGTTCGAGGAACCTGACATGACTTAGTTTCTATTTAATACTTCAATAGATGTCAAAGGATATTAATTTCCACTAAGTCTGTGGTCCGAGGAACCCAACATGACTTAGTTTTTGTTTGATACTGTAATAGATGTCAATGGGTATTAATTTCTACTAAGTCTATGGTCCGAGGAACCTGACATAACTTAGTTTCTGTTTAATACTTCAATAGATGTCAAAAGGTATTAATTTCTACTAAGTCTGTGGTCCGAGGAACCTGACATGACTTAATTTCTGTTTAATACTTTAATAGATGTCAAATGGTATTAATTTCCACTAAGTTTGTGGCCCAAGGAACCTGACATGACTTAGTTTCTATTTAATACTTCAATAGATAGGGAAACACATGATACATGATTGGAATGAATTAAAAAGGAACTAAACAAGACTATTTTTATTAATAGTAATAACTTTTTAGGTTGTTTACATTCTAAGGATAGAGTACAGTTTTTTCATCTAGATCCTCCAAATAGTACGTACCTATTCCTGCTACCGAAGTGATGTGATACGGTCCTTCCCAATTAGGCCCTAACTTTCCCCAGGCTAGATTCCTGGTATTACCCAAAACTTTTCTTAATACCAAATCTCCTAGGGCTAACAGCCTTGGTTTTACATTGGTATCATAACCTTGCTTGAGCTTGTGCTAGTAGTAGGTCAGTTGAACTATTGCATTCTCTCTTCGCTCTTCAATCAAATCTAGACTCTTTTCTAACAGCTCATCATTGCCGTCTGAAGTGAATGCATTTGTTCTCAGCGTTGGGAAACCAGCTTCTAGAGGAATCACAGCCTCGACCCCATACGTCATTGAGAAAGGGGTTTCTCCTATTGACTGGCGAGGTGTTGTTCGATACGTCTAAAGGACATGTGGTAATTCCTCCACCCATCTTTCCTTTGCATCGTCCAACCTCTTTTTAGGTCCATTCATTATAACCTTATTGACAGCTTCAGCTTGCCCATTTCCTTGTGGATTGGCTGGAATGGAATATCTATTCTTTATCCCCAGATCACAACAATACTTCTTTAAAGCTTTGCTATCAAATTGAAGGCCATTGTCCGAGATGAGAGTATGGGGAACCCCGAATCGAGTAATGATATTCTTCCAAATAAACCTCTTAACATCTACATCTCTGATATTAGCCAAAGGTTCAGTTTCGACCCATTTGGTGAAATAGTCTGTGCCGACCAATAGATACTTTTTATTTCCTACTGCCTTAGGGAAAGGACCCACAATATCCAAGCCCCACTGAGCAAAAGGCCAAGGGCTAGAAAGAGGATTAAGAACTCCTCCAGGTTGATGAATGTTTGGTGCGAATCTCTGAAATTGATCACATTTTTTAACATACTCTTGTACTTCCTTTTGCATGCCCGGTCACTAGTATCCTTGAGTAATGGCTCGGTGAGATAAAATCTTCCTCCTGTGTGACTTCCACAAATTCCTTCATGTAGTTCTTCCAGGAGTAATTCTCAGCTTCTGACTTCTCCTCAGGCAATATGTCCTTTTCAAGGAATAGCAGTATAGGATCCATCCAGCTCGGCCCTACCTTGATTTGATGGACTTGGAGTAAGTCTCTCTTGATTGGGGTAGGGGTACATAGGTCTTCGACAAGTATTACTCGAGGCAAATCCTGTGCCGAGGAAGTGGCAAGGGCAGCCAGGGAATCTGCATGGGTATTTCCACTTCTGGTAACATGCGATAAGTCAAAAGATTCAAATTCTGTTTGTATGCACCTAACTTGACCCAAATATTCCTGCATTCTGGCATCCCGGGCTTCCAATTCCCCCTTTACCTAGCCTACGACCAGTCTTGAATTTGAAAACATTTTTACTGCCTTTCCACCCATTTTCTGGACCATCGCCATTCCCATCAACAAAACTTCATATTCTGCTTTATTATTTGTAACCGAGAACCCCAACCTCAATGATTTTTCAATGGTGATCTTCTTAGGAGTTACCAGAACCAGCTCCACTCCCGATCCCCGTTGATTTGCTACTCCATCCACATATACTTTCTAGAATGACGGGTCTTGTGTGGAGATCAGGCCAACCGATTTTTCATCCATGCCATGCTGCCTTACCTTTACTTCTTCAGGAAGTTTAGCAAACTCGGCTACCAGGTCAGCGAGGACTTGGTCTTTTACAAAGGTCCGAGGCATATATTGGATATCAAAAACCCCTAGAATTGTCCCCCATTTGGCAATCCTCCTGGTATAATCCACACTCTGAAGTATTGACTTGAGTAGAAACTGAGTTAAGACAACCACAGTGTGTGCCTGGAAATAATGGGGAAGTTTTTGTGTAGTATGCACTACTGCCAAGATAGCCTTCTCTAGTGGTAAATAACGTACCTCGGCTTCATGAAGTGACTTGCTCGTGTAATAGATTGGCCGTTCTATGCCACTGTCTACTCATATCAGAACAAAACTTACCATATGAAAGGCTACCGCCAAGTAGGCAAACAGAACCTCATCCACCTCAGGACTAGACATGATGGGTAGCCGAGACAAGTACTCTTTAAGCCGTTGAAATGCTACAGCACACTCCTCGGTCCATTTAAATCCTTTCCATTTATGCAGCAAAAGGAAAAAGGGTCTGCACCTATCTGCTGACCTGGATATAAATTGATTCAAAGCAGCAGTCATCCTAGTCAATTTCTGGACCTCCTTGGGATTTCGAGATGATTGCAAGCTGTTAATGGCCTTAATCTGATCAGGATTCACCTCAATTCCCCTGTGAGTCACCATGTAGCCCAAAAACTTACCCGAGCCTACACAAATGAACACTTGGAAGCATTCAAACGTAACTTATGCTTCCTCAGAATTTTAAAAATATTCGTAAGGTCTCCCACATGCTCAGACAACACCTTGCTCTTTACCACCATATCATCAATATAGATTTCAATGCTCCTACCCAATTGTGGTTTGAACATTTTAGTCATCATCTGCTGATAAGTAGATCCTATATTTTTCAAACCAAAGGACATCACTTTGTAATGATAGTTCCTAGTAGGAGTGACAAAAGTTGTCTTTTCCTGATTGTCCAGTGTTAGTGGTATCTGGTGATATCCTTGAAAGGCATCCAAGAAAATCATCCGAGGATGGCCTACCGTCGCATCCACCAACTGATCTATCCGAGGCATAGGGAAAGGGTCTTTTGGACAAGCCTTATTGAGATTTGTGAAGTCCACACACTTAAGCCATTTCCCATTTTTCTTTTTCACCACCATCGTGTTAGCTAGCCACTGAGGATAGAAAACTTCCTTGATAGCCCCTGCCTGTTTGAGCTTTGTTATCTCATTTCTGATAGCATCGGCATGCTCTTTGGACGACCGCCGAGGTGGTTGTCTCTTCGAAGTGATGGAAGGGTTAACATTCAAATGATAACAAATAAAGCTTAGATCTATACCTGGGGCTTCATACGCGCTCCACGCGAACACGTCAATATTTTTCTAAGAAATTCAACCAATTGCTCCCTCTCCTGTAAAGGCAGTTGAACCCTAACCTGAAAAAACTTCTCCGGATCATCGCCAACAATCACTTTTTCTAGATCTTCACATTTCACTTCATCAGTTGGTCCATTGAAGGGCAACGTCGGAGTTTCTGATTGCTATAAACCATTATCAGCAGTGGCCGAGATTTCAGCCTCGGGCCGATGTTGGATGGCCGCTACCAGGCACTGCCTAGCCGTAGACTAACTTCCTAATATTTCCAAAACCTAGCCTCCAGAGGGATATTTCACCTTCTGGTGAAGAGTGGAGGAGATAACTCCTAAGGTATGAAGCCAAGGTTTGCCCATAATGGCCATATATGGAGAGAAAGCATCTACTACAGTGAAGTTCACGTCCACCACATCTGAGCCAATCTGCACGGGTAGTTTGATCTGACCCTTCGGAATGACCATTTTACCTTCAAAACTCACCAGAGGAGAACTATAGGCTGTTGAATTCTCAGGGTTTAAATTGAGCCCCTTATATAGGTCAGGATACATAATCTCAGCTCTGTTGCCCTAGTCGATCATCACCATTTTCATATCATACCCACCAACTCTAAGTGTAACCACCAAAGCATAATCGTGAGGCTGTATAGTTCCAAATTTGTCCTCATTTGAAAAACCTAACACCAGTGGGATGCCCATCTTGACTCTTTTTGGCATTAAACTAGATTCCTCAGCTGGGTAAAGAGATACTGACATTACTCTAGAAGGGCAAGATCTGGTCCTCCCTGGGGCAACGAATATGACATTTATCGTTCCTAGAGGGAGTCTCGAAGAAGCATCTCCCCGAAACTTCGAACCCGTTTGGCTTCCCTGGCCACTAGAATGATGCAAGAGTTGCCTTAATTTCCCTTCCCGGACTAGTTGGTCTAAATGGTCCCATAAGTTTCTACAATCCTTTGTAGTGTGTCCATAGTCCTGATGATATTAGCAATAAAGGCTTTGATTATGCCTCATAGGATCTCCTGCCATCTTATTCGGCCATTTGAAGAATGGCTCATTTTTAATCTTCTCCAGAACCTGTTGTACTGGTTTTCGGAATACAGCATTAACCACCTGGGTGTTGGCAGATCTTGGCTGCCCAACAAAGTCTTTCCGAGGTCAGTTATTATTGTACCGGTCCGACCTGAAATCCCTCCTCTTCTGAGGGATCACCTTAACTTTTCCTTTCCCTTGCAGTTGGTCTTCTTCTACCTTTCTGTACTTGTCAATCTGATCCATAAGTTGACGCACACTAGTAACAAGCTTACCAATCAAAGATTTCCTCAAATCATGCTCGGCTGAGAGGCCAACCTTAAAAGTACTAATGGCCACATCGTCATAGTCTCCGTTTATTTCATTAAACATCTCCCAGTATCTATCTGAGTAGGTCTTCAAAGGTTCCCCCTCTCGCATGGACATAGATAATAAGGAACCCAAAGGTCAAGGAACCCTATTGCAGGTGATAAAGTGAGCGCCAAAGGCCCGGGTGAGCTTCTTAAAGGATTCAATGGAATTCGCCCTCAAACCATTGAACCACCTCATTGCCATGGAGCCCAAACTAGACGGAAAGACCTTACACACCAAAGCCTTATCCTTGGAATGAATGGCAATCCTCTGATTGAAGTGACTGACATATTCCACCAGATCTATTCGACCATTATAAATGGTGAACGTAGGTTGATGGAATCACCGAGGAAGACTCGCGCCTTCTATGTTTCGTGTGAAGTGTGATTTAGAAATTTAACTCAATGCCTTGTTCATGGCATCGTTCCCTAGGCCTTTGCGGGCGGGCTCTTATATTTACGTTTGTGGTGGTACTCTTCGATGTAGGAGAAAGACTCGTTGGGCGGAGTTTTGGATCTTGGTCTATAACTAGCACCATCTATCTCCTCGGAGGACAGCTCGGAGTTGGGCGATGAACGTCTTCACCATGCGTGGCGCAATTCCCTTTTCAACTCATCGATTTCACATTGCATGTCTCTATCATTCTTTGCATGGGAAACACGGCTCTTCCCTCGAGACTAGCTCTTACTAGTATGAGCTGCTTGCACACTTCCCTCACGATCTCCTCTTTGTTCGAGGTTCAAAAATGGATTGCTATGTTGAGACCCCCTTGATTCTGCTTGGTGTAGGTTCACATCCATCTGGTGTGGACCTATCGCTGCTTGGTGTGGACCTACTTCTTCTATTCTATACATTACACTCGAAATACCTTCAGAATAGATCAAGTCCTCCCCACAGACGACGCCAATTATAGGGGCTGAATTTGGATTGGACCTAATACAGGATTGGATTTTGGCCCAACGAGCCCAAATAATGAATTTGTAGAGCGTGGGTGAAAGAACTAGTTCTATTCGGTAAGAAAGATAATAACAGTTGTTTATCTAAGAGAATCAAACACAAGTAAAGTGAGAAAATATGTCCTTGGCACAGTCCGAGGAGTTATGTTATAATATCAAGTTGATGATCAAGGTTACAAGAGTTTAAAGGATTATTACAAAGATTTCTTAGTTTTTCGATCTCCTTCTTTTTTAGGCCACCTTTCCATGATATACATCATAATTTTGGTATCATCCCTACCATACACGTGTAGGTTAGGTTCTAGGAACTCCTTCTTGTCCCATCCAATACCTCCCAGAACCTTCAACTAGCAGCTGTAAGGCTGCTTCACCACTGTTCAGGTATCACCCCCACATTAATGCGGCCAGAAAGTTAGCTGGGATGCATTTAATATGGAGGTAGCAGCTTTTGTAGATATTTGTTGCATCCTTCTACTCTTCTCTTATCCAATGTCTGACTTCTAACCATGATGCAACCACGAAGGATGTTCATGATGATAGGACATTCCTATTGACTTCGGATCTCTATTTCTGAAATGACTTTTCTCCTCGGACATATTTGGGTTATCGTATACAATCCTTATTTCTTCTTCTTCTTCTTCTACCATTCCCATAATAACCTTATTTGACCATCCTCGTATTAGTAAATATCCTCGGATTAGGCCATAGACCCTAATTCGTACAGTTTTAATAGTACCTTCTAGCTAACTGGCCCCCACAATAATGATTAAGTGAATTTTTTTAAGAATTGAAAGGGATAATTAAGATATTTGGATTGAACTCTCGAAGTTCTCAATAGAGTCATCATGCTATCAAAATATTGCTCACTCTCATAGTGTGTGTTTATCTATATTTATATCTATACCATTTACTATTATACTATTAATAATAGGATTCTTTATTTGAGTTTCAAATATTTTATGTACTAAAATATCATCATACAAATTTTAAACTCTTTAAAATACCCCTATCTTTTAGTTAAATAATTTTAAATTAAAAAACACACACTGGTTAAAAAAAATAATTTAAGGACAAAATTTAGTTACAAAATTAGTTGTCGCCTAAGGTTACAACCTTACTCAATATCTTTTTATTGGAAGTGAATTTTGAGAATTCCACCATTAAATTACATCTTCTTCTTATATCCTCCATGCTTGCAAAATTTCAAGAAAGTTAAAGATCAATAGCTATGCCATCAATAAATTTTTTTTAATTGTTAATTTTTGTAGTTAAAAATTATGCATAAAATATAAGAGTGTAAAGAATATGCAATTCAACAGTTAGATTTTCAAAATATGTAGTAATATTTATTTTATTGGATTAGGTTGTAGCCCAATTTTGTAGCTAAACTTTGTCCATAATTTAACCAGTTCCTAAGTTTTAGGTTTTATTTATTTTTTTATTTTTTGTCTTTTCCATTCAGCCTAAAACTTAGGATACTATCTCTATCTTATTTTTAAATATTATTCCACGTTACCTTACTTCTTTCTTAAAAAAAAAAAAAAAATAGACACAGTTATTTATATATCACTTATAAACATTATAATATGAACTTTGGAACTCAAAACACTTTACATATGGAGAGTCGGACAAACTGCTATGTGAATAATAACGTAGGCCTTTCTAGATGGAAATGGGCTAAAACCCACACCCACACCCACCTCCACAATATAATCAGGATAATTTTTAGATACTTTTTTTAGAGGCTCTATTTATACCCATAAGGTTATGTTTCACCAAAAGACACATACGGAAAGTTAAAATGTTTCATAAAACCATTCACAAGGTTTGAAACATCTTCAAACATTCAAAACAGTTACCAAAAAATTCTGCAAAAAATTTAGTTTCACGAGTTTCGAGCGATCGAGAGTTCATTTCGATTGATCAAATGCTCTTTTTGATCGATCAAACTGGAATCGATCGATCAATTGAAAGGAACTCTCGATTATTCGAAACTCGTAAAACTAAATTTTCTGCAGAATTTTCTGATAACTGTTCTAAACGTTTGAAGAGGTTTCAAATCTTGTGAACAGTTTTCACTTAGATCGATTGATCGAGTAAAAGCTTCGACCGTTCGAAAATCCTTTATTTCAAATTTCAATTAGAAAATTTCAAAACTTGAATTTTCACTTTATGAAACAATACTCTCCAAACTCAAACATTATTATTATAACTTATTCATGTATATACCTATATATACAACAACTTTCTCATGGACGTGGCATATATATTTGACAACGGGAAAACAGTCAATAATTAAAAGAAAAGGTTTTATAGAGGAAGCACTAGAAAATGACAAAATTTTCCACCAGCACTTGAATTTTAGTTGTACAAGCTAGCAAGTCCACACAAAAGCACAACAAACATGAACCAAGCAACTTGCTTATTAATGATTATTAATACTAACACTTCTTTCAATAGCAATACTATCTTAGGATATTGATCATCAGAAAAGTGAAATTTAACAAAAGCATTCTGCTTATACAAATCAATTTTGCTACAAACACAAGCATTTGATTGGATGGAGATAAACGTCATTCACATTCAAAATAAAAATTTGGAAAGCATAATTTACAGATACACAAAGGCAATTGCTTAGTTTCTTGTTTATGCATAACTGCTTGACATCCATAACATGCTACATTCATCATGTTGAATGGAGCATCATCTATCAATTTTTGTTGCATCCATGAACTAAGCATAGAGTTTTATAAACAAGGTCAATTATTAAGGACGAATAAAAAAGGGAGCTTCGTTATTGAGCTTTGCCTGTTGAGCTTCATCAATTAGCTATCTTGTGCCAAATTGTAAGACAAGGCTTTCTGGGGAGCAGCCCTACTTAAAAATTTTCACCAGTGTAAAATGTACTTCTCCAGTAGGTTTAGACTGCAAAATTTTAAAAACAAGGTTAGGGATTCATGACAAAAGAAAAGGAGAAAATAGAAAAAACAATATTTATAAGCAAATTGATTATGTTAATTCTTGCAACTCCGATGGAAACTTTTAGTTTGAAACCAAAATGATTCTATCAATTGACAATGCACGCAAACTACACTTATATTTCCCTTTTCTAGCAAACAACATTAATAATTTGCACATGTAAGCTCTTATAGACTCTTTTTGTGTTTTGGTTCTCCACGCACCAGATGTAGCAAATTCTCAATAAGGAATAGAGTAAAGGATTTTGAATATTGTAGTAAATATTTCTTTATATGAACTCGAGTCCAAAAACAAACCAATAGAAGTTTGCCAATTTTACAAAATGGGAGAGATTTAGATAAATCTACAATTCAAGATGATTGAAAAAAAGAGTTTGATAGTCTGTTGAGATTAGAAAAACATTACGGAAAAGGAAGGTTGGACTAGACCTCTTAATCCGCAATTCAACTATTGCACGTACAACAGGACATAACCGTTGTGTCCTGATATATTAAAGCTAAAGTGATTATGCGTAGTCACTTTGCCATGAGGGGGAGGAAGAGAGATAGAGCACTTCTGTTTGTTTTGTGTTTTGTAATGACCTATATCTTATTATTATTATTATTATTTTTTTTTTGGGGGTGGGGGAGGTGGGAATGGAGGGAACTCTTTCAGTGAAACATGATTAACATGAAAGAGCATAGAAGTCACAAATAACATGAGAGAGCATAGAAGTCACAAGAAACCAATTAGAAATTCAGTTCACTTCCAATAATGTTGTTCTGGGTAAAGAGATTATGCAGTTGTTACCTAATCCAACTAATGAAGCCAAAGTATCGATAATAACTTCATCCCTACTGGCGGTCACTTCCCATACTTTCTCTTTCATGCTAAGAAAGACTTTGGCTCTGATACAGAACAAGCATAAGATATTGACAAAGAAACTTCATAAATAGCAAGTACCTAACCCTATAACATTAAGACTACATAATTAGCAAGTATAGATTTTAATTATGAGAGCTTCCCTCTTCCTCAACTGCCTCTTTCTCAAACACTCTGTGCACCCACTTTCAAACTCCATTGTTGCTTCATTTCAGCTCAAAATCTTCAAGTAACAGGTATGGGTTTTCTTTCTTGAACCCTATTTTACTTGATTTTGTGGTTTTCCCTCTGGATTTTTCGCTTTTGTTTATGTTTTTGAGATGGGTTTGAGTTTCAGCTGTTGCTCTATGTTCATGCTTAGCATGTGGAAGCTATTAACTCAGTTTGAGCTTTAATAAGTTATTGGTTTTGGTCTTCCTCATGTGATTAGCTAGGGTTTGTTATTTGTTGGTTTCTCATCTTGTCTGATCCGTTGTTGATGTGTTGATTCAAAATGTTCCTGTGCTGGATGTGTGTTTTACTATGCTAATTGTGTGGTTTTAATCTGACCCACTCTACTGTGTAGCTACATTTGGGCCATTTTTGTCCCTCATTGCTATTCTCTGGTCATTTTCATCTAGTCATTAGGGTTTCTTCATTATCCCTAAATTGCCTCTAACCCACTGCTAATAATGTCTGTTGGATTGTGTTCTGTCACTTCCTCTGTTCATGATTCAAACTAGACATGTCACCATTCAAGAAAGTAGCTGTGAAAGGAGGTAGTTCCAAAGGGAAGGAACACGTCATTGATGTTGATGACTACTCACCCCAAACAAAAGAGACTCGTTCTTCATCAAAGAGATTCGATCCCAACAAGTTCAGATCCTATGCAGCCTATCAGTCTCATGAGAATTATTTCCAAAATGCTACACCATTACTAGAAAGAACTGTGGATCAATCATCACTTCATGACACTGACATTCCGAAATGGTTTGCTCACAAGGATTGGAATTACCTTCTCTCTGATCTGGATGACGCGTATGAAGATTTGGTAAAGGAATTTTATGCTAACGCGATTGTGGAAGAAGATGAACTTAAGTGCTGGGTTAGGAAAAAGAGCTTTTCAGTCTCTCCTGCATATTTGGCAGAGATCCTTCACATCAACAGACCAATATTTCAACACTCACCGGTTTATGATGATATTTGTCCTGATGAGGAGCTTCTCAAGGAAAGTCTTGGACAAGACTTGGAGTTCTCACCCAACAGAAAAGCCATCAGTGTTTCCTCTCTTCCTCCAAAACTGAGAGTGCTTACAATTGTGATGTTTCACAATTTGTACCCTTTATCAAGCACTAGGTATATGAACCTCGGACGTGCTCTTTTTCTTCATGACCTAATTTCTGATGTAGAAATTGGCATCTGTGCTCATATCTTTCATGTTTTGCGCAAAACGGTTCTACGAACTGATTCCAGAACGTGCATTCCTTTCTGCTGTCTCATTTCAAGGATCTTGAAGCTCAAGGGAATTTATCCAATGGCAAATGAATCTCCTCTCCCGAAACCGAGTCTAATCAACATGCGTACATTCAACGCAAGCATTGGACACAGTCGGAAGAGAGCCAAACTAGAACCTTCCGCATCTCATAGTGGCTCTCATTTCAGCACTCTCTCCCTTGATGAAAAACTTGATCACATTGTATCCTCTGTACATGAGTTGAATACAAAGATGTCTGGACTCACATCTACTCTACACCATCACAGCACTCGATGGGATATGAAGTTTACCTCACTTCAAACTCCATTGGATCAAATTCAGAGAAGGCTAGAAGAGGATATATAGCCTATTCCATGACAAAAAGGGGGAGTGATAGGCCTGATCAGAGGGGGAGGATATTACCTAAGGGGGAGTGTTTCTGCTTTCTTCTTCAGTTTAAGTTGTTATATTTGCTTTAGTTTAAGTTGTTATATTGTGTTTTGTACCTGTTTGTACCCATGTGCTTATGTAAGTTTTTAGGGTTATGTTTTTATGCATAATTTGTAGGCTTTATGGCTTGTACCTTGCTTATTGCAGCCTTTTATACTATGTTGAAATCAGTACTTTAATCTAAATGTCTTGCATTTTGTTTTAAGTACTGTCACTCTTGTGCCCTTGTAGGATTGTTCCTAGATGCATATATTTAGTGTATTATGCATTGGTTGAGTGTTGAGCATACAAGTATCTTGCTTTATTCTTGTTAACTTGTATGTTCAAATGTTCATTCCAAGTGTGAATGAGCACTGTGATTACTACCTTGTGGTGTTCACTTGGTTGATCAAGCCATGATTTGAATCTTCACTTCATCTTTGCTTAATCACTTTAAGCTTGTTTTATATGCATTTCATGCTTTTCTGCATACAATGATCATGGTGTATTGTTGTGTTTCAGGAGTTTCATGATCTTATGATTCAAGTGCTACACAGCTTCTAGAGTTAGGTGTGAGTGAGTTTTGTTCAACTGTTCCCAATTCACATGTTAAGTCTAGAGTCTGTTTTAGGGTTTTGTCACGGAATAGCTAAAGGGGGAGATTGTAAGGTTGAATTTAATCAACCATTTTATTGGCTTTATTCCGTGCCAAATTTGCTTGTATTTCAGCATTTAGTAACCCTGTATTTAGGTGGGTTTGTTGTAAGGGTAGTGAGTGAGATAGAGTGTTGATTGCTCAAGAGTGTACAAGAAAACAGAGACTCGTGGCTTACTCTCACGAGTAGCTCGCGGTTTCAAGCCGCCAAACGCAGTACACGTGCCAAGCATGCCAGAAGGTGAACAGTCATGCTAGCTGGAGCACTACAGGACAAAACAGGACAACTGGGCATATGGTTATCTCGCGACTAGATCTCGCGACTTAGTCAAGCCACGAGGCCAAGCCGCGAGCCACCCCTGTTTTGTAAAACCTGACGTTTCACATTCCTCTCTCACTCTAGTATAAATACCCCTTATACCCACAAATGTAAGAAAGTTTCTAGAGAGAATTTTGAGAGAGAAACCCTAAAGAAAAACAAGATTGATTCACCAACAATCTATACATTAGAGTCTCTTAAAATTCCTCAACTCTCTTCCTCTCCATTGTCAAATCCTTAAGAGGCATTTTACCAAAACCTTGTTCTCACCATATTCATCACTGTGAGAGGGTTGTTTGGTTTGCTGGGAAGCAGTTAGGAAGGAACCAATCTACATTGGTTGATGCTACGATCTAGTAGCAGAATCCGAGAAGCTAGAAAAGAAAAAGGTTCAGCGCAACCTTGTTGGAGCAAGAAGCTTGGAGGGCTTAGGTGCACTGGGTAGATTAGCCTTGGAGGGTCTATTGTTGTCCTTGTATCCCAACTACATTTTCTAGTGGATTGTTTACCGCTTGGAGGGCGGCGGAGAGGTTTTACGCTGAGGGCTTCGGTTTCCTCTTCGATAACACATCGCGTGTTGTCTTTGTGTTTGCATCTTCCTTCCCTTTTATCTTTGCCTTTTTATTATCTGTTGTGGGTTGTGATTTTAATTTGGCTTAGATAGTTTATTTAATTCTATATTATAGCTTATGTTCATTTTCCGCACAATAGTTGTTTGACATAATGCTTGAATTGGTTAATTTGTAAATTGGGGGTCTAAATGTTCAAGGGTGTTTATACACAAAATTGAACTTTCACAAGAAATCTATATGCTTCTATATTCAACCTCCTAAATCCACAACACAAAACATTCATAATTAGCAAAGTAGATATTAAACCCTAAAAACTAAAGCAAGAAGATTCATACATTAACAATTACTGACCTTATGATTAGTGATTACTTGGAAGAACTTTTCATCTTTACGATTAGAATTTCTTGCCGAGGGAGGGGGGAGGGGGGACAATCATTAACTCCCACATAATTTTCCTACAATGAAATCAATGGTTCTTACATTTGCATGTTGTATAAGCACTGACAATTCTAAAATGTTGCCAAATGGAAAAAAGTGACAACCAATTCACCACGTTGTAGGCTACTAGATTTAATATTCTAGTCTAATTAAAATGGGGTGCCTTAAGCAGTTTCTAAATTACTTTATAGGTCTTTACCATATCTGAAAGCAAAACAAAGGAAATTATAGCCAAGGCTTGAAGTTAGAATTAGTTGCTACAGCACGGAGCAGGTGCTCTCGCGCTTAGGTGCGTAGCAGCAGTAGTGTGTCTTGTAGTTTCTTGCAAGAGGTGAGATGACCTCCATTGTGTGAGGTAGCGGTAGTGGGGAGTCCCGTTTTTCCCCTCTTTCCTGTTAGTGGCGCACGTTTAGGTACTGATCTATTTAGGAAGAGCGTAGTAGGAAGAGTAAGCTATGGTAGGGGAACTTGAAGAGCTGTGGAAAAAACTAAAGTTCACGGAGGAAGAAGATATTAGTTTAGATTTAGATAGTACGAGCACGAAAGCAGCAAGAGCTGTGTGAAAGTGTTGTGCTATCATGAAGATTTGGACTCAGAGAAGTATAAACCTGGATGCTCTCAGAAAAAATTTTGAGAATGCTGTGGAAACCCAACAAAGGGGTCCAAATTTCTGAATTAGAAGAGGAAGTTTTTCTGGGGGAATCTAGGTAACTAATTTAATTTTCCCAACTATCTAGTTAGTAGTTAAGGTTTGAAAACTATATTTTTTTATTAGCATCTCGAGTCTAAAACACTCAATTTAGGACCTATAAATCGAGTTTTTGGGACTCGATTTTTATGGATTGATCACGTCCGATGTGGATTTTTTTCCACGTGGAGCCTACCTGGAAATCGAGTCTCTAAGACTCGATTTCTAAACCAAAAAAATTTTTAAAAATTTTAAGTCTCATGGATAAGCCGAAATGCCCAAAAACAAATTTAAGAAATCTCAAACACATCAATCCCAATCCCAATCTCAATCCCAAAGACTCAGATCAGAGGGAGATAAAGAGCTCAGAGGCAAAGAAAGACTCAGATCAGAGGGAGAGAAAGAGCTGGCTCGCGCGGCCTGGGCTCGCGCTGCATGGGTCGTGCGCGGCCTGGGCTTGCATTGTAGCCGATCTGAAGCCACCCACTCCGATCTCGATCTCTCTTTCTGTTTTTGGTTTTTTTTTTCTCTGCTTTCTTCTGGTGCTCCTCTCTGATTTGTTTTTATTTATAAGGGTTAGAAATCGAGTCTTAGAGACTCGATTTCCATGTAGCCACATGGAAAAATATGCCACATCGGAAGTAATTAGAGCATAGAAATCGAGTCTTTGATGCTCGATTTATAGGCCAAAATCGAGTCTAAAAGACTCGAGATGCTAGTAAATAATATAGTTTTGTAACTAAAACTACTAACTAAATGGTTGGAAAATTATGGCTAATTACCCATTTCGTCCAGTTTTTCTGGTAGAGTTTGGAAATGTGAAAGACAAAAAGAAAGTGTTGGATATGTGCCCCTGGAGTTATGAGAAGCAACTAGTTATAATCCAAGAATTTGAAGGGGAGTTAACCCCAAAGGAGATAGATTTAAAATGGGTCCCCTTTTGGGTTCAGATCTATAATTTACCACTAAAAAGCAGAATGAGAGAAACAGGGTGGGTTATTGGTTCAAGCTTAGGGCCGGTGCTAGAGGTGGACGTGCTAGATTCAAGGGTGCAGTGGGGTAGATGTTTACGTGTTCGTGTGTGCATCGATGTAACAAGGCAGCTAGTGCATGGGAGGAAGATCACTATCCAAGGAGGCGAATCAAAATGGGTTAATTTCAAATACGAGAGATTACCCAACTTCTGTTACAGGTGTGGGTTTCTTAATCATGCCCTTAAGGACTGCATTGACGATTAGGATCAAAGCAAGTTGAAAGAAGAAAACCAGCTTAAATATGGTGCATGGCTAAGGGGTGAACCAGTCTGGTGGGGTGGTAGGGAGCTGAATAAACAAGGTTACGGTGGTGTGGGGGTGCAATAACCCAGGGCAACAGCGGTTGTTACAATGAAGTCGGTGGAGCTGATACACATGGTAAAGGAAGCATTGGTGGTTGGTCGGAGTCAGGTGCACGATACGTCATGTCAGAAAGACAGCTATCCCATTTGAAGTATGATGGGTTTAGTTGACCCTGTGCCCATGTCAGAAGATTTTCATGAGATTGGAAAGTTTCAAAAGGTGATGGGAAAGGTTGAGGAGAAGGAAACTAAGTTGGGGAAGTCAAGCATAGAAAAGCCTATGGCCAAACCGGAATTAATGGAAGACATGCAAGTGAAGTCAGTGAATAACCACAAGGCTCAGAAAGAAAATGCCTCAATGCAGGCGCCAAACCATGTGTCCAAATTTAATGATGATGGGCCAAATTTTGAAAGTAAGGACTTAGGCCTAATAGCCATGAGTTTTGATGAAAATAAGGGCTGGATTTTAGAGACTTTGGGCCCAACCAGTAGGCATTGGAAAAGGCTAGCAAGTGAAGTACATGCTAAGGCAGGCCGGGAAGAAGGAAACTCAACTAATGGAAAACGTGAAGGTCTAATTCCACTTCAGGAATTAGACCCTAACATATGCGACTTGAAACGCAGAAAAGGTAGTAAGGGACAAAACAAAAATAAGAATAGAGAGGAGCAAATGGTTGGCGGTGTGGCGGTGGCTGCGGTGCAGCATCGCCGAGCCACATGAATGTCATAGCTTGGAACTGCCGGGGACTAGGGTCTTCCTTGGCAATTCGGACACTCACCGACGAGGTGAGAATGAAAAAACCCCTGCTGGTCTTCTTGTCGAAAACAAAGGCTAGTATGAGTAGGATCAAAGGAATTCAAAATAAATTGGAATACACTCAGGGTATTTCGGTTCCTAGTGATGGTCAAAGCGGTGGTTTAGCAATGTTGTGGAGGGAGGGCACAGATGTGAGGTTCAAGAGCTGGTCCAATTCACACATCAACGTCGAGATCCACGAAAGCTCTTCATTAGCTCCTTGGCGTGCTACCAGTTTTTATGGGCAACCCGATGCAGCCAAACGATTTATTTCCTGGCAACTGATGGAAGTTCTGAAAAAACAAAGTCACTTGTCATGGGTGGTGTTTAGGGATGTCAACGAAATCTCCCAATCTGATGAAAAGCTCAGAGGACCGGAAAGAGATGCAGGACAAATGGAGGATTTCAGGGAGTGCTTGAGCAAATGTGGCCTCTTTGATTTGGGGTTTGTGGGGCACAGATTCATGTGGTGTAATGGAAGGGCAGGGGAGCAGAGAACAAAACTCCAATTGGATAGGATGGTGGCAAGTGAGAGCTGGATCAAACTATTTCCTGAGGCAAGTGTACACCACTTTTCAATGTCCATTTCTAATCACTGCTTGTTAACACTATTTTTACATTGGAGACAACCCCACAAACCAGTAAGAAAGAGGTTTTTCTTTGAGGCAATGTGGACTAGGGAATCTGGGTGCAGAGAGGTGATTGTGGAAGCATGGGATCCTTTGAGAAGGGATTCGAAGTATAAAATCACAGATAGACTGAAAAGTTGCCAAGAACAACATCGACGTTGGAATTGGAGGGTCTTCAGGAATGTTAATAACACTTGAAGATGAAAAGAAACCAACTCCAACAACTTGAAGCCATTAATGGATTGCTAGACAAAGCCGAGGATATCAAGTGTTTGAAAAAGGAAATCAATGAGGTCCTGTTAAGAGAGGAAATTATGTGGAAGCAGAGGTCTAGGGCATTGTGGCTGAAGTGGGGAGACCGAAACACAAAATTTTTTCACGCCATAGCTAGCCAACAGAGAAGAAAAAACCGAATTGAGGGGCTGCAAAATCAGAATGGGGAGTGGACAGATGATCAAGAGGGTATTGAGACCATAATTCTAGATTATTTTGCAAATATCTTCAAGTCAGACTTTCCTTCCAACTTTGCAGAAAGCCTGGGAGCAATATCCCTAAAGGTCACTTCAGATATGAACAATGAGCTCTTGGCAGTGTTTAAGGCAGAGGAGGTTTGGAAAGCGTTGAAGCAGATGCACCTAACAAAGGCTCCAGGCCTCGACGGTGTGTCACCCTTATTCTTTCATCAGTATTGGGATGTTGCTGGCGCTGATGTTATCAGTTGTGTGTTGGATGTCTTAAATTCCAGTGTGTTGCCCTGTGAGCTTAATGAAACCTATATTTGTCTCATTCCGAAGGTTGCTTCCCCCCAAAAAATCACTGAGTTCAAGCCTATAAGTTTATGTAATGTGGTGTATAAAACTATCTCTAAAGTTCTGGCAAATAGGTTGAAAAGAATCCTAAGGGAGGTGATTGATGAATCTTAAAGCGCTTTCGTACCTGGTAGATCTATAACAGATAATGTGTTTGTCGCATTCAAGACGATGCATTGCATTAATCAGAGAAGAAAAGGCAAGGAAGCGCTAATGGCGGTGAAGCTTGATATGAGTAAGGCCTATGATAGGGTCGAATGGTCGTATCTTGAAGCCATAATGAGGAGATTGGGGTTCCATGAGAAGTGGATTGAGTTAATGATGTTGTGTGTTAGCACGGTGTCGTATTCAGTTTTGATAAATGGGGAACCAAAAGGAAAAATTGTTCCATCAAGAGGATTGAGGCAAGGGGATCCTATTTCGTCGTATTTATTCTTAATGTGTGTTGAAGGGCTGTCAGCAATGTTGAAAAAAGAGGTGAGAGATGAGAATATTAAAGGGGTGGCAGAGAGTAGAGGGGCTTTGAGTATTTCACACTTGTTATTCGCAGATGACAGTATAATCTTCTGTAGAGCTTCGGTGTTGGAGTGTGGCAGGGTGTTGAAGGTGTTGGAGGATTATGAGCATGTTTCGGGCCAGAAGCTTAACAAGGACAAAACCTCCTTATATTTCAGCAAGAACACAAGTGGGGATGTTCAGGATCAAGTGAAGCGAAAGTTCAGGGCGGAGATTGTTAGGCATCATGAAAAGTATCTTGGGCTGCCACCACTATTGGAAGGGGGAAAAGAAAAGCCTTTAACCGGATTAAAGACCAAGTGGGAAGAAAAATCGCAGGGTGGAAAGGTAAACTATTATCCAATGCAGGCCAAGAAGTCCTCATCAAAGCCGTTGCACAAGCCATACCTACATACACAATGAGTGTGTTCAAGCTGCCAGATTCATTATGTAGGGACCTGAACTCTTTGATGGGTAATTTTTGGTGGGGGCAGAAGGAAAAGGAAAGAAAAATGGCTTGGATATCGTGGGAGAAATTATGTACACCAAAGGCAGAGAGGGGTATGGGGTTTAGGGACCTTAAGGCTTTCAACTTAGCCCTTTTAGCCAAGCAAGGATGGAGAATACTGAAAAATCCGAACTCTTTGGTGCATAGAGTGTTAAGGATTCTTTCCTCCATGCTCAGTTGGGCCGAAGACCCTCTTTTGCTTGGCGGAGCATTATGGCAGCAAAAGAGGTTATTGTGAAGGGGTCTCGATGGAACATAGGTAATGGACAAAGGGTTAATATCTAGGATGATTAGTGGATCCCAAGACCAGAATCCTTCAAAGTTTTCAGCCCAAGACAACCCCAACATGAAGCAGTGCATGTCTCGGACCTGATTGATGTTGATAGAAGAAACTGGGATATAACTAAGGTTAGAAGCACTTTTCTCCCTCATGAAGCTGAGATTGTTTTAGGAATTCCAGTTAGCTTTCATTTGCCTGAAGATTAATTTATGTGGGCATGGAACACCCTTGGAAAGTTTATAGTTAAGAGTGCTTATATGGTTGCCCAAAAATGGCTGAAAGAAAGGAATACTCGATCTGAAACAAGAAGCAGCTCAGATAGTTCAAAGATGAGGTCCATCTGGAAGCTAATTTGGCAGCTGAATTGCCCAAATAAAATTAAGCATTTTATGTGGAGAGCCTGCAAAAACATCCTCCCTACCAAAAATCGGCTTATGACTCGGGGCGTAGGAAGCGAAGATTGTTGTGCATTGTGTGGACAAAGTGAGATATTGGGTCATATCTTGTGGGGGTGCCATTATGCAAAGGCAATTTGGAGTGGAACTAAAATTAAGCTACCATGGTTGCAAGATCCACTAAATGAATTCATAAATATAGTATGGAAGACATTGAATTCTCATCTGCAGGTTGATTGGATCATGTTTGTTGTGACAGCGTGGAGGTTATGGAGCAATAGAAACGTGGTAATTCATGAGGGGAAATGCAAAGATAATGGGGTTTTGATCTGGTCTGTGGTTGACTATGTTGATGAAATCAAACAGGAGAAAAAACCACATTTAAGGCCTCCCCCTAAGACCACACGCCCTTGGTCTCCTCCTAGTCAGGACTGGTATAAAATCAACACAGACGGTACAGTTTTTAGGGAGATTGGTTGTTGCGGAAGTTGGGTGGTGATTAGGAATGAAGAGGGACAAATTATGAGAGCAATGAGCAAAAGATGGGACCTGCCTCTGGATGCACTAGAGATAGAAGCAAAGGCAGTGGAAGATGGGGTACAGCTTGCGTGGGACCTCGGCCTCAAATGGATTATTATTGAAAGTCATTCGCAAACTGTGGTCAGCTCGATTCGTGATCAAAGCTTGGTACCAAGTAGCATCCAACATGTAATAGAAGGCATAGGATTGGATCTTCGATGTTTTGAAGCGTGGAATGTGTCTCACAATTGCAGGGAATCAAACTCTGCAGCTCATATTTTGGCAAGAAATGCCAAGTCTGTAATAGATAGGGTCATTTGGGTGGAAGATACCCCACCTATAGTTTCTGCACAAGTGCAGCATGATGTAATTTGTATGAAGTCCTTTTCAGTTTAATGAATTTTAAGTTGAGAATCAAAAAAAAATTAGTTGCTACACAAATACTCCTCTCCGAGTTCTTTGTATACTAACTTTCAATGGTGATCTGTGCACAATTGTCAGGCATGGAAACAACATATTCAACACCAAACAAGACAATACATCCTCGTATCTATGCCTTAAATTTTTTAGATAGCAGCAGAATCTTGTCCTGGATTAGCTTATTCCCAAATTGTCCAACAACTCCTTTAAGTAAAAGGGTGACTCAGGAATCAAGCAACAGTCCACATCACAATTAGCATACATTGCCATGAATCCTGCACGAAATTATTTCAGCTACAAAATTATTTGACTGTTTTGATTAAGAAGAATTAATGGAAGATAAATGTGTTGGAAAGATATAAGAACATTAATTGGAAAGAAATAAGATCATTAATGAGAATAATAATTGACCATAATTGACCTAGGTTCTTAGCTACCCCTACCAGATGGCTGTGCTCCACTTAGCACCCTAGATTGACCAATGATGATCCTTTAAGGATTCTTGACAATTGTTCAGATATAAGTAAACAAGACCAAAGAGAACAGTGGAAGAAGTTACAACTAAAATATTTAAATATTAAAGAACAAAATTATAGTACCATTGGCATTGATAGCCAACAAGGTTTCTGGCTTTCTGTTTCATTTTTGGACAACACATCTTTTTCTATGTGCTATTGCATTTTCTTTTAATTTTTCAAGACCTTCAAAGGGCCAAATGACTTGTGATTTTTGTTGAAATTTTTTATTTAAAAATACATTAATTAACAAATCAAAAAACATTCTCACATTTTTGTCACTCAATAATTAAGCTGTTATTTAAAATTGATAAAAATAATTAAGCTTTTATTTAAAATTGTTATAATTTGGTGCAATAACTTGGAAATTAAACATGATATCTACTTGGTTCAACCACAACTTTTAGATCAAACTTTTATTATATAGAATATGATATGATATATTTTAAAATAATATAACTATCTCTATTATTTGAAAAAAATAAAAATCAAGCGAGGGGCCATGGCCTCCACTCAAAATGTTTCAATACCGTTTCTTTTTCTTTTTTCTTTTCTTTTTCTTTTCTTTTTTTTCTTTTTTTCTTTTTTTATTTTTTTTAATGCTGTGTTTCAGTCCCAAAGTGTAACTAAACACAAGCTAAAATATAACCTGGAAGAAAATGTTACAGTGTGACAAGATCGAGGTTCTTTTGTTTCAAAGTAATATAGATTATCAGATTATGATGTGTTTTTAAAATTTTAAATGGACATTTAGATACACCGGATTCCCATGTAATGAAATTTACCTACGCCCATACTGTTTTTGAATTGATAGATCCATCGCATAGAATGCAATTGATAATTTGATATTCTTCCAATATGGAAATGGATATTTTCATTTGTAAAACATCATTTTCAGAAGGCTAGTTGATTATCTTTTTAGGCCACAATTAGCATGCACCAATATGTCGCCGTGTCGTGACATAGTTAGCTGGTTCTGCAGCTAGAAGATTAAAAAAAAATAGATTAGGCCAACTATAAATTCAAGCGCATGAAAAACGCATGACTCTATTAAATTTAATTATTCTTTAAAAAAAATACTATTTTTTATTTCATTTAACAATATAAATAACATTAATAAAAAATAATAATTTTTTTTAGAGAGTTTCAACCTATGACATATGCTCCTGATACTATTTATTATCAGACCAAGACATCAATCGGTTTTTGGTGTAATCAATTAAGGAAATAATAATGACTAGAAATTCTGATGATTCTAAAAAAATAATAAGCGAAAATATCATTTTAGTCCTTATATTTGGGGTCATAGTTAATTTGGTCCTTATATTATGATAGAAGTCAATCTGATCTTTGTTATTTCAACTTGCAGTCAATTTAGTTCCTACCTAAGAGCGATGCCACCTTATGGCCAGGGTGGTCCCAAGACCACCCTGACCTGAAAAAAAAAATTATACATAATAATTTAAAATTTTATATTTATCTACCTTTAAAAAAAAAATAATTGGGAACACCCTGAATTTTTTTATGCCAATAAAATTAAATTTTGGTCCATAATTTGAGCAACTTAACAATATATTAGGGTCTTTCAAGCAAAAAGAACTACATACTTTTATATACTTTTAAGTCTATACTACGGCTTTACTTTTAGATTTTGCTTTACTTGACACACTGTCATTGTACGACTACTTTTCCTCAAAAACATTATAATATATATTATACAACTAATTGGTCAAAGTCATGTAAATTTAGCTTTTTTTCATTATACAACTACTTTTCTTTTCTTTCTTTTTTCCGATAATTTTGATTAGGAAAAAATAGTAGTTTTAGTTAATTAAGTGAATAAACTTAAAAAGTTATTTAATTTTTATATAACATCAATTAATTCATTATATATATATATATATAAAATAAACTTTTTATTTTTATGATTATAATTAAACATGTGATTGTCCATTCTAAGGAAATTTGATTAAGTTTACACGAAAAGTGTCACTAAATATTATGTTTTTACATTTTGCTATCATATTATTAGTAATAAACTTATTATATTTTTATTTATATAATTTAAAATTTTATTAATTATATTATTTATGATGTTACCGGTTCGACCATCGGTCGGATCTCGGTCCGACCAACAAACCAGTAACCAATCCATTTTTCCAGTTCTTTCACCAAACTAGTTCATAAACCATGGAAAAAACCCAAAAAAAAAAAAAAAAAAAAAACTTGAACGAAAATCTGGGAAAAGAAAATTATAATAAAATCACTAACAAGGCCTAAACCAAATGCCAATAGAAAAGCCCAGTACAAGATCAATCTCATCTCAGACTAAGACTATCACTACTCCAACAACAACACGATTATGTTTTTAATTCAACAAATATTAAAAAAAAATCCTCACTACCTCAGTGCCTTGTGGATTCACAAGTCATTAAACAATTTAAACTAAAACTAAATCAAACCTAAAGGCTAAAAGAAACTCACTTACTCTCCTCAGACATCGCCGTCCATCCCTATTCAGCAACACTAACAACAACCACAGCTGAACTCCACAAGCTTTAAGTTGTAAAATTTTATGTATTTGCGTGTTTTTTGATTGATTGATTGTTGTTGTTGTTGTCAATATATAATTTTTTCTTTTTATTAGATTGTGTAATTTATACTTCTTGAGGAACACCTTGAAAAAAATTCCTAAAGTTGCCACTATTCCTACTGTTAACTCACTAATTGAAAATGCTTATGTGGCTAATGAATTGCATAGCTAAGTCATTGTAGGTCTCACCCAACCATTCTCAATGGAATCCCAAACGGTCTCATCAATAGCACATAGAAAAAGCACGCATACATACTTTCCAAAATGCATAGTTACTCCCATCAAAGTAAGGAGGTGCGTTGAGGGACTAAGATCTATCCATCTCAAACAGGGTCTAGGATTACACAAGGATAATGAAATCCAAAAAGTGTACCTGCTCTGATACCAATTGAAAGCTCAAATTAGTGTGAAAACCCTAATGCTTGTTCAGACTCCAATTTTAAAATTACGGCTAGATTACTTTTACTCTAACTTAACAAAATGCGGAACAAGAGTAAATATGCGCAATAAATCGATAACACTACTCTAAGTCATATTCAACCACAATGTACAATAAAAGGAAAGATTAAAGAGTAGGGAAGAAAGATGCAAACACAAGATAACATCAAGACATGTTATTGAAGAGGAACCGAAGAATTAGGCAAAAAACTTCTCCGCAACCCTTCAAGTCAAAATCGATCCACTAGTGAATAAGTTGGAGTACACAAATAACAAAAGACCCTCCAAACCTAGTCTATCCCATGTACTTGAGCCCTCCTAGCTCCCGTTACCAACGGACTTCTTAGAGTCTTGTCTTCACTAGCTTTCTAGATCCTGCAATTCAGCTTGATTGCATCCGCCACTTAATGGCTCATTCCAATACTTCCTAAAGGCACCAAAACTTGACTCAACACTTAGATTGGGTGAGATAAGTGTTTGAGCTAAGAACCTCTCAAGGATGTAGAGTTGGAGAGGTAGGAGTAAAGGAAAACCAATTGAAAATGTATAGATGATTGTGGGTATAACAACTCTAACTCTCAAGTGTTTTTGCTAGGGTTTTCTCTCTAAAAAGCATTCCTTACATTTCGTGGGTAATAAGAGTATATATAGTGTGGGTAAAGAATTGGTAAAACACTTTTTCTTTTTGCCAAACAGAATTTCGCGGGTACTTTGCAAGATGGCTTTTCTTGCGAAGTACTTGCTAATTTGACAGCCTGGTATTACTCTTCAGCTTCTAGTCATGTGCTTCACAAGTGGCCTTTCGTGGGTTACTCTTTTTGTGAGCTTCTCGCGAGCTAGTCACGAACTGCACTAATTCTTCTTTGAAACTTGATTCTTCACCAATCTCTCACATTCATTCCTTACAAATAAACCCACATAAATATAGGGAAATGATTGAAGAAATTGTAATTAAATTTGACATGGAATTAAAGCCAACAAAGGTTAGTTGGAAATCACAACTTTACATAAACCAACGTAGTTTTGAGACCATGTCGAATTTGGAGGTGAATAAAACTGGATTTACACAATTTAGAACCGATGTTTTGGTGGCTAAAAATGATGTTTTTTTTAGGAAAAGTAAAGTTGGAGATTGGAAGAATCATATTACACCTGAAATGGCAATGAAACTTGATCATATAACAGAATAAAAGTTAAATAGTTCTGGCTTGACTTTGCATGCCTCATCTAATGCATGAGTGAGCAGCCTACACTATGGGACCCGAGCGTTTTTTAGCGTGTCAAACACCATGGCAGTATGGCTTATCGTAATTTTGGTGTTACAGGACCATGTAGACTACTTAATAAGGTGAGGCAAATGTCACTGATTATCAATGCATTTCCAGTGTCTTTTAATTGTTTAAAAACTGTATACTATTTCCAGTGTGTTTTAATTGGTGTATTTCCAGTGCCTTGTTTTATGATGTGGCATATACTAAACTGTGCTGAAGTATAATTATATTGTGGATCACTTAAATTGAAATAAATTTATAATTAATTGATAATTTTACTGCTTAGTTACTATAGGGATCTAAACTAGAAATTTCATGGACAATCCCTGCTAGTTACTTGACTTTTCAATTGTTGCTTCTAATATGCTTGTTCGCATGCATTTACTAACAGAGTAGGTGGCTTTTCCTCTCTCTTGTCCTCCGGCATATTTGGGGCCTCGTTGCTTAGCTCTATCGTTAGGTATTGTGTCATTTTATTCTCTAACCTTTTAGTATGGTAGCAAACTAGTCATGTTGTTAAATTACTAAAGTAGAAGACAAACTTTTAATAGTGTAGGATTAAACTTTATCATCCATTTGTATTTCGGATTCCTATCAATTTTTCGAATAGAAAGTTAAGTGCAAAACTAAAAGCCCCGTATCAGATATGGCCACTTCATCTGCATAATATTCCATATTATATTATGCTTCATAGCTTTGCTTAGAGGCTGGAAATATTTTATTTATTCTGTAGATATTAGATATTGGTTTTGTTGGCAATAATCCAATAAAAAATCGGTAATATAGTACTCTTTGGTTTTTTCTGAGATGCAGTGGCCAACCATTACATTCTTAGGTCGCCTGGGTCAGTTTTTGAACAATCTCAATCCGTAGGTAAATTTTAGATACTCCTAGCAAACAAATATGGCCAAACTATGGGTTTTATATAGATAGCATGTATATCTCATTACGTGTGCTAAAGATAGAAAAGTGAAGGGAATAAAAATAATGAGCAGAGGTTTAGACTTTGTTGCTAAAGATACGGGACTTTTTCTATAATGTTGGTTTCACTTGTAATCAACTTTCTCTACTAATGGTTCCGTTCTGTCATCAAATATTACTTTTGATTCGAAGATTATTACATTAATTCAGCTTGTGGTGTTTAGACTCTGGATGAGCTATAAAATCTGTATTGTTCCCTATTCAATGATTAGCTAGAAAAATTTCAGGATCTCAAGGTTTCCAGGGGATGGAAGCAATTTCCGTAGAAATCTAAAAGAGACTATTAACACATGTTCAGGGTGTGCCAAAATGAAGCAACTATAAGCTGTAGGAATCTGAAAGAGGTAATTAACGGATGTTCAGGGTGCCCGTAAATGAAGCTATAGATCAATGCCACTCCTTGTGTTGCATTAAATCTTGAAGAAATACAATGCATCTTAGGTATGAAAACGATACACATGAAAAATACTTCAAAAATATTATCAGATTGGCATTAAAAAATTTAAATACAATGTACAATCCCTTATTAGATTTTCCTCTATATAAAAGAAGAGGCGGCACAATCTGCCAGCTGGCCAGCTTCCAAACTTGACAATGATCCAGAAGAAATGTCCGAACTCAGAAGGGGAGGTGTAAACTGTCAAGATCCTTTGTCACAGTATGCAAGTCCCTACTTGCCTTAAACTTGCAAACACTGGTATTTGGATCCATAGAAATGAAGTCCTGTTATACTTGCAAAGCTTAAAGAATAGACATAGCATAATCATTCAGCTGATTGATGCTCTAGAAAGGCAGACTATACGGTTTCTGACTGATGCTTAACACATCCATATGTATATCTGCCAATTTTTTTAGAGTTGATAAAACAAAAGAAAAGAAAAAATTTAGCCAAGGCTGGATCATTTTTCCATTGTAGATACTTAAAACTAGAAAATGACAATGCAGAGAAAGTTTTAAGCCAATTACCCAACACTTAAAGAGGACAAAAGCTGTAATCCAAGAGCAGAGAAAGTTTGCGAGCTAAATTGTCCACATGAGGTAGAAACCCAAGGGCCAAATAAATAGAAATAATGAGCAGGAGAGGTACAAATGCTGCACACTGAATATTTAGGAGTCAAGACCTATTCTCACAAACTAAAAGTATACATGTTTAAGTTAATCCAATAAATCTTAGATTTGAGTCTCAGAGTGACTTTTACCAGCCAAAGACATAAAGAGCAAAAAGAATATGTACCTTATTTGCATAGACTGCCCAGTTAGTGAGAAGCTCCGAAAGCATGGTTCCCAATAGGCCAAAAAGTGCACCAGATGCGTCAACTAATATTGTTGATTTCTCACGTCATCATATAGCTAAGAGCCTCCTGAACTGTTAGGAGAATCACAAACAGATGATTAACCAAAGCATTCATATACCACTGGCTGATTGAACATTATTTACACTCTTGCACTTCTTTCACCTGCAATATTTAAGTTGGGTGATTAATGATCAGAAAAATGAAATTTGACAAAATCATGTACTTGTACACAAAATAATAATAATAACAATAATAATAATAATAATAATAAAAATTCTGCTACATTGAAAACCACTACCAATCCCTTTAATGATAAACTGATAACCAGTCGTTCACAATCAAACATAAAAATATGGAAAGAGGTACATACAGATTTGCATAATACCTGAATTATGCAATATTAACCCAAGCACAATGTTTAGAACCTTTAACACAAAGTTTTACGGCTTAATCACTTTTACTACTAAACTAACACATTAGTCTAGTATATGTGTTTAGCCAAATTTCATATTGCAACCAAGATATATACCAAACTAAGGCAAGTAAAGAGCAATATGAAAATGCGGAAAATAAACAAACCACACGAAAATACTGAGACACGTTTTCAAAGAGGAAAACCCAATCATCTAGGCAAAAAAACCTCTCCACCGACCACCTATTGGAAAACTCCACTAGAATGAATTGTTGCAGTACATCGATGATTACAAACCCTCCAAGCCTACATCTTCCTGTGTACTTGAGGCCTCCAAACTCCAGCTAGCAACAAACACTGCCGAATCTTTTCTTCACCTAGTTTCCTAGAGTCACCACCATTGAGCCACCAATGGAAAGCCACCAAAGAATTTGGATTTTGGATATGGCTTCTCAAGTTTCCATGGCCATTCACTCACTCATAGGTTCTGTGTGTATGGGTGAGAATGGTGGTTACAGAATCTCAATCAAAACTATGAAAGATGGAAAGGAGTATCTCTTTTCATACAATGGATTGGCTTCAATATCTTCACACACTTCTCATTTCTAGGGTTTGTTCAACCCTTATTTGTAGCCTCTTGCCACTCCTCACAATTGTGTGTGTATGTTGGCAGATGAGCAGTGGACAGGTGCATTTACAGAGTACAGAGATTGTGCAACTCGTGACTTGGTTGCCTCCTAAGGTTGCGAGATGGTAGCGAGGTGCGTGATGGCACTCTCAGCCAAAACACCTGCCACGTGGATCTCGTGGGCAGGCTAGGTCGCATCTAGGTTGTGAGATCTCTAGTTGATGCAGCTTCCAAACTTCAAGGAGAGGCTCAAGTACTCTACCCCAAATAGCATAAAAACCCAGGAAACAAAACATCAACAATAAAAAGCATTACAGACAACTCTTGTCACTAAATTAAGCCAACACTAAAAACATGATTTCTCAATACCAATTGCCCAGTTTCCTATTCATGTGTCACTGATAAACCTTATTTCTCCAATATATTGACTGCATTAATTTTACAAAGAAAGTAAATGATTCAAGACAAAGGATAGAAAAAAGAAAACATCTTTATGTGTTTGGCTTGACATATTTAATCAGGTGAGGATACAGAGATGAAACTTTGTGTTTTCAAAAAGAGTTGTACAAAAAAGCAAGGAGCAGCTGAAAGCCCTGGAGTTTTTTGGAAAGAAATATTTTTGTAGTGGGGAGTGAAGGTATTGAGAGGGAACAGCCGAAAGCCATTTTGTATGAACTAGCCTAAGCTGCCAATATATCACATATGGTTGCAGATGAATGTTTGAGTTTATAATGGTTATGTAAAGTCAGTAGATTGATCCCTGCAAGAAACTTCAAACTAAAGTGCAGAAAAGGGTCTTGTGTAATTAATGGGGAATTTTATTCTCCGTATTCAAAATCTGTTGAGAGTCTTGAGACTAGAAAATGTCGATTAAGAGTGCAGACATATTCCTAGAATATTGTAGCTAGTTTGTGATCTAGACAACAAGGAGTTTCTAAAGAAGTTCTTTCAACATGCCTTTTGTAACCTGTTTGTTTGTGAGTTTCACAAAAATTTGCACAATTATCCAAATATCAAAAAAGGTGGTATCCCGTATATAAGGACCCGTTCTAGAAAAACCATGGTGCTTGCAAGCTTCTCTAACTCCATCAAAAGATAAATATGGTGTTTTGAATTTGATTCCCTACCCATCAATTCTAGCAAATTTTCAATAGGGAGTACCATATTGAATATCTTGGTTATTTTTCTGTATTTTGTATCTAATAACTTTATTGTGATGAAACATTATATGGACTATAGCCCAAAGAATACCATAAATATTTAGGAAAATTTACAAGATGGGCGAAATTCAATTAAATCTACAATTCATGATGGTGTAAAATAAGAGATTGATATTCTTTTGAAATGGGAAAAACAATACATAAAAAGAAATTTTGGACTAGACCACTTAATCCAGTTAAAAATTGCAACTTCTTAACCATGATTTAAAACTTAAACAACCACATGGTGGAATGATGTTCAGTCATTTTTATTGTAATGATATAGAAATTCATAATCATAATTACAGGTTTGTATTGTTCTACTTTAGATAGTATTAATAATCTAATAAAAAGGAAATAGCTTCCTGAATTAAATGAGAAATGCAGTAAGAAAACCCAAAACTTATATGATTAACTTTCAGTTATACTGCAAATAAGTGGTTGACAGTGCACAAACTCAGCAAATGGCATGGGCAACTGAATGGCAAAAGAAAGACGTGATAACTAAACAAGAAAGGTTCTGTGCACGTATAATCCATAAATGTATGTTCAAGTCAAGAGAATGCAAACCTTCAATGTAAGCCTGATGACAGGAAGGAAACAGAGGACATTAAGCATTCAAAGGATAACTGGAGGCCAATTTTTGAAGTCATCATCACAATACAACTCACCACTATTGGCTATAGAGCACAACCCAATTTTCCATGCTTATAACTTCAAACACAGCTTGTGAAACTAGCTTAATGAGCCCTTTTATCTGAGTCTTGAATGACAACCATACCAGCACATTAATGCAGAGAAAGGAGTTTAAACAATTGTGTGACAAACGGAGAACCTAAAAAAGCAACAAATCGATATTTATAAGACAATTCGAGAAGATTGGTCATTGGCAATATTAATATGCAAAAAGGAAAGACATACTTCCTTGACTGTTCAGGATCCTTGCTTGCATCTCCAAGTGCTCACTGAACTTTATTGTAAATGGGGATTGATTCACGTGGCCAACAGGAATAAACGAGCCCTGATGAGCTAATCTTCGATTTGTCACACCCAAGCATTTGGTAAAATTGTTTGGTAATTATAATTGCCATTATCAGTTTCTATGGCTTCTTTCTTATAAACCTTGCTTCAGGTTTGAGTGGATTTTTGCACATGCATTATTTCTTGGAGGCAGATGCAAATGAGGGGATCAGAAGTCCAATGTCTGCCTTAGAAGGGTCATTCTAGGTAACAAGCAACAACTAGAGGTTTGAACCAAGAAGTTTGATAGAAGATAATTATAAAATACTTCAATCATAATAGACAACAATGACAATGATCTAGAATAAATATCAATCTTGCACAAAAAATGCAAAACCAATTCAGGCCTGGCAACTCCTGGACAGCTTTGATGTTAAAAGGAATTTGGAATTTTAAGCATTTATATCATACAAGAAACCCAAAGAATAATCAGAATGATTTAGTTTTGGGTGACTAATATTACACTCTTTTATTTATTTTTGTTTATGAGATTAAATTCAAAATAAATGAAGATATTATAAAAGAGTTCAACCTAGACACAGTACAAGCAGCAAACAACTGCAGAACATAGAACATCCAATATAGCTACTTTAAACCAGAGCACCACACAAACAACAAACAGCTGTAAAACATAGAAACAATCAACACAACTACTCTATAACAGGCGCTGATATACCCCAGCAGTCAAATATGACTCTATTTTGCACAAGATGTTCTCTTCACTATGAATGACTCCCTTGCAAACTCTATCACTGCGTTCAAGCCCAAGCTAACCGGCAATCATTAGTTCTGAATAATGTGCCTTTCAAGGAATAAATACCTTAGCGTAAGGCACAGAATTCCATTCACAAACTTCTTGCTGACTAAACACAACCTTAACAACTACTGTTGCAACCTTTTAGCATAAGAACAGTCATAACAGATGTGATCTCTAGATGCTAACTTTCTCAGGCAGAACACACAAATGAGATCAAAAAATTATCCCCATTTAGCAACCAGTCTGTCACAAGGTGGGAAATCTATCCATGACAGTTAGCCAACAAATGAAGGAATGCAAGGGAATATCAGCAAAAATCCAAAAAAAACCCCACCAATCAACAACTGGATGCTCTTACCTAATTTTATTCCAAACTGATCTACACTTAAAAAAAAAAAAAAAAAAAAAAAAAAAAAAAAATAGAAAAGTGCAATTTAATGATTTATTTATGTCCTAAGCACAATATAGAGCATAAAAGTAACCCCGCATATATAGATATAATTATTAACACAAAACATATCTATCAAAGACTTTCATGTGTAAGGTAAGCAAAAATAAGTATTCATCTGCCATTTGAATTAACAAAAAAGAAGTTTTGGGAAAAATATATCACGTACCATATTTAGAGAGGCAATGTCTGAGAACTGGTCATCCTTGTCATCCCAATTTCCATTATGACGGGTAGTGTTGGGCTTGTGCATGTTTCTTTCCACAACTGAATCCGTGACCACCCAGATGGGTTTTCTCTTTGTGATTGATCTTGATCTTCCTTCCTTATCCATTGTAAGTGGTTTGCGTTAATTTAATAGTCTTATGCTATTTGTAAAATCCAGGGGAATGTTTTTGATCTGAATCATGAGAGACAACCTGATTGAGATTATCTTGAGATGAACTAGATGTGACCTGTAGTTGGCAAATCATTTGTAGCATAAAAAATTCCAGAATTCCAATTAATGTGACATTGTCAATGATTTAGGAAGTCCAGCCTCAACAACTTTGAGAAAAGAGTAATCTTTTAAACAAATTCCAAATCCTCAAATTATCATTATGCAGTAACTTCTGAATATCACATAGCCCAGTCTAATCAAAATTAAGGATCTCAAAAAACTCAAATTTTAATTCCACGAGGCCACAACATAGAAAACCAACAATAATGCTAAATCAAATTGCATTACCTTACAAACCACTGAGGTCCATCCTGAGCTCCCATCTCCTGCTACTCCCAATGAGTAAAATCATGAGATACATGAATGTTATAAAAGAAATAAATTGGAACTGTTTGCAAGGTGGAGACAACTATGTGAGCTAAATCTTAAATTTGTTAATGGAAATTATGGTGCCATACGACCACTCCCTCCTAAGCAAGATATCCTTACCCATAAGGAATATAGTTTTGAGTTCAGCTTGCAGTAATAAAAAAAAATGTAAGTACAAGAGAATAAAACAAATAGCACAGGACCATTTTTTAAGGATTTGCAGGTAAAATTATATAGTAGTACTAAACATGAACTCTACTCCAACTTCTAGGATCACTGTGCCCATAAAAATATCTAATAATGAATGTTGGACATGAATCGTTTTTCATTATCCTTTTCCATCCACAGATTTTGTAACAACAAAAAATGAAGGCCAATCGACTTTTCACTAAATTAATTCTCTATTTTGAGAGTATTCAATGCTCTAACGCATAATTAATCACTAAAAATACAAAATCAATACACGATTACAACTCTATTTTCAATAACTTTCTTTTCCACAGTAAAGTACAGGTTCAGACCAATCAAATAATTTTTCAAGTGTCAACTCTTTATTCTGTTAAAATAGCTATGCAAATGAATGAAGCTTACCACTGTAGCAGCTCATTAACTTGACGACACCGGTATAATTCTTAATGCTTTATGATTGACCAAGGGCTCAATGAATAGTTTATTAAGCCTCCTGACAGTAGTGTCAGAACCAAAGGATAATTTATAACCCAAAAAATAGAAAAAGGATAATATCCAATATGAGAGTTTCAATACCAAATAATGGTTTTGATGACTGATAGCCGTTGCTTTCCTTTTGCATAGGGTGAGGCTGGTGATGTGTAGATGGTGGAGCATTTTTGGTTTTTAGATTGGTTGAAGAGAGTAGCCTTGCCCACAGCCTGTCACTTATCATGATCTAGATCTGTTTCTCAATCACCTGCTGCATACACAAAATCAGCAAGCAAGCCCATATTATATTACAAGTGATCTGCTCCCACCCTAGTTGAATGAGCTCATCTATCATTTAATGAACTTCTGAATATAAACTAGTAGTCCCACTTACAACTTCATTGATCATGTTTCCATGAGCTCAATCAAGCTATATGTAAATATTAAATAACTGATCATGTTTAACAGATACATTGGTTGGAACAACACTGATCGTGTAATTGGGATCTGCAGGACAAGTAAACAAAGACTTATAATTTCCCCATGAGATTGAAAGACAAATGTAAAAACAACTAACCTATATATTCTAGATTTATAGCCATCTTCTTCCATTTGGTAAAGTGACCTGCACAACAAAAAAATCTGTGATTGCTATAATAGAACCTTTCTGTCTGCAATCTTGATCCACTGGTAATTAACAGCATTTTTAAAATGAATTAAATAAAAAAAAGGTGTAAGCAGGATGAGAACACTAAATTGACTGGGGTGGCGTAATTACCAGATGGACGTGCCAAAGTCAGCGACCTGGATTGACCAAAGATGATCATTTAAGGATGCTTAAGATTTTGTTCGGATAGAAGTAAAGAACAAGCGAACCTGGGGATAAGATTAATCAAATGAATCATTGATAAATCAAATAAAAAATAACAAATCATACATGGCTCAAATTACAAGTAAGCCAAACTATAAAAATACAGGATGCAAGGGGAAAAAGAGGAGCCAATCAAACTTAAACCGCTCCAAAGTTATGAAGAAATCCCCAATTCAAGCATAGATATCATGGGTTTTGAAAAAAAGGAGAAATGGAAATTATGGAATCAAAATGTCTTAAATAATTGACCTTGTTTATTAGCCATATTCATTGAATATTCATAGTTTTCTCCTTACTCATTAGTAAGGAAAATATTTAGCTTATTTCACTATAACATTAAGCATAGCTTCAGATCAAACCCAACAGGTTTCCACGCATCACATTTTTATTCTATTAAAATAGCTATGCAAAGCAATGAAGCTCACCATTGTAGTGGCCAATTAACTTGACAACACTGATACATCCTCAATGCTTTCTGGTTTAACATTGGCAGCGTGAGTAGCTTGTTGAGCCTTCTCAATAATAGTATCAAAACCAAAGGATCTATCACTAATTTGAACTGGGAAGAGGATAATACCCATAATGAGACAGTTTCATTATCAAATCAAACTTTTGCTTCAGAAGATAGGCATATATGACCAACAAATTTTTGGAGTTGAGTATGCCTTGAGTAGTACTAGAATGTCATTATCAATTGTCTTCAATATTTTTGCAATTGCAATTAAAGACCACACCTACTTTCCTGCATTAAACATCGGCCCTTTTAAAAAAAAAATGTAATGTGATTGCAAAAATTCCCACATATTCCGTCACTCTAAGATCAGTTCTAGCACTACAGATCAGTTTCAAAGCCACGAAATTGCATTACCTCAAATATCACATAAGTCCCATTCTAAGTTAGCATCTCCTCCTGTTATGTAAACCTGAGAAAAAATCAAACAAGGATAATTTTGAATTCCACATTTGGGAGTCGTTTGAAAAGCAGATGCAACAATGTACATTGAAATCTAGATCTATGAATGAAAATGGCAGACAAGTTGATCTGATTAATGCCTAAGTCTTGAATGCTGCCAACAATTTTAGAGGCATCAGATCCCCCTGTGACATGCGAAGGCAAGCATCCATAGTGGATGTCATTCACCGCCATCAATGTCAACAAAACTGTATTTCAAGAGTAAAAACCTATTTATCCTCCCTATGTTCACAAAGAGACCTCTTTGGTTGATACCATTTGATCGTTTATTTTTGAAACATCGAATTTTAGATCTAGGTCAAACACTATCAATAATAAGGCAGAAACCAATCCAAGAGTATCAAATTGGTGAACTCTTTTTGGATGTCAGAATCTTTTAACCATGTCAAATTTGTGTAAATTGCATAGTAATCTACAAATTGTATGGCATTTAGCATCACCTAAAGAAGCCAAATAAAATGAGATGTAGGACAGTGTAAATTTTGATAGAGGAAAAAAAATTATACAAAATAGAGTAAAATAGAGAAAAATCTAAATATTAAAGAATAAGGGCATATGCAAAGTAAAAAAAAAAATTCCTCCAATAAACTTTCTTCGTGATTTCTTAATGTAGATTATTATACTTTAAAACAATTTGTCTGATAAAGTTCATACAAACTTCATGCATTAATGGTAAAATGTTTCATTACCAAGAATAGAAGCAAAAGTGAGAGGAAAGAGATTCACATTTTTAAATATTTCATTCTTTCATATTCAAGAACACAAATATAAGAGATAAATAAATAAATAAAAGACTTGACACTCAATCCACAGTATGTAATAATTTTCACTATTGAACTGATTACTCACATATTTTTCAGCTGCCACAGACACAACATTGAAAGGTCTGAATATTGTCATGTTGGTGTCAAGATCATCATCTTGATGACGAGCTCCTCCGCCATTTAAATTAACTTACAGCCATGATCTATTAATATCCATAATATGATCAAATCAAGAACAGATAAATATTGCAATAATATTTCCTATAAAGAAAAAAGAAAAAATACAAACCTGGAGAGTATTGCAAGGGAGAGAGAGGTGAAAGATCAAGCAAAGACGAAGAGCTAAAACCATTCCAAACAGCAATAAAGGTGGCTTTATTTCCCTTTTTATTGCAGCATCATCATTCAGATATCTTGGCCAGTCCTCTCATTTCCTTGGTTTGCAACGTTTCTCTAGAATTGTAGAACTGTGGATCTGCAATTCCTTTAATGGAACAGTACGAAGGAAGTCTGGCAGCGACTTTAGCTTGGGGCAACCCATAACTGACAAGGAATGAAGACATGGCATTATCATAGGAACCAAACAATTATCTTTTTCTTCTTCTTCTCTTGTTCCTCCCACCACTAGCCAATCTTTCCAGTTGTCCAAATTCTCAAATATGAGAGACTTCAACTTTGGGAATATGATGTCATTTTTGGATTCTCTTCCCAAAAATTCATCTCCAACTATTTCCAATTTTTTTGCTTCCCTAATAAATAATGATTCAAGGAGCTGCAGCTTCCCCAAAGGAGGCAAACACTCAAGGTTATAGCAACAGTTGAGATCAAGCAATTTCAATTTGGCCAAGGACATCATCTGATTAATGGACTCTGTGGGGCCCTTGTAGTACATAATGGTAAAAGATTCCAAGAGTGGATTTGGCTTTAAGGCTTTCAGAACTGATTCATCATTATTCATTCTTTGCTCTTGTTCTTCCCATTTAGGTACAAAGCCAAAATCTAGCTCCAAACCACGGAGATGCTTCTTTCTTTCCAACTGTGCGTTCTCAGCCTCACCCACATCTACATTTCTCAACAAATGTATTCGAAGAGTCCCTTCAAGCTGATCCAAATCTTTTAATTCTCCAAGTTTACATCCTTTATCATCCTTACCACCTATGTTGAAATCACTTAATGTTTTAAGACAAATCAACTCCCCAATCCGTTTTGGAAATACTATAGATTCTCTAGAAAGACTAAGATGTCTTAAGCTAATTAGTTTGTGCATCCCCAGCGGTAATTTCTTAAGACCACTACACTCACTAATATCCAAACTTAGTAAATTACAAAAATTACATATAGTTTCTGGCAATTCTTTTATAGAAAAACAAGATAACTTGAGATATCTTAAATGTATCATACGTTCCACCTCATTTGGAAGTTTCATAATGGATTCAACTTTCAAATGTAATGTCCGTAGACATGTCAAATTGTGAAATAATTTGGGTTGGACAGTTTGAGAGGACCTACAAATCAATTTGAGAAAGCGTAAATTTTTCACATTAGAGAGATACTTAGGAATCTTTTTTTTAACTACTGTTCTTTTAACTACTAATGACAACTGGAGAGCCCTTTTAACATCTTTCCCAGCCTCATCCTCACTGTCAATTGTGAAGCATACATCTTTTGTCATTGACTTTGCAAAGTCATGCACAATATCATGCATTTTGCAATGTATAATTCTACCATCATTGTCATCCTTTTCAAAACCTTGGAAAAAGGAGCGCATGGCTAAATTTTCAAAGTATTGTTCTGCAATGACTTCCATGTCCACAGTTGGTTTTGGGTTGATATATCCTTGTGCCATCCAATGGATGACTAACTCCAATCTATCAAAGAGGTGGTCTTTTGGAAACACAGCACAATATAAGAAACATTGTTTCTCTTCAAAGGACAATTCATGATAACTCAACAACAATGGTCCCAAAATTCGACCTTTTACAACATCTTCTAAGTCCCACAAACTACTGCGCAAAACCATCTCCCACTCTGCTTCACTTCTCTTGCCACACATGTGACTCCCCAGAGTCTTTGCAGCGAGTGGAAGTCCTTTGCACTTATCTGCTAGTTTTCTTCCCAAGTCTTCTAGACCCCTACATTGCTCTTGATTGTCATCAGTAAATGCCATTTTCTTAATAATCAACCAACATTCATCGGTGGACAATTCATCTAAAATGATTACGGAGGAACTCTCCATCATAGTCGCAACTTTGTTATTGCGTGTGGTGACTAAAATTCTACTACCTTGAGCACCAAATTTGAGAGCAATTTTAAATGGCTCCCACATTGTGGGTTCTTCAGTCCACACATCATCTAAGACAATAAAGAACCTCTTGGTTGCAATCGAATCTCTAATTTTACACAATTGAGCTTCCAATGTAGGAATATTATGGATGAAGTTAGGATCAACCGCCTGAATAATTGCTTGGGCAATCCTAGACTTATTGAAAGATTTACCAACAGAAATCCACCTTTTTATAGGAAAATGGTCTTTAAAGTCAGGATCATTAAAGGCTAGTAGGGCAAGAGTTGACTTTCCAATACCACTCATGCCCACCAAGGAGATGACACGAGGATTGGTTTCTTCTTGACTACCCATGCCTGATAGGTTGTCCAGAAGATTTTTCCTATGCTCATCACGGCCAATTATTTTAGAAACATCAGCAAAGGACGTAGTTTCTGATGGCTCAGCTACATTAGGCTGACTATTCAAGTCAATACCATATGCCTCTTTGGCATTGAGAATATATTCTAATGTTTTATTCAGTTTTTTTATCTTGTGACCAATCTCATGACTAAAACAACTTGATGGAGAGGGTACGAAGGAGCATACCTTCTTCTTCCAGGCAGAAGCGTTACCATCAGCTTCATTTTCTGCTGATTCTTCTTCTTGTTTCTGAATTTCTGATTTGATCTTTGCAGTCTTCCAGCTGTCCAACACGTCATCCATCATGTAGTACGCGTCTTTCAGCTGTTCATACCAAAGCTTCACACCTTGGTCCGTCATTTGACTTTGCTCGGCCTTGCTAAGCATCACCTGGACCTTTAGGAAATTCTGTTGAAGGTTTTCGACTTCATTGTCAACTTCAAGAAGCAGCTTCATCTCTTGTAGAGCCAGCTGAGCAGCGATGGAAACCGATTGCTTCACGAGATCATAAAGCACAGTATCAGCCATAACTGAGGATGGAAGTCTTGTTCAAGGTTGGATGTCTTTTTTTGAGAATCACTGAGGATGGAAGTGTGATAGAGCACAGAGGAGACCTGAAGGAGAATAATTACCTAATATAGAGGTGCTGTGTTGTTGTCTTTTTTCCCACCGAACGGGAAAATTTTTGACAAATAAATATAAAGAATAATTAATTTTTATTATATATAATTTTTTAAAAGTCGTGATCCTATTTTTTTACGCCAAAGTTGCTGTTAATAATGCTCTTCTTTCCAGCTTTTTATAAATGAAATGAAATGAATGGAAAAACCCATAGATTCCACTCGGACACTCCATTCAACGTTAAATTAAGTAACAAGTAGTAGGGACCAGGGACAACGAAACGACCAGGTTTTTTTTTTTTTTTTTAACAATCTTTTTTTACCACTGAACTCATAAAGTAAAGCACAAACCCCGAGAGAGTGGGTGGGGCCAAAGTGATTATTTTGGTCCGCGAAAACTACCAAACAGAACCGAAGTATTGGTTTATTTGTGGGTGAAATTGACGAAAATACCCATATATGGTTGTGGGACAGTTGCAGAGACATTGAGGGGCTTATTTGGTACATGTGTTTAAATATATATTTTCAATTTTTAAACAATATTATACGCGTTTTCACACATTTTTTTACCTATACGAATTTTCAAAAAATACAAATAATATTATTAGAACAACGTTATCAAATGACCCCTAAGAGTCTGGTATGACGATTACGCATTTGGCAGCCATGTTTAGGTATTTGGGTATTGGATTTTAAAAATATTGTTTTTTTTTTTTTTTTTAGATAATATAGAGGTTTCTGAAAATAATGTGAGAACTAAAAGTGTTGTATTTAAACCGTAAAGTATTCATAATGCAAATAAATATAGATAGATAGATAGATGTATCTATATATTTGGTACTATGTTTCTAATAAAATATTTTAAAAAGTGAAAAAACATAATTGAGTATTTAATATGCGTATGTATTTTTAAGAGAAAGTGTATGTATTATATGTACAAATGACAATTTTTATCCATATCCATGAATTCACTCATTACTCACCTAGTTTGGATAAGTCTTAACCCAACCCGTTTGAATATTTGGGTTAAATGGGTAATAACTCATTAGGTTATTTAATTATATGGGTGTTAATAGATAAACTCATTAATACCCATTAAAACCCATCTAAAATTCATATAAACAACAAAAAATCTAAATTTTTAAAAAATGACCAAAATACCCCCAAACTTAAAAAAGAACCAAAATACCCCATGAAACCTAAAAAATGACCAAAATACCATCGAAACTTTAAAATTACCATAATACCTCCGAAACTTAAAAAATGACTAGAATACTCCCGAAATCTAAAAATTACCAAAATACATCCTAAACTTATAAATGACCGAAATACCCCCTAAAACCTATAAAATGACCAAAATATCCCCCAAAACTTAATATTACCAAAATACCCTCCAAACCTAAAAGATGATTGAAATACTTCCGAAACCTATAAAATGACCAAAATACCCCCGAAACTTAAAAAAGATCAAATACCCCGTAAACCAAAAAAAAAAAATGACCGAAATACTCTGTAACCTATAAAATGACCAAAATACCCCTGAAACCTAAAAATTACCAAAATACCCCCCCAAACCTAAATTACCAAAAATTTCATATAGTCATTAGTCTTATGTAAAGAATGTTTACATAGAAATTGCGAATTAACATATTCTATTGGCTACTCTTTGATAATTCTTGATAGGACAAAGTTTGGCTACAAGTTTGTAGCCAAGATTTATCCTTTTTGTCAAATAATAACAATAATAATCATAATAATAATTCTTGATATCATATACCGCTTTTTTTTTTTTTCAATTTTTTTACAATTTCAAGGTCAAGTCACGAGAGTAACATGTCGTAGCATTGATAATTAAAAAAGAATGTTAATTTACATGGGAAGTGGGAACATCCATATTTTGTAAGATATATCAACCCTACACTCTACTCCAACAATTAGTGTTTTTTTTTTTTTTGTTGGTGAGAAAAAGGTAAGCGAAATTTTATTAAGAAACAAAACCAAACACAAAAGAACTCAAGGTAAATCTGATTGGAAAACACCATCCTCATCCTCGGGTAGAGCTTCTACCCACACATCAGTGTCTACAAATAAAACTACATTTTTAGCTAAACTATGTGCTAGCCTATTCTCTCCTTGCCGAACATGCTAGAACATACAACTCCTCAACATTCCTCCAAGTCGCTTGGTTTCATCAATGATGTGGCCAAACAGCCCACATCCTCGGGTAGAGCTTCTACCCACACATCAGTGTCTACAAATAAAACTACACTTTTAGCTAAACTATGTGCTAGCCTATTCTCTCCTTGTCGAACATGCTAGAACATACAACTCCTTAACATTCCTCCAAGTCGCTTGGTTTTATCAATGATGTGGCCAAATAGCGTATGACAGCATATAGAGCAATTCAAAAAATCTTGAATAACCTGAAGACAATCGCCTTCAATTATTACTCTAAACAAGCTTAGCTCCCTTGCAAAAAGCACTGCCCTTCGAGCCGCTAAAGCTTCAGCCATTTCAATTGACTAAATTGAGCCAATATTCTGATGTAAAGCTGCAATGACCTACCCTGTATGATCACGATATACTACACCAACTCCTGCTGAAACAAATCATTCGAAAAAAGTTGCATCAAAGTTAGCTTTGTAGCAATCTTCAGGTGGAGGAGACCAACACACCTATGGGTGACAAATGGGCACACGCTGCTCCTGAGGATGCACATCCCAATAGTCAGCAACCAGCATCCTCGCTTTGTCCCCCAATTCATGTAACAGCTATGCAGGTTGAAGTTCCCTCACTCTATTGCGACACTACCATAAACACCATGCCACTTTGGCAAACAAAGCTAAACAGAAACTCGACCCAGCACTGAATAGTACATCCAGTAAGTCAAAGAAGGTTCAGCACTTCGTCTGAACCAGAAAATTAAACACCGAATTCGACATCCAAACTGAACGGGCTTGATCGCATAGCCATAAACAATGCAAAATCGATTTCGTGCGATCTCCACAACCATCACAAACTTCACCATGGGATGTGCCAAGCGTGCAGGTTCTATTTGGTGGGTAGAAAGTCCTTAGCAGCAAGCCAAATGAAATGCCTAATCTTATTAGGAACCCGCACCTTCCATATTTTCTTCCAAACCAAACTAGCGTTGGCAGGAGAGGATCAACTCGACATAGAGAGATTCTCAATGTCTACAAGCATACGGTAAGCACTCCTAGCACTATATCCACCATTAGAGGTTAATGGCCAAATCAAAATAACCTCTCCCAATCCTCACATACCTGGATTTTCCTCACCATATCTGCTTCCTATGGGAGAAAAAAACTCGCGAAGGCTGCCTAGATCCTAAACCCTTGTAGCAGGTAGGAACAAGTCACAAACCCACAGTATTGAAGAGTTGACTTTTGGAGAGATGATTTTGTTGTGGTGTGGTTCTGGCAACCACCTATGATGCCACACATCTATCAATTGTCCATTGCCAACCTTCTATATCGCCCTTTTCTCAATAACCTCTCATGCTTGCAAAATACTCCTCCATGCATAAGAGCACTTAGGTTTTTTGAGTATTTTAGTTGTTTTTGGAAAGTGTTTTGTTTTAAAATTTTCACAAAAATCCAAAAAAATTTCAACTCTACCTTTTGGCGACTCACTCGCGAGTCACGAGTTTTCAAAGCTCTAGACGCGAGTTTACCCAGAATGCTTTGCGACTCATTGGTGAGTAAGAGTTCAAGTTTCAAAAAGGATTTAGAAAATTTTTCAAAATCTAGGTTCTAGACTTTTTGGCGACTCATTTGCGAGTTGCGAGTTCATCCAGAGGCATTCGCAACTCACTGGTGAGTGCAAGTCCCAGTCATGAAAAAGACTCAGAGAAATTTTTCAAAATCTGAGTTCAAGGGATTTTGGCGACTCACTCGCGAGTTAGTTAAGTCGCGAAAATCACGTGTTTTTTGAAAAAATAGGGTTAAAACTCAGATAGTTTTTCAAAAACTTTTCAGTTTCCCTCGCATCATGTGCTTGTCTCTTTGTCTTCTCCGCCTCTCCCTCTCTCAAAACCACCCATTTCAATCCAAAAACCTCCATTTTCATCTTTAATCTCCACTCCAAATCTAAGAAAAGGTATGGATTTTCACTCCTTTTTACTTTATTTCAAGTTTAAAGTATTAGTTTTAATGGATTTGTTGTTTGTGTTGAAATATTGAAATATGGTTGAAGAACATGGGTTTTTGTTGTTTTTTATGAAATTGATGTATGGGTTTTGATGAGAATGATGGTATAATGCTTGTTTTACATGTTTTTATTACATGCTCATGCATTATACTATGTTTTGTGTTGTGATGTGTGAAAGTTCAAATATGTGTATAAACACCCTTGAACGTTTAGACCCCCAATTTACAAATTAACCAATTCAAGTTTTATGTCAAACAACTAGTCTATAGAAAATGAACACAAGCTATAATATAGAATTGGATAAACTATTTAAGCCAAATTAAAATCACAACCCACAACAGATAATAAAAGGCAAAGATAAAAGGGAAGGAAGATGCAAACACAAGGATAACACGCGATGTGTTATCGAAGAGGAAACCGAAGCCCTCGGCGTAAAACCTCTCCGCCGCCCTCCAAGCAGTAAACAATCCATTAGAAAATGTAGTTGGGATACATGGACAGTAATAAAACCCTTCAAGCCTAATCTACCCAGTGCACCTAAGCCCTCCAAGCTTCTTGCTCCAACGAGGTTGCGCCGAACCTTTTTCTTTTCTAGCTTCCCAGATTCCGCTACTAGACCATAGTATCAACCAATGTAGATCGGTTCCTTCCTAATTGCTTCCCAGCAAACCAAACAGCCCTCTCACAGTGATGAATATGGTGAGAACAAGGTTTTGGTAAAATGCCTCTCAAGGATTTGACAATGGAGAGGAAGAGAGTTGAGGAATTTCAAGAGACTCTAATGTATAGATTGTAGGTGAATCAATCTTGTTTTTCTTTAGGGTTTCTCTCTCAAAATTCTCTCTGGAAGCTCTCTCTCATTTGTGGGTATAAAGGGTATTTATACTGGGGTGAGAGGAGAATGTGAAATGTCAGGATTCACAAAACAGGGGTGGCTCGTGGCTTGACCTCGCGACTTAATTGAGTCGTGAGATCCAGTCGCGAGATAACCGTATGGCCAGTTGTATTATTTTGTCCTGTACTGCTCCAGCTAGCATGACTGTTCACCTTCTGGTATGCTTGGCATGTGTGCTGCGTCTGGCGGCTTGAAGTTGTGAGCCACCCACAAGAACAAGCCGTGAGTCTCTGTTTTCTTGCACACTCTTGAGCAATCAACACTCTATCTCACTCACTACCCTTACAACAAACTCACCTAAATACAGGGTTACTAAATGCTGAAATACAAGCAAATTTGGCACGGAATAAATCCAATAAAATGGTTGATTAAATTCAACCTTACAATCTCCCCTTTTGGTTATTCCGTGACAAAACCCTAAAACAGACTCTAGACTTAACATGTAAGTTGGGAACAGTTGAACAAAACTCACTCACACCTAACTCTAGAAGCTGTGAAGCACTTGGATCATAAGATCATGAAACTCCTGAAACACAACAATACACCATGATCGTTGTATGTAGAAAAGCATGAAATGCATATGGAACAAGCTTAAGGTGATCAAGCAAAGATGAAGTGAAGTTTCAAATCATGGCTTGATTAACCAAGTAATCACCACAAGGTAGTGATCACAGTGCTCATTCACACTTGGAACGAACACTTGAACATATAAGTTAACAAGAACAAAGCAAGATACTTGTATGCCCAACACTCAACCAATGCATAATACACTAAGTATATGCATCTAGGAACAATCCTACAAGGGCACAAGAGTGACAGTACTTAAAACAAAATGCAAGACATTTAGATAGAAGTACTAATTTCAACAAAGCATAAAAGGCTGCATTAAGCAAGGTACAAATCATAAAGCCTACAAATTATGCATAAAAACATAACCTTAAAAGCTTACATAAGCAACATGGGTACAAAACAGGTACAAAACACAATATAACAACATAAGCTGAATAACATCAACAATATATATAAAGAGTAAACCAAGTATATGAGATAAGAGTTAGAAACAAAAATACACCAAAAACCACAGTGTATCAAGCCCATAAAAAAAAAACTAAATAACCAAAGAAATATAACCATAGAAAGATAATGTCTGATTTTGACTGCTCCCCCTCAACATATTACTCCCCCTTAAGAGCTAAGCTGCTTTTCTGTCTCATCAACAAAAATAATATCTCCCCCTTTTTGACCGGAATGGCCAAAGGGTCACTGTCCATGCTGGGTGGTGAAGCTGTCAAGTTTTGCAGATAAAATATCAATCTAGTTCTGCATGGCTCTCATCCTCTCAGAGTGCTCAGTCTGGACCCCTCTGATTCCATCAAGTCGTTCCAGAACGACTTGAAATGCATCTAGAGGTGTATTTGAAGAAGTTGATGCTTTAGTCCTTTTGCCACTCCTCCTGGGTGTTGAGGTTGATGCATGCCCTACTTCTTCTACCTTAGTTTCCATTGGGACACCTTCTCCTTCATCACCTTCATCTTCTTCACTTGGAAGCCGAACACTTATCCTTTTGAAGGTTAACTTGTTAATTGCAGAGGGTGTAGACATGGGACTGATGTCTCGAGGGATTGGAACACCTTTCTTTCTAAAGATCCTCATCAGCAAACTAGGGAAGATCAGTTTTGGCCTAGAAGTGGTTCTAGTCTCATCCACAATAGTGTCATATATGTGGGAACTGATGTCAATGAATGTCTTTTCTTTAAGATCCATCAGAAAAATTACTCTTGCATAGTTGATTGTAGTCAACTTCCTTATGGGATATAGGTTGAACATCATGATTATAGTTAGACATCTCATGTCCACTGGAAAAGCTATGGTATTCAGACATTTCCCTTCTTTTTGTCCACCTATCCTCTGTTGAATAGTTTCAATAGACACAATCCTATATTTGTAATTGACAAACTCCTGATCTTCTAATCCTTTAAGACCTAGCACATCATCAATGTCATGTGCATCCAAAGTGAACTCTTTACCTCTAACCCAGCAGGTTAGATCATCCTCCCTTATCATAGCATTTGAATAAAACTCCCTAATCAGGGGTTCACACACAACATGGAGATCACTCAGAAGCTTTTCCCATCCTCTCCCTTCAAAACAACTGGGGATAAAAGTGTTCCTTAAATCCTCCAAATCCATAAAGCTTTCTTGAATAATTCATGATTTTAAGAAGAAGTTCTTGTATCTCTCAAAGTGGGAAACAGACCTGAACAAGTTAGGGTCCATTTTCATTCTCTTATCTGCCTTCTTTGCAAGTGTTTTCTTCTTTAGGGATGAAGATGCCATCTGTGAACAACTAGAAGAGGCCACAACAACATAGAGCAATACATGTGAAGAACAAATCAGTACTATATAGTTAACAAAAGAAAATGCAACCACACAGATAAACTTAAACACTTAAACTTAATGCTACTTAAATCAACCACACGGATAAACAAGCCTAAAAGAGGAAACACAAGAACAACAGGGAAAATGCAGGGGAGTATTAAAGAAGTAGAGACATAAAACATCCTAAAGACAGATATATGTCAATGAGACATACAATATGATGAGAGTGACATGACTCATAATCAGCATAGTAAAACTCACAAATGCTCCCAATAGATGCACACAATAGAGCAGGCACATTCAGCACAGTAAACCCCACATCTACAATAGGAACATTTTGAATCAACTCATCAACATTAGATCAGATAAAATGAGTAACCAATAAATAACAAACCCTAGCTAAGCACCCGATGAAGAACAAAACCAACAACTTAATTAAATTCAAACTCAAGCAATGGCATCCACAAGCTAAGCATGAACATAGAGAAGTAGCCGAAACATAAACCCATCTTAGAAACATAAACAAACGCGAATAATCAAGAGGGAAAAACACAAAATTAAGTAAAAAAGAGTTTAAGAAAGAAAACCCATACCTGTTACTTGAAGATTTTGAGCAGAAATCAAGCAACAATGGAGTTTGAAAATGGGTACACGGAGTGTTTGGGAAGGAGACAGTTGAGAAAGAAGATGAACAGTCACAAAATTTCGAGGGAAAACTGAAAAAGATTTAAAAATTGCCCCTATTTTTGCCAAACATGCGTTATTTGCGACTGAAGTGAGTCGCCACCAAGTCGCCAGGTTAAGCCGCCAAAACATTCAAAGACAGAATTTTGAAAAACTTTTCTAAGTGTTTTTCACGATTGGAAGGTCTACCCGCGAGAGAGTCGCGAGCTGAGCCATGAAAATCTCTGAGTAACCCTCGCAACTGGACTTTCCACTCGCGAACAAGTCACCAAAAATGACCCGTAAACACGCGACTGAGTCTCGTGACTTGACTTACCCGCGACTGAGTCGCCAAAATAGGGCAAAAATGGATTTTTGAAATTTTCAGATTTTTCTAACAAAATACTTTCCAAAAATACCTAAAACACTCAAAAATCTTTTTGTGCTTGAATTAACAAAGATTGAGCATGTGAAAACACATTTCATCAAGTATAATCACACAAATGAATATTGCATTTATTGAACATAAACTTGTGTGTTGTGTGTGGATATCAACAATGAGATAGTCCTTAGTCTAATGCGAAGTTTCAATGATCAATTCAACCAAGGCATACACAATTAGCACTAGATCATGTGATCCATCTCAATTATAGAAATATGTATATATGACTTCCCACAAAACTTGATAACATATCTTGGAGCTTTACATTTGACTCCACTTTCAATCATAACATTTGATCTTTTTGATCCTTTTTGAGACAATCACCTCTCATTGTGAGAGTGATATTTGATATTTCACTTTAATGAACTAGCCTTTGGCTTTTTGAATAAACATTCACTTTAATTTCAGGTCGCTTACCCTTTTTCCTAGTCGAATACTAGAATGTGCGACAGGCTTTTGCAGCTCAATATCTCTTTTCATTTGGAGATTTACATTTGGTGAGCTCTTTTTAGCAAAAACAAAAATAAAGAGTGGGAAGATATATAGACACAAGTCTATGCATGTCTCAAGATTATCATAACTATTCACTAATCATTCATGACAAGTTTGAAGATCTATTTACAACAATCACATAGATTTCAAGATTTCTCCCACAGTGATATGAGTGCAATGAAACAAGCTATGATCGAAAATGCACACAAAGCTATTAGCACAAAAGTACAAGGCAAAACACGTTTTGAGACAAAAACTCAACAATGTTAATCAAACTTTTTGATTTTCTGATTTTTATGTAATTTTTGGATTTTTGACACACGAAGAAAAGGATTGATCAAAAACAAAAACAAAAACCAAAAATATGCACAAATAGACAAACAAACAACCATCAACATAAACAATAAGCAATCAATCAAATATTGTCACAAAGCATAGGAAGTATTAATGCATGGACATATTGTAATGCTTATGTATAAGTACCCTTTTTCATCCACACGTCACTTGCATTTGGGGTGATTTCCTTATAGGATTGGGTATGGAAGTTAGGGCTTTCAAACCTTCGTGAGAAGCTTTCCAAGCAATTGGTGAATGCACCAATCATCTTCATCACGTTCATCATTCCGAGATCACCATTTTGATCTCTCGATGGTTCTCCTGCCCAATTTCTTCTATCATTTCTGGGTCCTCGTGACCTTTGAGGAGTTGCACTATTATTTGCTCTCAGCTTTTGACAATTTGGTCGAGTATGCCCTTGAAGTCCGCAATGATGACACACATAAGTTGATCTAGAACCTCTTTGTGGTCGTGGACGAGAATTGGCTCGAGATTCAGACCTGCCCACAGATTGAATACGGGAATTCAACAACCGTTTGTTCCCCACATTTCTCTTCTCCTCTATCTTGGGCTTCTCAGTAGTAGGACCAACATCAGCTGATTCTTTGGCCTTTATAAACTTCACTTCTTTAGTGACATTTCCAGATGAGCTATTTCCTCCGGTATATCCCAACCCAGATTTGTCTGAAAAGCACTTTTGCAATGAAATAACATCATCTAGCTTCTTGGTTGTAAACCTCTCAATTTTAGTATTTGCTTGCACAACCTCTTGCTTAAGAAATCTCACTTTTGTGTAAGCTTCTGACAGCTCACCATTTAGTGTTTTTATCTCACATTTGGTCTCCCTATATCGGATTAGGAGACTTTTATAATCCTCCTCTGCCTTCTTCATTTTTCTCACAGCTGCCTTGGCCACCCTTGTGTACTCACCCGACTTCTCCAGAAGTGAGTTATAATTCTCTTGAAGATTGGCTGTGTTTTCATCTTCTTCAGCATCTGATTCTTCATCACTATGTTCTCCAAGGTCTTATACAAGCAGATTCAACTCGTCTGAAGACTCAACATGAGCAATAGTCATAAAAGCTGAGTAGTTCCCCTTTCCATAACAGCTTTCTTTAGATTCTGAGTCGGATGAATCCGAGTCACTCAATGTCGTGGCATACACTTTGACTTTCAATTTCAAATAATTCGGACATTCTTTCTTAAAGTGTCCATGCCCGTTACATTCGAAACAAGTGACACCTTGTGTAGGTTGGGATTCTTTTCCATCTTTCTTTTTGAATTCCCTTTTCTCCCTTCTTGAACTTTGGAATTTTCCTTTATTATCAAATTTGCCATTATTTTTGAATTTCAAGAATTTTCTGAAATTTTTTACAAGGTAAGCAACATCTTTGTTAACCACATCTTCTCCCGATGAGTCATGATCCTCCACCTTCTCATTAATGGTCTTAAGAGCAAGAGATTTACTCTTCCATTGATTGGGCAGCGACATCTCAAAGGTCTGAAGAGAACCAACCAGCTCCTGGACTTTGATGTCATCAAGGTCCTTGCTCTCTTCAATCGCTGTGACTTTAGCACGAAAACTTTTCGGCAATGATCGAAGGATCTTCCTTACAATTTTAGAGTCCTTTGTTTTCTCTCCCAAATTGAACTTGTTGACAATCACCTCATTCAGCTTGCTATAGAAAGAGTCAAAGGAATCATCCTCACTCATTTTTAATTCCTCAAACCGAGTGGTTAGCATCTGCAGCTTGGTGTCTTTTACCTTCTTCGTGCCTTCGTAAGTGGTCTCCAATATCTTCCATGCTTCTTTAGCAACGGTAATGTGAGAGATCCTGTGAAATTCATCTGAAGACACACCATAGAAAATAGCATTGAGTGCTTTACTGTTAACATTAGATGCAGCAAGTGCTGCCTTATCCCATGTAGATTTAGCTTCCTTAGGCCTGGTCCAACCTATTTCAATAGCATCCCAAACAGATTCATCAATAAAACACAGAAAATCTCTCATGCAAACCTTCCAAAAAGCATAATTACTACCATCAAAATATGGAGGTGCATTTAGGGAATGAGACCGATCCATCTCAAAAGGGAGTCAAGGATCACACAATGGTAATAAAACCACAACAAGTGTACCCGCTCTGATACCAATTGAAAGTTCAAATATGTGTATAAACACCCTTGAACGTTTAGACCCCCAATTTACAAATTAACCAATTCAAACTTTATGTCAAACAACTAGTGTGCGGAAAATGAACACAAGTTATAATATAGAATTGGATAAACTATCTAAGCCAAATTAAAATCATAACCCACAGCAGATAATAAAAGGCAAAGATAAAAGGGAAGGAAGATGCAAACACAAGGACAACATGCGATGTGTTATCGAAAAGGAAACCAAAGCCCTCGGCGTAAAACCTTTACGCCACTCTCCAAGCGGTAAACAATCCACTAGAAAATGTAATTGGGATACATGAACAACAATAGACCCTTCAAGCCTAATTTACCCAGTGCACCTAAGCCTTCCAAGCTTCTTGCTCTAACGAGGTTGCGCCAAACCTTTTTCTTTTCTAGCTTCCCGGATTCCGCTACTAGACCATAGCATCAACCAATGTAGATTGGTTCCTTCCTAACTGCTTCCCAGCAAACCAAACAGCCCTCTCACAGTAATGAATATGGTGAGAACAAGGTTTTGGTAAAATGCCTCTCAAGGATTTGACAATGGAAAGGAAGAGAGTTGAGGAATTTGAAGAGACTCTAATGTATAGATTGTAGGTGAATCAATCTTGTTTTTCTTTAAGGTTTCTCTCTCAAAATTCTCTCTGGAAGCTCTTTCTTATTTGTGGGTATAAAGGGTATTTATACTGGGGTGAGAAGAGAATGTGAAACGTCAGGATTCACAAAACAGGGGTGGCTCGCGGCTTGACCTCGCGACTTGACTGAGTCGCGAGATCCAGTCGCGAGATAACTGTATGGCTAGTTGTACTGTTTTGTCCTGTAGTGCTCCAGCTAGCATGGCTGTTCACCTTCTGGCATGCTTGGCATGTGTGCTGTGTCTGGCGGCTTGAAGCTGCGAGCCACCCGCAAGAACAAGCCGCGAGTCTCTATTTTCTTGCACACTCTTGAGCAATCAACACTCTATTTCACTCACTACCCTTACAACAAACCCACCTAAATACAGGGTTATTAAATGCTGAAATACAAGCAAATTTGGCATGGAATAAAGCCAATAAAATGGTTGATTAAATTCAACCTTATAATGTGCATACCATTTTGTTGATAAAATGTCTATTTATATGTTTTTGTGTGTAGTTTTGGACTCCATTGAGTACAAAATTTAGGGATAATCATGTTTCCTTATTTGGAACAACTAATGATTATGTGTTTCACACTTTGCCCCTTGCATGTTTTCATGCCTATTATATGCACACTTTTTCATATGATGCGCACACACACAATCTTTGACATGTTGAGTGACTAATGTCATGATTATATCATGCTTTAATGTTTAGCATCTTCACATGTCAAATTTTTTTTTTTTTTTTTTGAATTGCTCTTTAACTTTCAGTTTTTAGGGTTTAATTAGTAGTTTATGTTTTTGGTACTAACTTGTTGCTAATCAAGTTTGTTGCCATTTGTTTTCATCTTGCTCTTTGCTATTTCATGATCTTTGCTTAAAGATGTCTCCTTTCAAAAGGTCAGAAGTGAAAGGAAGCAGCAACAAAGGGAAGGAACCAGTCATTGACCTCAGTAGTTTTTCCCCTAAGTCAAAGAAAACTCGATCTTCAACTGGAGTTTTCAATGACACCTGATTCAGATCATACACCGCATATCAAGCATATTGGAACTGCTTCAAAAATGCCCCCATGGTGATTGAACGGGTTGTTGAGCAAGCTACTCTTCATACAAACATTCCAAAATGGTTCACTTCTAAGGATTGGAATTAAATTCTATCGAATCTTGAAGATCCTTATGAAGAGCTTGTGAAAGAGTTTTATGTGAATGCTATCTTTGATGGGGACGAGCTATGATGTTGGGTAAGAGGAAAGGACTTCACTATAATGCCTTCATATCTTGCTCACATTCTGAACATCAACCGACCAATGTTTGCAAAACCACCAGTGTATGATGATATGGACCTGGACCCTGAATTTTTTTGCGACATTTTTGGAGAAAATTTGGATGTGTCTTCAAATGGAAAATCAATTAGTCTGTCACCTTTATTTCCCTAGTTGAAGTTGCTCACAACAATCATGTTTCATAATCTGTATCCTTTCTCGAGCACTGGTCACATGAATCTTGGTCGGGCTCTATTTCTTCATGACTTGATTACAGATGAAGAGATTGATGTATGCTCTCATATCTTTCACATTTTGGTCAAAACTGCTGAAAGGACGGCCTTTAGGAATTATCTTCCATTTTGTTGCCTCATCACAAAGATATTGAAGCTAAAAGGAGTATCCACATTGGAAGATGAGTATCCTCAACCTAAGCAAAGACCAATCAACATTAGCACTCTCAATGCTATAATAGGCCATAGCTGAAAGAAGGTCAAGCAAGAGAGCAATGCTCCTCAAGGTGATACAAGCTCTAGCTCACACTTCTATGATGAGAAGTTGGATAACATCATGGCTTCCATGCAAGACATCAACACGAAATTGTCACCTCACAACTATCATGCACTCTCAACACACCCGATTTGAAACAAAGTTTACCTCTCTCCAAACTCAATTGGATCAAATCCAAAAAAAGCTAGAAGAAGATGATGACTAGCTATTTCATGACAAAAAGACAAAGACGGTGTTCATGGTAGGGGGAGAGAGCTAAATCAAAAGGGGAGCAAGCAAATCAAACAACAAGCTTTTCTAATCTTTTTGATGCTATTACTAGTCTACATTCATATTTCATAGTTTAAGCTTATGTTGTGTACTTGACTATATTTTTATGTACCTTTGCTTATGTAGCTTAGTACTTTTAGTTAATATTTTGCACTTTCTTTAGTACTCTTGTGCTTTTGTTGGATCTTGTATCCTTGATGCAATTGCTTTAGTGTTCTTGCATCAGTTGAGTGTTGGACATGCAAATGATACTTTGCATTTAGCTTATTTGCTTGCATGTCCGGATGTTCATTCACTGTGTGAATGTTCATTGTAGTCACTATTAATAGTGGTTGTTCTTGTATAGTCAAGTTATGCTTCATTGTCATATTCATTCTTGCTTGATCGTATTGTGCTTGATCGTATTGTGCTTGCTCCATATGCATTCTAAGTTTTCCGCTTATAATAAACTTAATGAGTGCATTTTGTGATATTGTTTTTAGGAGACTTGTTCATATGGTTCAAGAGCTTCACAGATCTAGAATTAGTGTGAGTGAGTTTTGGCAACTGTTCCTAACTCACATTTTTAATTCTAGAGCCTATTTTAGGGTTTTGTCATGGAATAGCCAAAAGGAGAGATTGTAAAGTTGAATTTATTCAATTATGTGTTGGCTTTATTCCGTGCTAAATTTGCTTGTAATTCAACATTTAGAAACCTTGTATTTAGGTAGGAATAATATAAGGGTTATGTGTGAGAGAGTGTGAAGAATTGATCAAGTGTGTGCATCAAGAGGTAACTCACAACTGGATCTCATGATTGAGTCGCGAGTGGTGACTCGCCAGAATGTAGCACACGTGTGGAGCATGTAGGAAGTTGAAGGGTCAGGATAGCTGGATCACTACAGGACAAAAGGTATAGTCTGGCCATTCTGTTATCTGGTGACTGGAACTCGCGACTCATCCCAATCGTGAGTGACTCACCAGTGTACCCTGTTTTGCTGAAAAATTTCTTTTTACATTCCATCTCATACCCTACTATAAATACCCCTATACCTACAAAATGTAGAAAGCTTCCAGAGAGAATTTTGAGTTCTCCCTAGAAAACAACAAGATTGATTCATCCACCATCTTATACATATGATTCTCCGAATTCCTCCACTCTCACCCTCTCTATTGTCATACCCATGAGAGGATCTTAAGCCAAATCCTTACCTCACCAAATTCATAGCAGTGAGAAGGTTCTTGGTGTTTGGGAAGCAGTTCAAGAGAGAACCAATTCATATTGGTTGATGCAATGGGCTAATTATGGGATTTGGTAAGCTAGAGAAGATAAGGTTAGGCGTAACCCTATTGGAGCAAAAAGCTTGGAGGGTGTTGAGGGCCAAAATTTCACAAGAAAGCCCATTTCATGAAAAGTAAGGAAATATCATGGGCCTTAACAAAAGAAGGCCCAATTCATGAAATTAAGAAGGACCATGAAGGCCCAAAGTACCAAAAAGAAGGAAAAAGAAAGAAATAATAAAGAAAAAAGAAGAGGATCTCGGTTGAAGGACATGCAGCAAAGGTCTCAGGCAATACTAGAAGACATGCAATAAGGATCTCGGGTAAGACCAAAGGACATGCAGTAAGGATCTCAGCTAGGCCGAAGGATATGCAGCAAGAAGAATCAACATCAAGGCCTTATGTATGTTCAGATTTCTAGCAAAAAGGCTGTTAAAAATCCAGCAAAATCCAGTGAAAGAATTGGGTTAGGATACCCAGAGGCTCGGGATCCTCGGGACGTGTAGCATAGCGTGGGATTGAGACAGCTCAAGAGGGGTACCACAAAATACAAGAAACGAAGAACAGATATGTCATTCTTAAGCACCCAGTGGTGCAACAAAGAACTAGAGAGCTTGGAAAGTGACAATTTATGAACAAAAGGCTGGTACCTCGGGGAACCCAAAATGAAGAACTATAAGGGGAAGTGGCCGGTAAAAACTTTAACCCCGCAAAAATGGATTCCGCTCACCTGAGAAAAATGACAGCAAGGAAAGATAACCAAAAGCTGAGTTTGAAAAGTAAGAAGCCTTGAAAGAAGAGAGATTGAAGGTTAGCTGCACAAGGATGCCCCGAATGGAAAGTCAGCAAGTGACTTTTAGAGAAACAATACTAAAGAATGAAAACTATCGGAAACAGGGAAAGAACCAACCATTAAAGTGGCTGACATAACGGTGGCTCTAGTACTCAGGGAGCCAAAAGGGGAGAATCAATGGTATCCTGAACCCTAAAATGACACTATAAAAGGGGAAGACAGCTAACATTAAAAGGGGAATTCAGTAAGAGGGAATTACAACAAGAATCGTTGAGAAAACTCTGTCAAAAACTCAAAAAAAGTAGAAAATAACGCCCGGTATCCTAGAAACAGCAACTATAGAACATACTTGGATCCAAAGAGATTCAAATTTTGCAAGTCTTAGAGGCTTAGATAGCAATCTAAGTCTGTAATTTTTGAGCTTATTTGGACCTTGTAACACGTCTTAGTGAGCACATTGTAATCCATAATTAAGAAAAATAATGAAATATTTCATAGTGATTGGAGGATCCTTAATAGTTATTTCGTGTGTTTCTTTATTACATTATTTTCCTTTGCTACTTTCTTGCTGTTCAATACATATATTCTAGCTTGCTAGTTTTCCTTTTACTTAGCCAAAAGCTGAGTCTTTTTACTGGGGTCCTCACTTCAACTTTGGGCCTTGGACACACTTAGCCTCCAAAGAAACATATGCCAAAACATGCACACATCAAATATCACTCTCTCCCATAAAAATCCTTCTCACTTAACTATCTTGGAAGACAATGCCCAAGTAAAGTCACTCGGACTTGAGTTTCGAATCCCATAAGTCTTGTGCAAAAGCACTAAGTCTGTGAGAATTGGGGTCAAGATCCTCGTGGCTGAATCATTCTCATGAAATTTATTTACATATATGTATATATATTAAAATGTATATCCTAATTTAAGAAACTAACAATTATTTGAAGATATGTGTATTGTATAGTGTGTTTTTTTATGTAGGACCTATAGAGGTAAAGGGAAAGGACAAAACTCTATTGCATAATAAGCATGGAGAAAGATCATATAGTTCATAAAACCAGAGATTCTGGGTTCTTACAGGCCTAGTACACCCCGGGACCCATGACAGTACGTTCGGGGTACCAAGTGAAGGAACTCTTTTAAATGTTTATACAATAAAAGGTAAACCTTAAATATTCTATTTCAATCTCTTTCTCAATGTGAATATTATGAATATTTATTTTACTCATTTTGTAAGAGTAAATGGTCATTTTATGACACTAAAACACTTATAATGGTATTTTTTATTACTTAGAAGGAATCACATTTTAGTCTTGAGGAGCTTTATGTGACTTGCGCACAACTTGGTTTGTAATTAGCCCCATTTAGCTGCGGTGAACCAAGCCCAATCCACCAAAACAGCAAGTAAAGGGCCCAGGATCCTTGTTAAAGGGCCCAGGATCCTTGTTTCTACTTGGGCCTGGGTACTATCCAAAAAGGATCTTCACAGAGGGCTTAGGTGCATTAGGTGGATTAGGTTTGGAGGGTCTATTGCTATTCATATATCCCAACTGAATTTCTAGTGGATCATTTTACCACTTAGAGGGCAGCGGAGAGGTTTTTCGCTGATTTCTTCAGTTTCCTCTTCGATAACACGTGCCGATGTTATCTTGTGTTTGCTTCTTTCTATCCCTTACTCTTTACTTTTAATTACTGCTGAGCTGTGATTAAAATATGGCTTAGAGTAGTTTGCATATTTGGGTATTGCTTATATTTCATATTCCATACATATATTGTTTGAATATAAGCTTGTTTTAGAAATTTTGTATTTGAGGGTCTAAACATTCATAAGTGTTTTACACACTAAATGAGTTTTCACTTTCCTTTTGCATTGGGTTAGAGCTGTTGATGCGTAGATGGTGGAGGGTTCTTGTTTCTCAATATATCACCAGCTGCACACACAAAATGAGAAAACAAATCCATGTTATTATATATTAATTACTGGCTAGTTGTCATTAATAAAACCAATATGCTCTTGCCTCAGTTTAAATAACTCATTTAATGAACTTTTGATTATAAGCTTGTTACTTGTGGCCCCAATTACAAGCCTCATTCATCATGTTTCTGAAACAATAAGTACAATAAGATATATGTTAAGTTCAAATAAATAAAAAACTAAGGAACTTTTTTACATAGAACATTGAGAATTAATATATTCTATTGGCTACTTTTTAATAATTCTTGCTATCATATATTACTTTTTATTTACCATTTTGAGGCAAAGTCACAAGGCTAACATGTCATAACTAGGGATGGCAATTTTGCCCCACCTCGCTTGACTCGTCCCTCCCTGCTTCGCCACATGCAGATTTTTCCCGCCCTGCAAAGGTGGTGGGGCTAGGATGCGGTGAGATTTTAGCCCCGCACCATGGGCCAGAGCAGGAATGGGTTTAGACTTTTTAGACACAACCCAAAGCGCCCCTCCACATCCCCCCCCCCCCATTGATAAGGGTTAAATTGTAAATTTTTCATACCCTAAAACCCTACTATTTAAACAAACATATCATTATCTTATTTTATTCTAACCAACAAGGCTTTCTACCTCTTTTTTTTCTCTAAAAAGGTTGGAAATAAGGTACCAATTTTAATATTTGCTTTTGTCTTTATTATAAACAAATTTATATACTGTTGAATCATTAATTTTGTATTATGAGATTTTTGTTTTTGTTATGATATTGTCTTGTTAACCACTTTAATAATATTATTCAATTTTTGCTAAAAATTAGTTTGATTTGGTGGGATAAATTTATTTGTAATTTCAAGTATATTTTTATTATTAAAATAGGTTTTGTTAAAAACAATTGTAATAGTTTTAGGCAAATTAACAAGAAGTAGCATTTTACAGGGTGAGGCGGGGCTTTGCGGGGCCCCAAAGGGTAGGAATGGGGCGAGAAAATTTCCCCCGTCATGCAGGGCAAGGCGGAGATGGGGTAAGACAAATGCATGTGGGGCAAGGGCGAAGACCCCATCCTTCAAACCCGCCCCGCTCCATTGCCATCCCTAGTCACAACATTATATATAGTCATTGGTCTTTATGTAAGGAACGTTTACATAGAAAATTGAAAATTAACATAATTCTACCAGCTACTTTTTAATAATTCTCTATATCATATACTACTTTAAAAAAAAAAAAAAAAAAATCTATTTTGACCATTTTAAGGCAAAGTCATGAGGGTAACATGTCACAACATTTTATGTAGTCAATAATCTTATGTAATGAACATTTACATGAGAAGTGGGAACAACAGTATTCTGTAAGATATATTATTTTAACTCTACACTCCACTCCAACGGTATTGTATTTGCTACTCAGCGTTAGACCCACACTCATTCCCTCCCCTTCCAAATTTTAAAAAAATAAAAAATAAAAATCAACTCTACCAAAAATATAACTTGCTATTTCACATAATCACAACTTAAATTAAAAGTTTATAATCGTACTTTAACATGAATTTACCATGATATTTGAAATTTAATAAGGATTTGGTGTAAAAACTGTTGGATATTTTGAATACCTAAGTAAATAATAAATTAAGCTTACTGCTTTGTCTATACAAAGAAAAAGCATAGCCATGCATGCACACAGAGAGAGACTCAAATATGTAGTTTACCTTATTTATATTTTATGTTACCTTTTTCATTTAAAAAATATATTTTTTCTTGCTTTTTGAGATTTAAAATTACTATAAACTATGTGTATGGGGTGTAAATCCGAGGCCCAAAAGATAATTAGGCTTGGATCAAGGTACATCGCATAATTAATTTATAGAGATGGGTGTTTAGACCAACAGTTGAACTCCTAGGCGGTAATCTTTGATTAATGATAAAGAAGTGACAATGAGCTTAGCATTACAAAAAACGAGGATTATAGTGGCATTTGAAAAACGTCACTATAGATCCTAAAAACGCTACTATAAATCCATATGAGTTATTGTGGTGTATTCTATAGCGGCATTATAAAACGTTGCTGTAGAATCATGGCGATAGGTCCATCTGGGTCTATAGTAGCATTATCTAATAGAAGGCCTCATAATAATTGAGTCATGTAAAAAGTAGAAAAAAAAAAGTACCAATGATGGTTAGGATTTGGAAAATCTTTTCTTGGTGAAAAGTATCATATTTTATTTTTGGATATTTTTGGGTAAATCTTATTTACATCAATTGAGATTTGAGCTAATTTTAATCAGGTTTAAAACTTTTTAGAACTCATCAATTTAGTTCTTAAAGTTAACTTAGTTCCTAAAATAGTTGAGAAAAATAACAAAATAGCCTAACAATTTTAAGGGAATAAATTAGCTTTAAGAACTAAATTAATAAGTTTTTAAAAATTTTAAACTTGGTTGATATTAGCCTAAACCTCAAGATTTGTAAAAAATATTTACCCCCTATTTTTTTTTAACCCTGCTATGGTAAAAATTTTATTCACAATAAAATTTAAAACCCTACAAATTACGAGGACAGAGTTGGGCCACATAACGTTGACTGATCTTAATTGAAAGCACCTGCCAGCCACTACTTTATTTTTAAAAAAGTAAAGCGCTCATAGAGTGGTACTGGTAATAATAATGTCCATAGACTGGGCCTTAAAATAATTGAAGGTCTTAAAGTTAACTAACCAATGAGTGTTCATTAAAAAAAAAAAAAACGAGTGAAGCAAGTACTCAAGAACGGTAGTTCAAGAAGAAATCTAGTAACAACCAAATCTCATTATAATTTTAAAATATTTTTTATTTGAGTTGTAGTGTATATCAATATAATTTTATTTTATGTTGATCTATGGTAGATTGTCACTTCACTTGCTATAAAAATGCTATAACATTTTGTTTTCTTCGTTTGAAAACTCTTCTCTTAAAGCCATCTTATATGATCAACTCTAGTTTAATTTATTTGTCAATAATTTTTAAGTCAACTAGTCACAAATCTATGCAATTATTAGAAATATCAGTTGAGCTTCTTGTAACCCACAAAATTTTTTCTAAGCTACTAAGTGGTCAAGTGGTTACATGTTGGAACATTTTAAATTACTGGCACTTAACGAATACAAATACTTTGTACTATCTTTTGTGTTCCAAACTTCCAATACATTTTTTTTATGTTCCAATTTCTATTCCACAAATTATAATATGTCTTGTATTTATTTGACTTTTCTTATAAAATAGTTAACGATCGGGTTGCAATATGGTAATAGGCGCATGCCCCAATAATGTGGTTCAATATATACTTAAATGAAAACTAAAAGTGAAACTACATTTTAAATCCTAGTCCTTCTAGCTTCATTTTTTACAAAAATGAATAGGAATAGGATTTATGCCAAGATGGACACTAAAATTCAGTTCCACCATAGTCCTTCTAGCTTCCTCAGTGAAATTGTTTTTGTTTCTTTCGTTTCTTTCCTTTTTTTTTTTTTTAATAGAAAATATAAGAAATTCAATACTTAAATTAAGACATGTAACAGTTCTTAAAAAAAAATAAAAAAATTTCTAAAGATCTGTAGAGGATAATAAATATATACTTAGGGGTAACCATCTTATTTATAGGACCCGTCAAGTAGAATTTAGTATAGGAAAAGGTCAATTCCAAAAAAAAAAAAAAAAAAAAAAAAAAAAGCTTACAACATTTTAGTAATATCTTTATTTGAGTTGTGATGGTCTCAATATAAATCAAGCATTAAAAAAATCAAATGTAAAGGATAAGGATAGAAAGTCGTTAACCTTGATTTTTGGCATAAAACCAATGATCCAGTCTGATAGGATTAAGCGCTTACCCACTACACCAAAAGCTATAGCTAATGATAAGGGTGCAATTTTATTCCCTTAAGAGGTGGTAGCCCAACATCAACGGATCGACTGAGACTTGGCACAATCTAGCCTCTGCCTTTGTAGGATGTTAGACTTGATCCATTAGGTCTCTACCCAACAATCCTACCCCCAAACCCAACATCTACACATGCACAACAAGGGAGTCAAACTCATGACCTAGCTCTAATACCAATTGATAGGACCAATCACTTATCCATTACACCAAAAGTTATGGTTGATGGTAAGGGTGCAAATTTATTCCCTTAAAGAATGGCAATCTAGCATCAACGGATTGACTAAAACTTTTTCGAACACAGTCAATTTTTTTTTCTTTGTTTAATCTTATTCTAGGAAAAGTGATTGCATGGTAACATGTTCGAACATTAAACCAAATAGCTTAATTGTTCCAATTATGTTCAAGGTTTGATAGTATGATCCTGTACAATGTATATATTTATTATATAAAAATAGAAGTATAGCCTTTAATGTTGCTAATTTGTTATATTTATATTGAGCAATATCATTATTATTTTTTATATAATTATAGTACTGGACTAATGCCTATTTATGAATCATGCACCTTTGCAGGAAAAGAAGTCATGGGCCATGGCTAGTGTGCCTTCTCTTCTAGAAAAGTGTTTCCCTACAAAAACATGCATGGGTGATGGGGCCATGCTTCTAGGCTATAGAAATAGATACAGTTGTACAAAGTTGAAGGGCATTAATTTTCCTGAACATAGAGAAAGCAGCAGGTCCACCGTCCACACAGGAAAAGGGAATGAAGCAAGACCAACAAACAAAACTTCAATTTTAGTTGCACTAGTCATTTAATTTAAGTAATTGAAGGGGTAAAAATTGGCATGACGGATCTTCATTATGTTGGGCCTGACGGATCCTAGCCCATGGGCTGACAATGGGTGAGCCCAAGGCATAGCAGAAACCTTGACTTAAAATACTTGCTACACACGACTGAATCCTGGTAGAATCCCAAAGGAAATAGGAATCTTAGTACAAGAAGAATTTCGGAAGATACGCGCATTAATGAAAGACCCTCTCTACAAGGAAAAGTTTTGTCCATCACGTTTGGGATTATTCAAGAGGATTCCTATAAGGAAAAGACTTCTACATCAAGGAAGAGAGACCAACCTTCTACTACTATAAAAACCTCAATACCCTCACAAATCAAGATACGCATAATTTACCCCTCTCTAGCACTCTAGAGTTGAGAATAGTTCTAACTTGACTTTCGAAGGGTATTTGGCCGGCATCACACCAGTGCTCTCTGTTAGATCACTTCTTTCTTCTTACAGGTCGCTATTTCAAGAGTGTGAGGATCGTGTAGCTCATTGGTGATTTTACGGCATCATCAGTTGGTGTCGTCTGTGGGAAACGTCGAGTTTAGCCAGACTATCACTTCCCGGACATAAGAGTTGCATGGTAATTACTCGCTCGATGGTTACCACCAACAACGTTCAAGGAGACTAGCTGCCAAGATCTACTGCATTAGAGAGGCAGGTCCAAACTCTCATGGCAGCAGTAGAACGTCTCACAAAACAGAACCATGATCTGGAGGAGTAGCTACGCCAAAGGGATGTAGGACATAATGTTCAGGAGGAAAACCAAGAAGGTACCAGTGCCGAACGACGGGACCAAGAGAAGCTAGAGTGCAGCAACCCCAAGCAGACCAGAGCGGCAAAACATGAGCCTTCCATCCCTTATGGATTCGGCCCCTCCACCTATTGTTGCAGAGATGCAGGCGATGAAGGAACAGATGGAGGTCATGATGAATGCCCTGAAGGGACGAGTGTCCAATGATCTTGATGACCTAGTAAACAGAACCGACTCGCCGTTCACTACCTCGGTCAACTCATTCCCCCTGCCACAAAAATCTCGCATGCCCTAGATTGAAAGCTACGACGGGGTCAAGGATCCCCTCGATCATCTAGAGACTTTCAAGACCCTGATGCACCTTCAAGGGGTACCAAACAAGATCATGTGTAGGGCCTTCCTGACGACGCTGAAGGGCCCTGCAAGAATTTGGTTCAGTAGATTAACACTAAGCTCTATCAATACTTTCAAGGAGTTGAGCACCCAGTTCGCCTCGCACTTTATTGGAGGACATAGCTACAAAAGGTTCACTGCATGCTTAATGAGCATCAAGCAGCGAGAAGATGAGACGCTGCGGTCCTAAATAACTCGTTTCAACAAGGAGGCCCTTTCAATTGACGAAGAGGATGATAAAATACTCGTAGCTACATTCACTAACGGATTGCAGAAGGGTAAGTTTTTGTTTTCTTTATACAAGAATGACCCAAAGACCATTTCGAACGTACTCTACAGAGCCACCAAATACATGAACGTGGAAGATGCATTGCTGGCATGCGAGAAGAAGCCCAGGAAAAGGGAAAGACAGGAGGACACACGACAGGATAGAGGGCGAAAGATTGCTAGAACCGGAGATCAACGAGATAAAAGGCGCCCTAGACCCCCCACTGGGAAGTTCACCAACTTCACCCCATTAACCGCCCCGATAGATCAAGTCTTGATGTAGATCAAAGATGAAGGAGCATTGACGTTCCCTGGTAAACTAAAGGGAGATCCCAACAAGAGGCCAAGGGATAAGTATTGCTACTTCCACCGTGACCACGAGCACGACATAGCCAATTGCTATGATCTGAAATAGTAGATTGAGGCCCTTATTAAACAAGGGAAGCTACAGAGGTTCATCAATAAGGAAAGAACCGATCCGCCCCAAGAGTAGGCCCCATGACGGGAGAATGAATGCCCTAGACCACCTATAGGGGACATAAGAATGATTGTAGGGGGTATAACCGCTGCCGGATCTTCCAAAAAAGCCCGCAAAACCTACCTCAGAATGGTCCATAGCGTCCAACTTACAGGATCTATATCTAAGATGCCATGAATAGATAACCCCGTTATCGAATTTTCAAAGGATGATGCTCGGAGACTTCACCATCCTCATGACGATGCATTTGTGGCCAGCTTGCAAATAGGGGATTATAACATGCATCGGGTCCTCGTCGACAATGGCAGCTCAGCAAACATCCTATACTACCCAGTATTCCAGCAAATAAGGATTGACAAGGAACAGTTAACCCAAACAAATGCCCCACTCGTAGGATTTGGGGGAACGAAGGTGTTCCCCTTGGGTGTAATTACACTATTTGTGACGGCAGGTGACTATTCTCAGTAGATCACTAAGGAGGTAACGTTTCTCGTAGTGGACTGCTAGTCCACCTACAATGCCATTCTCGGACGACCCACTCTTAATTCTTGGAAGGCGGTGACTTCAACATACCACTTGATGATTATATTCCCGACGGAGTATGGGGTAGGAGAACTGCGAGGAAATCAAATAGCAGCACGAGAATACTATATTGTCATGTTAGAGATGGAGGATCAACAACAAATGATGTGTATCGGAGAGCAACGAGCACTAGTAGAGCCAGTTGAAGAACTGGTAGAGGTGAGCCTTGATGACACACGGCCGGAACGAACGACTAGAATTGGCACACTAGCTAGTTGGCTGGTGCGCCAAACGCTCATGACTTTCCTCAGAGATAACCAAGATGTGTTCACCTGGAGTCACGAAGACATGCCAGGAATTGACCCCTCAGTCATGGTCTACAAGTTAAATATACCGCCCTCATTCCCTCCAATCCGACAAAAGAAACGAGTGTTCGCCCAAGAGCGGGACAAGGCCATAGCTGAGGAAGTTCGAAAATTACTAGAGGCAGATTTCATCTGGGAAGTATATTACCCCAACTGGTTGGCAAACATCGTCATGATTAAAAAGGCCAACAAAAACTAGAGGATATGCATAGATTTCACAGAGCTCAACAAGGCTTGCCCTAAAGACAGCTACCCGCTCCCACGGATAGATACCTTGGTAGATTCAACTGTGAGACACCAACTCCTAAGTTTCATGAATGCTTTCTCTGGCTACAACCAGATCAAGATGGACAAATCTGATCAAGAGAAGACCTCATTTGTTACAAGCTAGGGATTATTTTGCTACAAGGTGTTGCTTTTTGGACTAAAAAATGCTGGGGCAACATACCAAAGGTTAATGAAAAATATTTTTGCGCACCAGATTGGCAGGAACGTATAAGTTTATGTTGACGACATGTTGGTAAAGAGTCCGTGTGAAGTTGATCACCTAGATGACCTCAGGGAGACCTTTGACACACTCCGATCATTCAACATGAAGCTGAACCCAAACAAGTGCGCATTTGAAGTGACAGCGGGGAAATTCTTGGGATTCATGGTGTCCTAAAGAGGTATAGAGGTCATCCCAGAGAAGGTACGAGCCATAATGGAGTTAGAGCCACCAAGGACGGTTAAGGAGGTCCAGAGTTTGAATGGAAAAGTCGTAGCCCTGAACAAGTTCGTCTCAAGAGCGACGGACAGATGTCTACCCTTCTTTCGCACTCTAAAGAAATCATTCGAATGGAAGGATGAATACCAGATGGCATTTAACGACTTAAAGGCATATCTTTCATCCCCATCGTTGCTCAGTCCATCTAAGCCAGGAGAAGAGCTTTACCTATATTTAGCCATTTCATGGTAAACGCAGCCTTGGTAAGAGAGGAAGATGGATCTCAAAAACTAGTTTACTTTACTAACTGAGCGCTCTGAGGGACAAAAGAGAGGTTTAGACGGAGAAGCTGGCTTTCGCGTTGATAATCACGGTGTGAAGACTTAAGCCATACTTCCAAGCGCATACTATCATTGTCTTGATAGACAAGCCCTTGAGAAAAGCTATGTGTAGTCCAGAGGCAGTAGGAAGAATGGCTTTATGGGCAGTAGAACTTAGCGATTTTGACATACAATACCGTCCACGAACGGCTATGAAAGGGCAGGTAGTGGCTGACTTTATCGTCGAATTCACCATCGTGGACGGCCAGGGGGTAGAGGAGAAGAAACAATGGAATATTTATACAGACGGATCTTCAAACAAACGAGTCGGAGGAGCCAGAGTGGTGATCCAAACCTCGGAGGGAGATAAGATCTAGTGTATGATCCAGCTAGATTTCTCCATAACCAACAACGAGGCAGAATATGAACTCTTGGTGGCAGGGCTAGACCTCGTAAAGGCTGTAGGTGTGAAAAACGTGGTCATACATTGTGACTCACAGGTGGTAACGAGTCAGATCAATGGCGACTACGAGTGTAAGAACGATAGAATGAAGAGGTATCTAGAAGAAGTAAAATACCAAATCAGTGACCTCGAAATCAAATTCGTTCAAATCCCAAGGGAAGAAAATGAATGTGCCGACCATCTAGTAAAAGTTGCCTCAACCGAATTTATGCTTATCCCCGAACAGGTATTATCATTCATTCAACTCTCCTCACTTATCGATGACAGAATAAGTGTGCAGGAAGTAGACTCTGAATGCAATTTGACTACGCCATTGATATCCTATCTGAAAACCGGCGTGCTACCAGACGAGAAGGGCGCCATAAGAAAGTTGAAGTCCAGGCATCACGGTTTGTGCTGATGAAAGATGTCTTATATAAAAGAGGGTTCTCTCGACCGTACCTAATGTGTTTAGGCCACGAGGAAGCAAATTACGTAATGAGAGAAGTCCACGAGGGTATCTACGAAAACCACTCAGGCGCACGATCATTAGTACACAAGTTGATCCGAGCAGGATATGACTGGCCTACAATGCTGAAGGACGGGCAAGCTTATGTCAAGTCCTGCGACAAGTGACAAAGGTTCAACAATTTCATTAGAAAACCGTCCGAAGAACTGACCCCCATGACGGCACCCTGGCCGTTCGCACAATGGGGACTAGATATCATGGGCCCATTCTCGATGGCAGTCAGGCAGCAAAAGTTCCTGGTAGTTGGCATAGTCCACTTCACTAAGTGGGTAGAAGCAAAAGCCTTAGCCACCATCACGGAGAAGAACATCCGAAGTTTTGTCTAGAGAAATATCATATGTAGGTACGGGATACCCAGAGTGCTGGTCTCTGACAACGGTAAGCAATTCGACAACATCGCATTCAGAGACTTCTGCTCGGAGCTAGGGATCAAGAATCACTACTCGTCGCCTGCACACCCGCAGGCTAATGGGTAAGTTGAAGTCACAAATCGGTCCTTGCTCAAGATAATCAAGACCCGGCTCGAGGGGGTAAAGGGTATCTAGCCAGACGAACTACCAAGCATCCTATGGGCATACTGGACCACAGCAAGAACACCCATTGGAGAAACACCATTTCGACTAGCATATGGAAGTGAAGCTGTCATTCCCGCAGAAGTGGGGCTCACAAGCTACTGGGTGGAGAGCTACGACAAGGATAAGAATGAAGAGGCCATGTGCCTCCCCTAGTGGACAAAGTCAGAGCAGCAGCAGAGTAAAGGTTGGCACGTTATCAGAATCTCATGGCGAAACACTACAACTCCAATGTGAGGCATAAGGACTTTCAGGTCGGAAATCTTATACTACGGAAAGTAATAGGCGCCATTAGAGATCCTTCACAAGGAAAGCTCGGCCCCAATTGGGAAGGACCATACAGGATCTCGTCATGGCAGAGGAAGGGCACCTACCATCTCGAGACGATGGACGGACAAAAGTTACAACACCCATGGAACACGGAGCACCTACGAAAATACTACCAGCAGAGATAATATGAAGAGCAGCGATGATCCCTAATTTCCCAGTTTATTAATTTTAGCTATATTTACTAGTTTTCTTTTAACAATTTTTGCTACAATATTTTGTACCTTTTTAAGCCGAAGGGGGCAGGTACTTTTTCCCTACAAATGTTTTTTATTTTAAAGAGGAATTATTCAGACACAACCGTGTTTTTCTATTTGAATTCTCACAAAGTTCAAAAGTGAACAAGAGAAAACAACGCCCAAAAAGTGGATGGACCACTCATAGGGTGGGAATTATTACCAAGTCCACAAAGTGGACGAATCACCCATAGGGTGGAAATATTCACCAAGCCCACAAATTGGACGGATCACCCATAGGGTGGAAATATCTACCAAGCCCACAAAGTGGACGGGCCACCAATAGGGTGGAAATGTTATAAAGTCCATAAAGTGGAAGGATCACCCATAGGGTGGAAATGTCATAAAGTCTACAAAGTGGACGGATCACCCATAGGGTGGAAATGTTAGTCCACAAAGTGGACGGATCACCCATAGGGTGAAAATATCTACCAAGCCCACAAAGTAGACGGATCACCCATAGGGTTGAAATGTCATAAAGTCCACAAAGTGGACGGATCACCCATAGGGTGGAAATGTTAGTCCACAAAGTGGAAGGATCACTCATAGGGTGGAAATGTTATAAAGTCCACAAAGTGGACGGATCACCTATAGGGTGGAAATATTCACCATGTCCACAAAATGGACGGACCATCCATAGATTAGAAACTATTATCAAAATCCACAAAGACGGATGGATCATCCTAGACAGGTGATAGTCAAAGTCCATAAAAATGGATGGATGATAAATAAAGTATACTAAGTAGGTGAATCATCCCTGACGAGTGAAAACTCCTTTAGTCAATAAAAATGACAGTTAGAACAAAATCACAAACTGAACGGGTAGTCCCGGACAGATGAAACCCCTAAGCCTGTAAAAATAGCGAAGTCCACCAGTTGGACGGAGCAATCCAGATGGATGACAACTAGTCCATAAAATGGACAGATAATGACGAGTTCTAAGTTAACATAAGTGGACGGATACAAGCCCATCAACTGCACGAGTCATCCTATAAGGTGAAAATTTCCAAGTCCACAAGGAAGAGTGGGATAAACTACTTAGGTATTCAAGGAGGACAGTTCATCCAAAAACTAAAATTATACATGTCCATAAAGATGGTCAGTTCTCCGTATAATGGATAACTGGAGAGGACGGAGATTTATACAAATAATAAAGATATATGAAGCAGGCATAAAAGTTGAGAAATAAAACAACATTGACGGGTAAAACCCTCAAAGAGCAATTGTTCAATACACAAAATTAATGACAGGTAAAACCCTCGAAGGGCAATTGTTCAATACACAAAATTAATGATGGGTCATTTTCAAATATACAAAAAAAAGGGTCTTCTTTCTACTCTTTAGGGCCGGCATCTTGGGCATTCTGAGCTTGGGCTGACTCTCTGTCGCTTGGGGTTGCATCCTCAACAAAAAGGTTGTCCGTATTCTTTGAGGCGACGGGCATAACAGACGTCTGGACTTGGTCGTCAACTTTTATCATGGACACATCTAGGGTAGGATAGGCTTTTTTAAATTGACAGATCGTGTCATCAAAACCTTGTAGGTATGATTCTCCCAGCTGGGACAATAAGGCATCGGAGTCATGATATTCTCGGACTGTTGCCTCCTTGGCTTAACGGAGCTTTTCCTTCAGGTCTTGGATCTCCTTATCTTTGACCTCTAGGGCCTTCCTTGCTTCATCCATCTTTTGCTCAAGATCCTTCCTCACCTGCTTTGAAAGGTCAAACTTCTTCTCCATAGTGGACTTCCACTTGTTAAGTTAACCCAGTTCGTCCTCTGTCTGCTCTGCCTTTACTTGCACATGTTCCAGAGCCGTCTCACAGTTAAGGCACCCATCCATTAGGCCCTTCATCATAATCAGGGACTGGAACAAATAAATTAGAAGGGTTAGACAAAAAACTAGATGGAGTAGACGGGCGTAAGTTGACGGACAAAAGATTACCTGTGCGACAACAAAAAGACTCTTCTCCCCCATTGCCTTCATCGAGTGATTGCTCAAATCCTCGTAGTCCTCTGACATCATAATAGATGAAAGTTTCTCTAGGGCATATCTAGTTGTCATGAAGGAGAGGAGGTGGCTTCTCTTGGTTAGTGGACGAGGCCTTCATTAATCCCTTGCTTGACCCATGCTTTGCTCGGGTGATGGTCTTCGTACCTTCAACCATTAACCCCACGATGGGTTCCAAAGAGACCTTTTGTTGCTTATGGGGACGGTCCCATTTGGATGGTTGCTGCTTCCTTTTAATGGACGGAACCATTCCCTTAGGAGCCACTTCGCTAGACTCCTTCCTTTTTGTAGCCTGAGATTTGATCAGCGTCCTCCTCTTAGCGTCCTCCATCTCTGTAAAGAAGGACGGATGAAGTTATCAACTAAAAAGGTTAAAGCCTTTTATGCAAGATGAGGATTGACGGACTTATGTCTATTAATTTTGGCATTATATCTGACGGCTTCCGGTGTGGGTTCAGGACCGTTACAATTCCAATGGATGGTATCTGGATTTACCAACTTCGCCTAAGTCCTTTCCTCTGGCTTGGTCTTTGAAAAAATCTTCTCAAGAAAACTAAACTCCTCAATACTAACTTGTGGACGCCGTTTAACTGCAGAAGAAATGGACGGTCAAAAGAGATAGAGAAATCATAACTGAGTGAATATGAAAAGAATCTACAAATTAGGACGAATGCATATGGGATGGATTTAATACTCCCTAGGTTGTGTCGACGGGCATATATTTTGTCTCCCTTGGACGACCCATCCACCTGTCACCCTCTAAGAAGAAGTAACGACTCTTCCAGTCTCTATTTGAGTCGGTTGTTTCATATATGACCTTCAACAACGGACTCCTACTAGCAAAACTATACATTCCCCTTGACTTGTCAATTTCATTTGGACGGTAGCAATGAAGGAATTCACGCACCATCTATCATAGCACCATAAAGAATCTCCATTGCTATGAAGACCCTCTAGGTATTCGAGGATATCTAGGTGCGAACATACCCAAACACTTTAGAAGCTCTCTATGCAGGGTACTTAGCGGAAACCTAAGTCCCGCCTTCAGCATCTGTTTGTACACTTCGACATCTTCTACCCTCTTGTAATAACATTTCTCTGATATGTAGGGTAGACGGATTGGAATGTAGTTTGGAATTTGAAAATTAGCTCTGAATGTGTTCAAGTGTTTCTTGTTGATGATGGAAGTGAATTTATGCACCGTCTACTCTAGTAGCATGATGAACTCTCTAAGTCCATTAGCACCAATGACAGATCTCAATGGTTGATCCTCCCTGTCATCAGAAGTATCTTCTGGTTCAGCCATCTCCATATCCTTATTTGTTGAGGACGAGGAAGAGGCGGACGGACTCCTCTCTTCGCTTGGACTCTCTTGGTCTTTATGACTAGACGGGTATACTTCCTCGTAATCCGCCCTGTCACGAACTACTGACTGATTACTTGACGCACTAGACATTGCCTACAAGTTATGACAAAACCCAAGACTGACGGATCTAGGATTGATGACGGGTGTGTATAAAAGTCTAGAAAAATGAAAGTACAAATGTAGGACTTGTAAAAAATAATAATACTCACCAAGTCTGAGTAACTGAAGGTCGACGGTTGTATAGATGACGGATACAAATATTCGACGGATCGCTCTCTGACAAGGTTGATGATGGTGCTCTGTCAATATGTTTTATCTGAAAAGTGGAGAAATGAAAGAGGAGAAGTGTGATATATATATGTGAAGTGCACGGAAGACAAAGCGACGCTTCGATCTGGGGGAAAATCCAATCAAAAAGTGACACATGTCGGACCTCATAAATGCTTGACAACCTGTCAACAAATGATCGCAGTCCTCGTCGTCCTCTTGGAGAACTGTCAACTCCAAGAACCTTAAACCATCAACCCCAAGAATATTGAACCGTCACCCTATTGGTCTGCCCACTCAAGCATGACGAACCAAAGGGTGAAAGGGGCAACTGAAGGGGTAAAAATTGGCATGACGGACCTTTATTATGTTGAGCTTGACGAATCCTAGCCCATGGGCCGACAATGGGTGAGCCTAGGGCATAGCATAAACCCCAACTTAAAATACTTGCTACACATGCCTGAATCCCGGTAGAATCCCAAAGGAAATAGGAATCCTAGTACAAGAAGAATTCCGGAAGATACGCGCATTAATGAAAGACCCTCTCTACAAGGAAAAGTCTTGTCCATCACGTTTGGGATTATTCAAGAGGATTCCTATAAGGAAAAGACATCTACATCAAGGAAGAGAGGCCAACCTTCTACTACTATAAAAGCCCCAATACCCTCACAAATCAAGGTACGTATAATTTACCCTTCTCTAACACTCTAGAGTTGAAAATAGTTCTAACTTGACCTTCGGAGGGTATTTGGCTGGCACTACACTGGGGCCCTCTATTAGATCACTTCTTTCTTCTTGCAGGTCGCTATTTCAAGAGTGCGAGTATCGTGTAGCTTACTGGTGATTTTATGGCATCATCAATAATGATGATTTCGTTACAGGTCCGGACAAACATGAAAACTTAAAATATTGAAACAACTGCTTCTCAAAGTGAACTTATTGATATTATGATATATAATAAGCTTTACGTATAGTTACCGGGAGAAGATTAATAATTATTAACACTAGGGAAATATTATCTTATAAGTCATTTACTTATAAACAATTTTTCCTTTAACTCCGGCAATTTATGTACTTTTGAAATCACTTTAACATATACGATACACCGTTATATATTACTTATTATGAGCAAAGGGTAATATAAAATATACAAACCATGTCCTTCATAAAAAGATTGTGCATGTTCATAATTTTAGCTGTCAAATATAGGGGAACTAAACTAAAGTAGTCTGCGTGTTTATAATATTGTGGGTTTGAGTTTTTTTTTTTTTTTTTAAATATATATTATATAAAAATTATCTAATGACAATAAATCACAAATCTTGTAAATAAGAACTTCTTATTAAGATTCCAATTAAATTAATTACCGAAATTCATCACCTGTAATAACAAACAATTATAGATTTTTTAATGAAGGGCTTGACCTAATTCAGTAGCAGACTGCCAAAGAGGAAACTGGAACTGAACCTTCTACTGGTCCGACAAAAACCATAAAAAACCCAATGTTTTAGCCGAAAAAACCGTCAGTTCAAATGGTAAAAAATAAATATCAGAAATTTTTTCAACATTTTAATTATTTAAGTTTTTAAAACCATGTGATTTATTGACAAAAGAAGAAACCACATACATACTAGAAAATGCAGATTGGCTGTGCTACTAAAGTCTGTGAGTAATCTATAGAGGGCCTCATAATAATCGAGTCATGCAAAAAGTAGAGTAAAAAAACAAAAAGTACTAATGATGGTTAGGATTTGGAAGATCTTTTCTTAGTAAAAAGTATCATATATATATATATATATATATATATTTTTTTTTTTTTTGGAACGCTAAGGTAAAAATTTTACTCACAATAATTGAAGGCCATGGCCATTATGCAATGGAAATTTGTCGCGGCTAGCTGCTTCCAAATTCCAAGCCAACGAGTTGCACGTTGGCTTTGATTGATTGAAAGCTCCATCCCATTTATATTTTTATTTTTTGGTTCCTCACCACTCACCTAACTAACCAATGAGTGAAACAAGTCTTCGTGAGGAAATCTAGTAATACAACAAAATCTCATTATATGTTTAGCAAAAAACAATGTAACATTTTGTTATGGCGGTTTGAGAACTCTTCTCTTAAAGCAGTCTTATATGATCAACTCTAAATTAATTCATTTGTCAATATTTTTTAAGTCAATTCATGCTTTTTAATATATCAATTGAGAGTTTTAGAGTTAGAATATTCATTCCCCACTTAAAAATTAAGATATATAAAATAAAAAAAAATTAAAAATTTATCTTCTACTTCCCATAAGAATTAATCATTTTTTAAGAATTACTTTAAAAAAATTATAAAAAGACAAGTGGTATGACAAAGCTTCAAAAGTATGTGACAAAAGTCCACGATTGACAAAAGGTGAAAACATTTCACCAAGGTAAATTTGACAAACATGATTCTGCCGACACAAGAAGACAAAAACAGTAGTAAACATGTGATTCACCAAGAAAGCAAATGTGACCAAATGAATTTCCTATTCGTAGTCCTTTCTGCTCTTCCAATTTGTAATCCCTTTTAAATTCTAAAATTTGTAAATCTTTCCTTATCAGCATAGGTGAAATATAAGTAAATCTTCAATAAGGTCTTGCTCTTATTGATATTTTAAATTTGCATCGAAATTATTTTTTTACTAGATATTCAATTGCTTCAATGGCTAGGATATTTGATATTCAATTATTCAATTGCTTAGCTTGATAGAAATTTGAAATTGAGAGAGAAATGCTAAAAAAAAATAAAAAAATGAAAACTAAAGTTTCAAAATTTCAAGCTGAACCATAGAGTGGAGAAAAGACCTCTACAAATTAAAAGGGAGATCACTCCTTAGTGTCGGGGAGATAAACACCTTGGGGAGCTTCCTTGAGTAATTAATATAACATATAGAGACACACTTTAACCCAAAAGGCCTAAGCCCAATGGGTATGTACTCAATTATGTTATATTAACCACTCATTCTTCTCATCTTTATTCAATGTGGGACTTCACTCACACGTGTAACCCAACAATCTCCCCCTCACGTGTGAGTCTCTGCCTCTTTGTGGGCTTCAAGACCTCTCTATGGGCCATGAACAAGTCCTACTTACTCCCCCTTGCCTAATGGGCTTTTCACTTCATCAATGCATCATCCATGAGTCTCTCGTACGCCATCCATGGGAACCACGTGTCAACCCCGCACGCACATCCATGGGAACCCCGCACGTCCTTGGGGAGCTTCCTTGAGTAATTAATATAACATATAGAGACACACTTTAACCCAAAAGGCCTAAGCCCAATGGGTATGTACTCAATTATGTTATATTAACCACTCATTCTTCTCATCTTTATTCAATGTGGGACTTCACTCACACGTGTAACCCAACACTTAGCACATCCCGATGTGCTTTCCTAAGCGATTTGAGACTTAGCAAAATTGCTTCTCTCTTTGGTCATTCACAATCCACCCCCCTTACGGGCACATAAGTCCTCGCATTTGGGGCCCACACTTCTAGTTGGGGCATAACTTTGATACCATTTGTAATGACCACACCCTAATTGTGTAGATATTGTCTAGAGGCCTAACAAAAGCTTTGATACCATTTGAGTATTTTTTTTTTATATATAATAAAAAAAATATCTAAAGACAAGAAATCACAAATCTTGTAAATAAGAGCTTCTTATTAAGATTCTAATTAAATTAATTACCAAAATTCATCACCTATAATAACAAACAATTATATTTTTATAATGAAAGGCATGACCAAAATCAGTAGCAGTCTTCCAAAGAGGAAACAGGAACCGGACCTTCAATTGGTCCAAGAAAAATCATAAAATCCGATGGTTTAACCATAGAAATCGTCAATTCAACCGATAAAAACTGAATACCAAACCTTTTTAGATTGTTTTAGCCATTTTAGTTTATAAAACCATAGGAAGATGATGTAATTATACTAGAAAATACAGATTGTTGTGTTATTGAGGGCCTCATATTAATTGAGTCAATCAAAAAGTAAAGTAAAATACAAATGTACCAATGATGGTTAGGATTTAGGGACGGAGAGAGACTTGGACAAAGGGGGCAATGGCCCCCCTAATTTTTTTTTTAAAAATTAATATATGCATAGGCACCAATTTTAGCAATTCTGTTCTATAAAATCACACTTTGTCCCCTTAACATTATCATTGATTCTTTTAAGAGTGCTACCATAGCCACAAAATTTTCTATAACATTTTTACAAACTGTTGAAGTAGTAAATTTTTATTTGGTTTGCATATAAGCCCATCGCTTATATCACATTTTTACTTACTAATTAACCACTCATCACATTAATAATTTGTAAAAAAGTTAGTAATGCTAGCATTTTCCTTCTTTTAAAGGACATATCTAAAATCTAAAATCTAAAATCTAAAACCTAAAACAAAATAAACAAGCCCAAAAATATTATCCAACAACAAAAATTACCAATAGTAAAGCTAAAAACAATTAAACTCAACCAACTAATTTTACTCAAAACAAACAACCTAGCTCTTAAAAAAATTTAAAACAAAATAATTTTGTCCATACCTGGATGCACACATAAAAAACAAAAAAAAAAAAAAAAACCATTAACTGCCAAGCAACTGAGCTGAAAGCTAAAGCCGCCGCACACAACCAACAACAAAACTGTCTCCCTAGCTTCAAATTTAGGCTTTATTCTTGCTAGGATTTGGAAAATATTTTACTACCTTATTCTATTTTTGGGTAAATTCTATTCACGTATTTAGGCTATTCTTTTCAAAACTGACCAAAGTCCTTAAAGCCGCCGACACTTACCAACACTTCGTTGTTTTGGCATATATGGAGCTTTGCCTATGGAGCTTTTGTCAATTTGTAAGACAAAGGCTCCAGCTCAACAATATAGTGGGCCCCCTCTATGTCCATGAGATAATTATCGTTGAGAGAGACAGCAAAGAAAAAAAAAAAAAAAAACAAAACAAAAACTTCATTTTGATCCTTATATTTAAGATCAATTTAGTCCCTACATTTTTTTTTTTATTGGATAGTCCTTACATTTTGGTAGTAGTCAAATTTTTTTTGAGTCAATTTAGTCTCTACTATTAATTTATAAATGAAAAATACTTACGTGACAAATAGTGTGCACAATTAGCATATTTAATGATAACGTGACAAATAAAATAATCAAAATAACATTTAATAAATATTTTTAAATGCCGTGTTAGCATTTAATTTGGAAAAAAGACAATTTTTTATTTTTATTTCATAGTGTTAAAAATGAAAAGAAAATTGCAATCCCAGATTTTCTTAGCAGCCAAACACAAAAACATTTTCTTGATTTTCTATCTTTAAATCATTGAATTCACAAATACATTCAACGACATCTCACCTTTATACAATTGAGAAGATCATAAATAACCAATAAGAACATGAAATTTTAGAACACAAAAAGATTTAGCAAATTTTTCCCGATAACCAAACGAAAACAAAAAAAGAAAAAAGAACAAACCCAGAATGAGTCAGGTTGGTGTCTTTGTGTTCAGTCCAATCCAATGGCTTTGATGGGGACAAATCTCAGATTGTAAGGGTGGCCAAATTTCTAAACAAAACCAAAACCGAAATCAAAACCCCAAAAACCCAATTCAAAACACCAAACCGATGGTGTTTTGAATTAGGTTGATGGCACAGTGTGGCTAGCGGCAGCCGGATGCAACACCAGTGAACTCAATCGGAAAACCTATAACTTGATTCCAAATACTAAGCTTTTTCTATCTCTCTTCAATCTGGTAATCTATGGAGACACGTGGGTTCAAGATTAACAAACTGGGGTTGGTTTGGTGATTTAAGAAGTGTGGGTTGTTAGCTATAGTTTTGGTTGTTTTCATTTGTGATTGAGATTGTGATAGGGATAAGCAACAAGTTTAATGGGTTATGAATATTGTGGTGTGGCTTAAGAAATGGGTGTTTGTGTCGATGTATTGACTGATTGTGTATATCAATTTTTTTTGTCAATCTAAAATCGAATATGATATTTGTATTTTTGTGTTTGGTTGTTGAGAAAGTGCAATGCAAAGAAAATTTGAGATTCTATTTTTTTTTTAATCTTTAAAATTAAAAATTGAAATTTAGGGCTGATGTAGAATTTTTAATATATTTATTGAATTTTTATAATTATTTTATTTGCCACGTCAGTATTAAATGTGCCAACTATGCACACCGTTTGCCACATAAGCATTTTATGTTAATGAGTTAACGATAGGAATCAAATTGACTACAACTTGAAAATAGTAGAAACTAAATTGACTATTACCAAAATATAGAGACTAAATTGCCTCTAACCTTAAAATGTAGGGACTAAAATAATATTTTCGTCAAAAATAAAAAAGAACTAGAGGAGGTTTTAATGTTTGTTACGAAAGATTATAAGCATTGCTTACTTTCTTGATAGTATATTATGCTTCTAGTATTAGTGCTAACTTAAAAAAAAAAAAAAAAAAAAAAAAAAAATTTAAAAAGAGACTTTTTGATTACCTTTTGCACTTTGAAAGAAAAAGCCCCATAGTATATTACGCTTTGTCCATGCTGATAAAAAATGTACATGTACGTATATATACTACTTCTAATTGACAAGATTTAACAATTGATGAGTTTCGACACTACCAAGTTGGTTGCTTTTTTTCAATTTATTCAGTTTAAAATGAGCTTCAAGAAAGGCAAATCAAACTACTCATGTTTTGGTTTCATGATTTTTAAAAAACAATTATTCAGGTTGTTTTGTTATTGGCTCTACCCCTTCTGGTTTTTTGTGATGTATTAACTATTGAGCATGTTATAATTTTGGTTTCTTAACTGCTATTTTCGGGTTCTTTTTTTAATAAAAACTAGCTTGTAACCTCATGCATATGCATCGATACACTTACTCATATTTTGGTCTCATGATTTTTAAAAAACAATTATTCAGGTTGTTTTGTTATTGGTTCTACCCCTTCTGGTTTTTTGCGATGTATTAACTATTGAGCATGTTAGAATTTTGGTTTCTTAACTACTATTTTCGGGTTCTTTTTTTAATAAAAACTAGCTTGTAACCTCATGCATATGCATCGATACACTTAAAGATATACAATAAGGTGCATAATATAATTCTTATCTATATAATTTAAATATTATTGATAGTCATTTTTATATTTTGTTAAATATTTAAAAAAAATTTGTAAGGATATTATTAGGTATAAAATGTAAATTGTCCATATATATATATATATATTTTTAATTATTGTGAAACATATTTTTTACGATTAATTTATTTTAAACTCTTTGGTTTTTGTACTTAATAACTCATCTGGATGAATATTTATAATATGGTCCCACATTTGATTCTAAAATTAAGAAATAAAACTCTTTAAGAATAAATAATTTAGGACATGTGGCGCAAAATTGGAACTCTAATTTGAGTTTCTCTCAACTTCATCCATTATCTATAAATAATAATAGATAAAGCTGAGAGAAAATCTAATTAGATTTCAAATTGGAATTAAATTAGAGTCTAATTTTACGCCATGTGTCCTATCTAATCTAAGTCTTTAAATTTTTGTGTCAAGTGAGTTAATTCAATGTAAAAATTGGATTTCAATTAAAGTTTAATTTTGTACTATGTGTCCCATCTAATCTAAGTTTTTTAATTTTTGTGTCAAATGAGTTAACTTAGTGTAAAAAATGAGGAGTCCAATATAAGTAAACCATAAAAATATAATTTTTGAATGATTTTATATTTATGGGCCTTTTTTTGTATAACTAAAAACAATTCAAGTTTATAAGTCATATATATATATATATATATTAATAGCCAAAGTTAAGAGAAAATCCAATTAAATTCTAAACTGAAGTCTAATTTTGCACCACGTGTCTCATATAATTTTTAAATTTGTGTTTCAAGTGAATTATTAGGTGCAAAAATTAAAAAATATAAATCCAATTAGATTCTAAATTGAATTTTAATTGGAGTTCAATTTTGTGCATGTGTTCCATCTAATTTTTTGATTTTTGTGGCAATTAAATTATTGAGTGCAAAAATAGAAGAGTTTAGATGTAATTAGATTCTAAATGAGATATATGTTTTGTTTTTAAATGTATCTGTGCATATGCACGGGGTTACACACTAGTTATATATATATATATATATAAATATACATGGATACACTTAAAGATATACAATAAAATGCATAATATAATTCTTATATATATAATTTAAATACTATTAATAGTCATTTTTATATTTTGTTAAATCTTAAAAAAAAAAATTGTAAGGATATTATTAGAAATAAAATGTAAATTGTCTACTGTGAGAGACCGCAAAAGTGCCTCTAAAAAAAGAGAGATTTTAGGTGTGCTTTTTTAGGGTACCTCTCTTTTTTGGGTAAGTAGTGTGAAGTCACCACTTATTTTTTTATACAAAAAAATAAGAAAAAAAATACTAATTACAAAATACATGAATGAATAGTTTCTTTTCATTGATTGAATAAAAAATACATGTTTGAAAAATTGAAAATTACATGACTTTGGGTCCTAATTACAATATACCAAAAATACATAGCTTTTTGTCCTAGTTACATTCTACCCAAAATAAAAATAAAAAGAAAAGGCTTAGAACTACTTATCCAAAGACCTAAATTCGAGGGCTAGGTTATAGAATGGGATAAGCACCCATGCCGCCCAGTCAGAGTCTAGTTTTCTAGACTCTTGTAACCTATGTACCTTTTTTATGCATGCTATGAATGATATGTTGAACTTGTGAAACAAAAATTAAATCACATAAGTTTATCTATGAATGTATCCTCTTCTTTATTTAGAAAAATTCAGATCTGTTTTAGTGATGAAAAAAAAATTGATTTGATTCATTAAAAATACTAGATCTGTTTTGCAATAATAAAAAAGTGGCTTTTGGAGAGAAAATTTAGATCTGTTTTGGTGATTAAAAGAAATTGATTTTGGTTTGTAAAAAATCAGATCTATTTTTGAGAATTAAAAAAAAATGGTTTTAACTTTGTAAAAGATAAGATTTGTTTTGTGATGACAAAAAAAAAAGGTTTTTGATAACAGAGAAAATCAGATTTGTTTTTATATGTTTAAAAATATGAAAAAGATTTTTTTGAAGAGAATTTCATTCATAACAAAAATTTATGCTATATGAACCTAACAAAGCAAACAACCATAAACACAATCATGCATAATCTTTTTCTTTGTTTCAAAATCTGCATATGTTAAAAAATCAGATTTGTGTCTAAGGAAGATACGAATCAGTTTTTAATTTGAGAAAAATTCATATTTACATCTAAGGAAGATGTAGATTTGTTTTTTAATTAAAGAAAAAGAATTGGTTATATGCAGATTATTGAAATTAAGAAAGAGATCATAACAATTATATAAAAGAAATCAAGATCATGCTTTAAATAAAACAATGATTATGGATAAAAAACATGCCTCATCTTAAAAGAAAAGCATAAAGAAAAAGGGTTATCAGAAACAACCTCTTGCATGGACCACTCTTCTTGTTTTTGAGAGTATATTTTAGGGTTCAAAGAAATTTATTCAATTATCTTTGAAACCTTAAATCCCTAATTTCAATAGAAAATATCAGAGAGGGGATCAGAAAGCATGATCAATTTGAGAGCCTAAAAGAGTGTGCCTCTTAGAGTGTAAAAAAAAGTGTGTTGAATTATGAGATCCAGTCTTTATTTATAGAGGCTAGAAATCTCTAAAAAATAGCTCAGACATTTAGAATGCGAATCAGGACTCGTCCTTCTGCAAAAAGGTCGAAAAAGATGTGCCTTATTGACAACCGAAAAAATTTGGGTCAAAGCCGAAAAGAGTGCAATTCAGCACTTTTAAAGTGCCAAATGTTGGCACTCCAAAAGTGTCAAATGGCACTTTTGAGTGCTGATTGCATTTTCGTGTTTGGGTGTATTTTGGACTCTTATTTTAGGGTTTTTTGATTCGATCCTTGCACCTAGACGTGTTTTCATCCTTAGTCTAAGATTTTTATTTATTTATTTATTATTATCTCTTTTCTAGATAATTCAAGCTTTTTCAGGAACAATTATCTTGTAAATAAATACCCTAAAATAAATCTTGATAAAGTTCAGATTATCCACAATTTTATTGTTATCCAACTATCCCTTTATTCCCATGCAAGCAATCCTATTTTAGACACTAATTATTAACCAATCACAAAATTATTTAATTAATTTTAATTGCTTAACCAATCATAATTAATTTAAATTAATTGTGAAAGTTCAAATAGTGTAAAAACACCCTTGAACGTTTAGACACCCAATTTACAAATTACCAATTCAAGCTTTAAATCAAACAATTAATGTGCGGAACATGAAAAAAAGCTTAATACAGAATTGGTAAACAATTTATGCTAATTAAAATCACATCCACAGCAGGAAATAAAAGGCAAAGATAAAGGGAAGAGAGATGCAAACACAAGGATAGCACACGATGTGTTATCGAAGAGAAAACTGAAGCCTTCGGTGTAAAACCTCTCCGCCGCCTTCCAAGTGGTAATCAATCCACTAGAAAATGTAGTTGGGATACATGAACAACAATAGACCCTCCAAGTCTAATCTACCCAGTGTACCTAAGCCCTCCAAGCTTCTTGCTCCAATGTGGTTGCGCCGAACCTATTTCTTTTCTAGCTTCCCGGATTCCGCTACTTGACCATAGTATCAACCAATGTAAATTGGTTCCTTTCTAACTGCTTCCCAGAACACCAAACAGCCCTCTCACAGTAATGGATATGATGAGAAAAAGTTTTGGTAAAATGCCTCTCAAGGATTTAACAATAGAGAGGAAGAGAGTTGAGGAATTTGAAAAGTCTCCAATGTAAAGATTGTGGATGAATCAATCTTGTTCTACTCTAGGGTTTCTCTCTCAAAATTCTCTCTGGAAGTTCTCTTTCTTTTGTGGGTATAAAGGATATTTATACTAGGGTGAAAAAGGAATGTGAAACGTCAGGTTTTTAAAAACAGGGTTGGCTCGCGGCTTGGCAGCCTCGCGACTTGACTGAGCGCAAGATCCAGCTGTGAGATTACCGAATGACCAGTTGTCCTATTTTGTCCTGTAGTGCTCCAGCTAGCATGACGCTTCAACTTCTGGCATGCTTGGCATGTGTGCTGCTTTTGGCAGCTTGCAGCCGTGAGACACCTGCGAGATCTAGCTGCGAGACTCTGTTTTCTTGCAAACTCTTGAGTATTCAACACTCTATCTCGCTCACTACCTTTACAACAAACCCACCTAAATACAAGGTTACTAATTGCTGAAATACAAGCAAATTTGGCATGGAATAAAGCTAACAAGATGGTTGATTAAATTCAACCTTACAAATTATGCGTGGTCAACTCTATCTAGACACAATACATGCTGACTGTGCAAACTTGATCATGCGATATCTTTCGATCTGATGGTCCAATTTGGAAACCGAACACACCGTTACGATCGTTAGAATCTCAAGATCATTTTGGTGATATGCAATGAATGATTTAATGCATGTAATGCAAGAACAAATTGATGCATGTAATGCAATCATGATTTTTGGCGTACATGGATGATCATTCTAGCCATTTTCCTTGATTAAATCATTGGTGGAAAATTGAGTGTGTACATCTATATATATATATATATTAATTATTGTCAAACACTTTTTTTTAAGATTCATTTATTTTAGACTCTTTGGTTTTTGTAGTTAATAACTGTTCGGAGGCCTTTTTCAGTTTCCCAGCCACATGTGGTCTATTGGAGGGTGACTTTACTAGGCCTGGGTTCTTTTTGGGGAGTTGCCTCTAAGACTCAACATTGGGCCATGTGGTCCAATGGCTACCAACGTATTTTTAAGCCTACAAAATTATTAAGGCCAAAATCTAAGAATCACGATAAATGTTGAGTAAATATGTAATATGTGTTTGATATGATAGCTTTGATTAGTAGTTGTAATAACAGTTGAAATATAGTATTTATTCAAAAGTAAAGTAATCATGTACTTAATGATATAAATTTAAAGATAAGGAAGCAAAGTCATTTATCTTTGTATGGTTTATAGCTCTAGCTGTGTAGCATTAGTGAGCTAATAATATCCCAGCAAAGTGACGCTAGCGGTAGAGAGGCAGTTTGCCATGATAACTTCAAGATTGAGAGGGAAAGATGGGTGCAACTGGAGGGAGAGAGAGTATGTCCAGCTGTGTGTAAGGGCTGGTTAAGCTTGCCCCTCTTATCATGCACTTAAATAAGTTTTCACCTTTGACAATGCTCTTTTAATTGTTGTGAAGTTATGAATAGTGTTGCCTTCCATGGGAAGCGCTTTTGTAAGATGTAGTTTGTGCCTTCTAAGAGAAGGGCTTTTGTAAGAAGTAGTTTGTGCCTTCTAAGAGAAGAGCTTTTGTAAGAAGTAGTTGTGCCTTCTAAGAGAAGGGATTTGATATGAGATCTTGGTGCCTTCTAGGCGAAGGGCTTTAGTAATAGAAGTTCATGCCTTCCATGAGAAGGGCTTTTAGTATGAGTGTTTGATATCTCTTGAGAAGTGTGGAGATGGTAAAAGATATAGATGTTTTGTGGGATGTAGTATTTGTAATATGTATGATATATGGAAGTATGAGAGATATGGAGGTTAAAGATAGTAAAAATATGAGATTATAACCACTGGAGAAGTTGTAGAGATTGCTTTCCAAGAGGAAAGATTTTGTAAGAGAAGAGTATGAAGATGTGTTTAGGTATTTGGAGATAGGAGTAGTAAGATAGATGTAGAAGTGTATCGAGATGTGTTTATAGGTAGCAAAACAATAGAATTTCAAAGTGAGAGAGTATGAGAGTGGAGCTTAGAAGAGTTGTGGTGTGTAATATGTAATGGTGTAGTAAGTGTGTATGAGATTGTATAAGAGAAATGAAGAAAGAGATGTTTAGAGATATAAGCAGAAAGACATATGTATCTTCAAAATATGGAGAGTGAGATCATGAGTCTAAGAGGGTAATAGTGTTGTAGTGTGTTTAGCAAAGCTGCTGGAATTTTCTGCTGGGATTGTATGAGGACTTATGAAGGGCATTTATGGGTTAAAGGCTAGAGAGTTTAGTTTCTAAATTGGGAACTAAAAACCTAGAAGCTCAGTACTTCATTAAGAGCTTAAGAAGATCCTTAGAGGGAGAGAGAATAGAGAAGTTTTTCATAGAGTTCTCTTCCATTGGTGTCCCCTTTGAGGTGTTGATGAAGGGTCCCATTTAGCTGAGTTTAAAGGAGTATTTAAACAAATAATATCAGCCAAAATCTATCCCAAATAGCAATGAATCTTCAAAGAATCCATCTTAAGATTTGGCTGAAAAAGGTATGTTTAGTTTTAAGGTATTTTGGCTATTTCGGGTAAGAGCTACTGGGGAAAAAGCAATAGAAAAGGAAGGTATTTTAGCAAGAGAAAGGTAGTTTTAATAGTTGGTTTTAGTTTTAGCCAAATGTGGAAAAATTAGTAATGTTCATGCTGCTGGGTCAGCTGTCATAGCTATTCTGAAAAAGGCTGTCCCAATTGTCAGGAAAAGTTGTGATAGTTATCATGAAAAAGCTGGCCCAGCTGTCAGGAAAAGCTGTAATAGTTATCATGAGACAGCTACCACAGCTGTCATAAGACTGTTGTTTGCTTTAGGTAGAAGCCAATGAGGTCAGATGGGTGATTTTAGACTGCTGAGGAGGTCATTTCATGGATTTAACTGAAAAATGGTAAGATCTCTTTCAAGAGTATCTTGCTATTTTGGGTATAATAGCTGGTTGCTGGGATTTCAACATTAAATGACTAATTATATCACTTCCAGGTAGGTGTCAAGTGCTGTGCATTGCTGGGGTTAGTTGGAAATGTTTCCTTTTCGGGTGTTTGTGTTTTTGGTGCAAGGTTCCATTATAACACATTTCTAGCAAGTAATAGAAGGATTGGTTGATGGCTAAGGAAGCTTTAGAGATTTGGTCAGGGCCTTATTGTGTTGTGACATAATCTTGCTGAGCAAGAAGAGTATTTAATGCTCTGCTCTGGTAGCTGGCAGAGAAATATATGGTCTGATTATGGCAGACAGCAGCTGGGTATGAGAGATATCATGAATATTTTGTATATAGTTGGAGATTAAAGATAGCCAATTAGATTAGGCCATGTGTTTGAGTTGGATTTTAGCTGAAAGAAGTAATGAGATTTATGTAGAATAATATAATGAAGTTTCTAAATTTGTATAACAACAGTTGCGGATTGAATGAACAGTTACCCAGCAATTAGATGGCTGGAGATATTGAGTATTTATCACATGATGAATATTAAGTTTTAGGAAAAGAGCAATGGAGAATTTTATCATTTAAGGTACTATGTGATAAGAGATGCTTACCATATGTTACTTGCTACACACGGACTCGTCAGAGTTTAGGGAGTTGGAGAAGACATGCCAAGCAACATGTTTCTTTTATCAACTTTAAACCGCAGGAGCTTTACTGAACATACCTCTTGGCCCTCCAAACCATGACTCCCAAAATTTCCCCAAAAAGACTTATGAGCTTGGGTCATAAGCCGAAAATGAGATGACATACCTTGGGTTTTGTTGTTATTTTGTGTAAATATGGGCTCTTGTTGAAGAAGCCGCTTACCATGAGTGTAAGAGAGGTAATATAGGCCGTGAGCTTTGATTCATTGCCTAAGCCCAATCTATATGTTGATGTTGATAATGTCGTGGGGTTATGATCCCAATTGATGAAGAGGAAATGTGGACCATGAATCCACATTTTGAAGTAAGGATCTTGCGCGCCATGTGAGCCCAATCCATGTAGTTGAATGAGGTATGAGATTATTTTGGGCTTTAAATAGATTTACCCAAAAAATCAATAATATGTTGATGTGACATGAGTTGCCAATGAAGTAATGCCACATGGGCCAAAAAAATGGTCCTCAACAATAACTCATTTGGATGAATATTTGTGATATGGTCCCATATTTGATTCCAAAATTAAGAAATAAAACTCTTTAAGAATAAATCATTTAGGACATATGGTGCAAAATTAGAACTCTAATTTGAAATTTTAATTTGAGTTTCTCTCAATTCCATCTATTATATATATATATTTATATATAGATTGTTGTTTATCATAAAAAAAAAAAATTGATGAGTTCCATTATTAGGACAGCTTTGGATTCCTTTATTAAAAGTAGTGGCTGTGCTAGTGCTACTAAAGTCTACGAAGTGGCTCAAAATAATTGAGTGAAAAAACTAGAGTTAAAAAGCAAAAGTACCGACTAAAGTCTCTAAACTTTATTAAAAGTTTTTTTCTTTCTCTAATCTTTATAAAGTCTTTTTCCTCCTAAAGTTCGTAAAAAAAAAAAAAAAAAAATCAATAGTTTAGAAGTAAAACTAGGAATTTTTTTTTAATAGTTTAGTAATAAAAAAATTTTAATTTTTTTTTATAAAAATTTATGAACAAAAAGTGAAACATTTTTAATAGTTTAAGAATAAAAAAAGAATTTTTTAAAGTTTAGCAAAGAAACACGATTTTTTGGTAAACTTTAGAGACCAAATTTATATTTTAGCCAAACTTTTCTTTAGGCGGAAAGTTCATCTTGGTATCAATAATGGCAATGTTCATCAACCATATATCATTAGCGTGATGATCACTTCACAAGTATTAGTTATTGTGAGGTTGGGGGTAAGGACTGGGGTTCAAATTTCAAGCCAACGAGTTGCACGCTGACTTTATTATTATTATTTTTATTTTTAGAGAGTTTCAATATATGGTGTCCGCTTCTAATAATAGTTCTTTATCATCAAACCAAGATACCAATCGGTTTTTGGTGTAAGGGGGGATTGAACTCTAGATTTCTTATTCAATTATCAGAAACTTTACCAATTAAGCTAATTGAAATGTACATGTTGGCTTTAATTGATTGAAAGCTCTATGCCAATTTTTGTATTATTTCAATATAATCTTATTTTATTTTATGTTGATCTATGGTAGATTTTTTTTTTTTTTTTTTTTTTTTTTGTTTTTTGAGAGAGTTTCACTTGCTAGATTGACACTTCACTTGCTCTAACAATGCTGTAACATTTTGTAATGGTCATTTTAGAACTCTTCTCTTAAAGTGGTCTTATATGATAAAATCTAAATTTAATTTATTTGTCAATAATTTTTAAGTCAATTTATGCTTTTTAGTATATCAAGTGAGAGTTTTAGAGTTTGAATATTCCTTCCAAAGAATAATTCGACTCAGCCACTTAATATGATTAACTAGTTATATTAGATGAGTGTGATTTCTCATGAATGACAAATTAAAACTTGAAGGGCATCCATTTCCCACGAACCAATTAAGCCGACAGTTCCCTATCTAATAGGTATTTTGTAGGGACAACTTTTTTGGAAAATCTTTGCCATCGAATAAATCATGTACATGTGGGGACAAGCAAGGGAAGAAGACAATTAAAAGACCTGGGGTCTCCCTATACATATCACTGATCATCTGCACAAATAGATGTGTGATTTCTACCTGCTAGAGAGTAGGCACTACAACAAAATGTATTTTTAGTGACGAAAATTCGTGAGGAAATATTTTTCGTCACTAAAAATACAGCTTTAGTGACGAAATATGAATTTCGTCACTGATAATGAAAAAAATTATAATATTTAGTGACGAAAAATAAATTTCGTCACTATTGTGTTCTGAAAAATGGGCGCCAATAGAGGGAAATTTTGGCGCAAATTTAATTAATCTATAGTGACGAAATATTTCGTCACTAAAAATTGAAATTTTTAGTGACGAAATATTTCGTCACTGTAGGTATTACTATAGATAGTATTAGTGACGAAAATCCTTTCGTCACTATAAGGAAGAATTAGTGACGAAAATCTTTTCGTCACTAAAAATAATAATAGTTGTGCACTTATATGTTTTTAGTGACGAAATCATAATTCGTCACTAAAAGTATAATTTAGTGACGAAATATGAATTTCGTCTCTAAATATCTTAACAAAGCCCAATCTTTAGTGACGAAACTGAAATTCGTCACTAAAGACTTCAAATCCCAATTTAAATACCCAGCACATGCACCAAAAGCTTTTAGAGTTTTTTTTTTTTTTCAACAGAGCACTATATCTAAGTAGTTGACAAATCTACCCTCACTCACAAAATCAAAAGTCCCCTCACCACAACACCATTCTCGTAATTCACGTACTCTCAACAAACTCTACCTGCCCACCCCACGTATAAAAAAAAGAACTCTCTTGAATCTTATAATAGAATATGCCTTAATTTCCACCAATCACATTATAACCAAAAAAAAAAAAAAAAACCATAAAACAAAACAAAATCAAATCTTTCAATTTTTCAAATAGACCCCACTCAACCCTTCATTTCTCTGCTTGGCCATCTCAGAACCTTAGCTACCAAAAACTTAGAAATGCCTTCCACGTTTCCACAGCGAAAACGAAGTTTTCAAATGGGTTAAGCAGTGATACACACACCCCGTCAAAGTTTTCAAAGCCATATTTCAGTCAAAAAAAAAAAAAAAAACAAAGAGCCAAACCGTCGCGATTAAGCTCAACGGCGCCGTCGCGATTAAGCTCCCACCGTCGCCGTTGAACTCCCACCGTCACGATTAAGCTTAGCCGTCGCCGATGAAGCTCAAACCGTCGCCGATGAAGCTCCATTAAGAGCCAACCATCGCCGATTAAGCTCAACGGCGACCATTCGCATTCCCGGCGACCGTTCGCCTTCCTTCATCCCAGCGACCGTTTGCCTTCCTTCAAATCGGCGACCATTCGCCTTCCCGGCGACCGTTCGCCTTCCTTCGAATCGGCGACTGTTCGCCTTCACAGCACTCTCTCCTTAGACCGTTCACCGAACTTCGACTTCGTTGCTTCATTCTCGAATCGGTAATTTCCTTTCTTCAACGTTCAAAAATATATATATATATATATATATATATATATATATATATTTTTTTTTTTTATAATCTGATTTTTGTGTCAAATTAGTGGAATTGCAAAGTTTTTATGCGATTTATTTTAACAATTTTCAGAAGGAACATGGTTATTTTGTGTGTAATTTCAACCTATGGTATTTTGTGTGTTATCTTTTATACTAGAGTGTTGATTACTACAGAAAAATTATTTTTTAATGTGAATATGGATTCTGATTTTTGACTATTCAATTTGAGTGGAGCTTTTGACAGATAACTAATTTCCTTTATCATATTAGAATATTGTTGTTTTTTTATTCTGGAGCAGTTCAAATGTTTGATTATGTATTGATTGTTTGTCCATTTTTTAAAACTTTATTTAAATTGTTTGATTTTTATATAATTTTTTAAAAATTTATTCTCGCATTATTTTTTACAAAATATATTTTGATACAAGTTTTTTGATCTAATAAAATATAATAAAGTATATGTAAAATTCCTTATATTTTGTCTTCTCTAAATATTAGTTAATTGAATTTTGAGTCAGCATATTGTATTGCTGGGACTATTGATTGATCCGCATGAGTCCATGTTTCCAATCCTTGAATAAATGATTAAGCAAAGTAAGTATATTTTAGTTAAAAACTTATAAAACTCTATATATACTTGTGATGTTGGAAATTTGTTTTGTGGTGGGTTGTTATGTTGGAACAAGCGGGTGGCTTGCATGGTGTTATAAGGTGGTTTAAATTCATATTGGGAGTGTTTTCAATTTTCTGCAAATGTGAATGAAACTTGTTGATTAGTAGTAATTGTGTTCCTTTATTCAATTTCAATACTTGTAAGCATTATAGTTATGATATTGAAAATTTGTTTTGTGGTGGGTTGTTGTGTTGGAGCAAGCGGGTGGCTTGCATGGTGTTATAAGGTGGTTTAAAATCATATTGGGAGTATTTTTAATTTCTTGCAAATATGAATGAAACTTGTTGATTAGTAGCAATTGTGTTCCTTTATTCAATTTCAATACTTGTAAGCATTATAGTTGTGATGTTGAAAATTTGTTTTGTGATGAGTTGTTGTGTTGGAGCAAGCGGGTGGCTTGCAAGGTGTTATAAGGTGGGTTAAATTCATATTGGGAGTGTTTTTAATTTTTTGCAAATGTGAATGAAACTTGTTGATTAGTAGCAATTGTGTTTAAGTATTAATATAGACTTGTGCATTTATGAATATGATAGAACTTTATCTAAGTAGCTTATGGATTTAGATGTTAGAATAGCTCATTGATGGTGACAGGCCAATGTTCTAATAGTGTGGGTCTGCGGGATGTTTCACTTTTTAGTAATGGACAACCCTTATTGCCTAAGAACAATGACTAATGAGTAAATTAAATTTATACAATCCTCAATAGCAGGTGTGCTTGTGCTGCTTCACTCATATTATTTGGCTTTTATAACGAACTTGCAGTCTCAATGAATAATGAAAACATTTAATATTTATTTATTAAGATAATTTCTGTCTTTACTGAGGATATGATATATGGTATCGTTAACTTGGTACGTCATCTTAAATGTTATTATTGGTCTTTATTTATTCGAGTAAAAAGAAAATATTGGTCATTAAGTATTGCACTTGATTTTTTTTTTTTTTTGATAATTAAAAAATTTACTAAAATAGTTTACTAAAAAATGTGGTAAGAATATCTGTTAACAAAATCTTAAGAATATGTGGGCCATGAAGTATTCCAATGTGATGGTAATATCCATATCAATTTTAATTAGAATTTATATTTTACAGCCTGTATTGTGGAATGAGGATAGCTCATCATGTTCATAGACTCATAGTTTCCAACTTCTACCAGTCCATATTCTGCTTACCAAAACCATTACTACTTAAAAAAAAAAAAAAAAAGCGTTGTTGGTCCACACAAGATCGAACAGGGAAGCAGGAGCAACAACACTTCAATTTTAGTTGCACTAGCCATTCAAGCTATGATGATGTTTTTTACAGATCCACACAAAGTAGTTACAAACATGAAAATTTAAATATTGAAACAATTCTTCTCAAAGTGAATTCATTGATATGATATTAAGCAAGCTCTCTGGGTGAAGATTATTAACAATTGAGCAATATTATCCACAATTTTGCCACTAACCCAAGCAATTTACATACTTTTGAAACCACTTGACATATACTGTACACCATTATAATATAAGCAAAGGGTAATATCAAATGGAGAAAGTTTAGTTACAAAATTGATTGTAGCTTAAGGTTACAAACTCACTCAATAAAATAATGTTACTATATATTTTGAAAATCTAATCATCGAGTTGCATGTTCTTTACGCTCTTAATACACATGTCAAATTTTGTGTCAATTGGATATTATTTACTATATTATCTATAAACTTATATTTTATACATAATTTTAAATTATAAAAATTTGTAATTTAAAAAATTTATTGATGACATAGCTAGCGATCTTTAATTTTCTTGAAATTTACAAGTATAGAGGATATAAGAAGAATATGTAATTCAATGGTGGATTTGTCAAAATTCACCTCTAATAAAAAGATATTGAGTAAGGTTCTACAAACAATTTTGTAACTAGATTTTGTCCATATCAAATATACAAACAGTGTCCTTCAAAAAAGATTATGCATATTCATAAGTTTTGGTATCAAATATTTATTATGATCATGCACAATCTATATATTTATTGTATAAAAATGGAAGCGTAGCATTTGATGTTGCTAATTTGTTATATTTATAACGAGCAATATCATTATTATTTTTTATATCAATGCAGTGCTGGACAAATGCCTATGAATTACGCACCTTTGCAGCAAAAGAAGTCATGGACCATGGCTAATGTGCTTCTCTTCCTGAAAAAGTGTTTCTCTACAAAAACGTGCATGGGTGACGGGACCATGCATTTAGGCTACAGAAATAGACACAATTGTACAAAGTTGAAGGGCATTAATTTTCATGAATAGGGAATGAAGCTGGACCAACAAACAACACTTCAATTTTAGTTGCACCAGTCATTTAATTTAAGCTATGATGATTTGGTTATAGGTCCGGACAAACATGAAAACTTAAAATGTTGTAACAACTGCTTCTCAAAGTGAACTTATTGATATTATGACATATATTAAGCAAGCTTACAGTTACCGGGAGAAGATTATTAACACTTGAGAAATATTATCTTATAAGTCATCTAGTAATACATAATTTTTCCTCTAATCCAAGCAATTTACGTACTTTTGAAATTACTTTAACATATACGATACACTGTTATATATTACTTATTATGAGCAAAGGGTAATATAAAATATACAAACCTTGTCCTTCATAAAAGGATTGTGCATATTCATAATTTTAGCTATCAAATATAGGGGAACTAAACTGAAGTAGTCTTGGTGTTTATAATCTTGTGGGTTTGAGTTTTTTTTTTTAAATATATATAATATATAAGTTATCCAAAGACAATAAATCACAAATCTTGTAAATAAGAACTTCTTATTAAGATTCCAATCAAATTAATTACTGAAATTCATCACCTGTAATAACAAACAATTATAGATTTTTTAATGAAGGGCATGACCAAAATTAGTAGCAGGCTACCAAAGAGGAAACAGGAACTGGACCTTCAACTGGTCCAATAAAAACCATAAAATCCAGTGTTTTAATCGAAAAAACCTGTTAGGTTCTAAAGACTTAGGTTTTTATGTATTTAGAACTCTAATATGTATTGTTGGCAAACCATGATCAAAACAATATGTTTAGTCGTGTTTAGACTTGCTCAAAGTTGTATCTTTTATATAAAGTTGGAATCGAGCTAATGCAGAAGTTACTGTGCATTTCGGCTTGGCTCGATCGATCGAAGCTTAGGCTAGATCGATTGAATGAATCTCGGGCAGAATGCGTTTTTTTGCAGATTTCCATCTTAGCCCTAGTTTGTTTAAAACGTTTAGAGTTTTCTAATTTGTCCTAAGTATAAAAGGAAAACATTAGCCACATTTTAGTGTTGCTCATATTGCTATTTGTGTAAATCTTTTGTGAGATCTAGAGTGTTAGGACATATGTGTTTCACTTGTTAAGAACATATGCCATGATTTTATGTAATTGGCTTATCCTTTGACAAAATGCACTTTACTTGTATTTGGGTAGATTTAGGATGTTTTAAATTGTAAAGTTGAATTTATTCAACCATCTAATTGGCTTTATTCCGTGCCAAATTTGCTTGTAATTCAGCATTTAGTAACCCTGTATTTAGGTGGGTTTGATGTAAGGGTAGTGAGTGAGATAGAGTGAAGTTTGCTCAAGAGTGTGCAAGAAAACAGAGACTCGCGACTGGGACTCGCGGGTGACTCGCGGCTGCAAGCCGCTAGAAGCAGCACACGTGCCAAGCATGCTGGAAGATGAACAGTCATGCTAGCTGGAGCACTACAGGACAAAACAGGACAACTGGCCATACGGTTATCTCGCGACTGGATCTCGCGACTTAGTCAAGCCGCGAGGTCAAGCCGCGAGCCACCCCTGTTTTGTAAAAACCTGACGTTTCACATTCCTCTCCACTCCAGTATAAATACCCCTATTACCCACGATTGAAAGAGAGCTTCCAGAGAGAATTTTGAGGGAGAAACCCTAAAGAAAAACTAGATTGATTCACACACAATCTATACCTTAGAGACTCTTCAAATTCCTCAACTCTCTTCCTCTCCATTGTCAAATCCTTGAGAGGCATTATACCAAACCAGGTTCTCACCATCATCATCATTGTGAGACTGCTGTTTGGATTTCTGGGAAGCAGTTAGGAAGGAGCCAATCTTCATTGGTTGATGCTACGGTCTAGTAGCGGAATCCGGGAAGCTAGAAAAGAAAAAGGTTCGGCGCAACCTCGTTGGAGCAAGAAGCTTGGAGGGCTTAGGTGCACTGGGTAGATTAGGCTTGGAGGGTCTATTGCTGTCCTTGTATCCCAACTATATTTTCTAGTGGATTAATTACCGCTTGGAGGGCGGCGGAGAGGTTTTTCGCCGAGGGCTTCGGTTTCCTCTTCGATAACACATCGCGTGTTGTCTTTGTGTTTGCATCTTCCTTCCTCTCTATCTTTGCCTTTTATTTATCTGCTGTGGATTTTAATCTGTTGTGGCTTAGATAGTATTTAATCAATTTCGTATGATAGCATATGTTAAGTTTCCGCACACTAGTTGTTTGACATATTGCTTGAATTGATTAAGTTGTAATTTGGGGGTCTAAACGTTCAAAGGTGTTTTTGTACACGTTTTTTGAACTTACAATTGGTATCAGAGCGGGTACACTGATATTGGTTTCATTACCATTGTGTGATCCTTGACTCCCTTTTGAGATGGATAGGTCTCAATCCCTAAATGCACCTCCATATTTTGATGGTAGTAATTATGCTTTTTGGAAGGTTCGAATGAGAGCTTTTCTGTGTTCTATTGATGAATCTGTTTGGGATGCTGTTGAGATTGGTTGGACCAAACCAGAGGCAGCCAAATCCACATGGGATAAGGCAGCACTTGCTGCATCTAATGCTAACAGTAAAGCACTCAATGCTATTTTCTGTGGTGTGTCTCCAGATGAATTTTACAGGATTTCTCATATTACCGTGGCCAAAGAAGCATGGGAGATTTTGGAAACTACCTATGAAGGCACGAAGAAAGTGAAAGACACCAAGTTACAAATGCTGACCACTCGGTTTGAGGAGCTCAAAATGAGTGTGGATGAGTCTTTTGACTCTTTCTATGGGAAGTTAAATGAAGTGGTTGTCAGCAAGTTCAACTTGGGGGAGAAAACGGAGGACTCGAAGATTGTAAGGAAGATCCTTCGATCATTGCCGGAAAGTTTTCGAGCTAAAGTGACAGCAATTGAAGAGAGCAAGGACCTCGATGACATCAAAGTGCAAGAGCTGGTTGGTTCTCTGCAGACTTATGAGATGTCGCTGCCCAATCAACGGAAGAGTAAATCTCTTGCTCTAAAGACCATTAATGAGAAGGTGGAAGATCAAAACTCATCGGGAGAAGATGTGGTTGACAAAGATGTTGCATACCTTGTCAAAAATTTCAAAAAGTTTTTGAAATTCAAAAATAATGGCAAATTTGATGATAAAAGAAAATTCCAAATTTCTGGAAGGGAGAAAAGGGAATTCAAAAGGAAAGATGGAAAAGAATCCCAACCTACACAAGGTGTCACTTGTTTCGAATGTAACGGGCATGGACACTTCAAGAAGGAATGTCCGAATTATTTGAAATCGAAAGGTAAAGTGTATGCCACGACCTTGAGTGACTCGGATTCGTCTGACTCAGAGTCTGAAGAGAGCTGTGATGGAGAGGGGAACTATTCGGCTTTTATGACTATTGCTCATGTTGAGTCTTCAGATGAGCTGTATTTGCTTGTGCGAGACCTTGGAGAACATAGTGATGATGAATCACTAGGACTTGTTGAAGAATCGGATGCTGAAGAAGATGGAAGCACAGCGAATCTTCAGAAGAATTATAACTCACTCTTGGAGAAGTCCGGGGAATACACAAGGGTGGCCAAGGCTGCTGTCAGAAAAATGAAGAAGGCTGAGGAGGACTACAAAAGTCTCCTAATCCGATATAGGGAGGCCAAATGTGAGATAGAAACTCTGAATGGAGAGTTGTCCGAAGCTTACACAAAAGTAAGATTTCTTGAGAGTGAGGTTGTGCAGGCAAATGCTAGAGTAGAGAGGGTCACCACCAAGAAGCTAGATGATGTTATCTCATCTCAAAAGAGCTTTTCAGACAAATCCGGATTGGGATATACCGGAGGAGGTAGTTCGTCTGGAAATGTCAATAAAGAAGTGAAGTTTGTAAAGGCTAAAGCTCCAGTTGTAGCTAACCTTACTGGTGAGAAGCTCGAGGTGGAGGAGAAGAAGAATTTGGTGAACCAACGGATGTTAAATCCTCGCAATCAGTTTGTAGGCAGATCTGAATCTCGTGCCAAGTCACGTCCTCGACCACAAAGAGGTCCTAGAGGAACTTATGTGTGCCACTATTGCGGACTTCAAGGGCATACTCGACCAAATTGCCAAAAGCTGAGAGCAAAGAATAGTGCAACTCCTCAAAGGTCAGGAGGACCTAGAAATGATAGAAGAATTTGGGCTGGAGATCAATCTAGAGATCAGAATGGTGATCCCGGAATGATGAACGTGATGAAGATGATTGGTGCATTCACCAACTGCTTGGAAAGCTTCTCACGAAGGTTTGAAAGCCCTAACTCCCGTACCCAATCCTATAAGGAAATCACCCCAAACGCAAGTGACGTGAGGGTGAATAAGGGTACTCATGCATAAGCATTACAACATGTCGATGCATTAATACTTCCTATGCTTTGTGACTATGTTTGTTTGTTTTGCTTGCTATTTTTGCTGTTTGATTGTTTGCTTGTCTACTTGTGAATATATTTAATTTTGTCGTATCAATCTTTTTGTTTATTGTGTCAAAAATCCAAAAACCACATAAAAATTAGAAAATCAAAAAGCTTGATTGACTTTGTTGAGTTTTTGTCTCAAAACTTGTTTTGCCTTGTACCTTTGTGCTAATGGCTTTGTGCATTTTCGAGCATTGCTTGTTTTCATGCACTTATATCTCTGTGGGAAAAATCTTGAAATCTTTGTGATTGTTGTAAATAGATCTTCAAACTTGTCATGAATAATTAGTGAATGGTTTTGTTGATCTTGAGACTTGCATAGACTTGTGTCTATATATCTTCCCACTCTTTATTTTTGTTTTGTTAAAAAGAGCTCACCAAATGTAAATCTCCAAATGAAAAGAGATATTGAGCTGCAAAAGCCTGTCGCACATTCTAGTATTTGACTAGGAAAAAGGGTAAGCGACCTTATATTGAAGTGAATGTTTATTCAAAAAGCCAAAGGCTTATTCCTTAAAGTGAAATATCATATATCACTCTCACAATGAGAGGTGATTGACTCAAAAGATCAAAAAGATCAATTGTTATGATTGAAAGTGGAGTCAAATGTAAAGCTCCAAATCATGTTATCAAGTTTTGTGGGAGGTCATATATACATATTTCTATAATTGAGATGGGTCATATGATCTAGTGCTAATTGTGTATGCCTTGGTTGAATTGATCATTGAAGCTTCACATTAGACGAAGGACTATCTCATTGTTGATATCCACACACAACACACAAGTTTATGTTCAATAAATGCCATATTCATTTGTGTGATTGTACTTGATGAAATGTGTTTTCACATGCTCAATCTTTGTTAATTCAAGCACAAAAAATTTTTTGAGTGTTTTAGGTGTTTTTGGAAAGTATTTTGTTTGAAAAATCTGAAAATTTCAAAAATCCAGTTTTGCCCTGTTTTGGCGGCTCAGTCGCGGGTATGTCAAGTCGCGAGCCTCAGTCGCATCTTCGCTGGTCATTTTTGGCGACTTGTTCGCGAGTGGAAGGTCCAGTCGCGAGGTTCACTCAGAGATTTTCGCGGCTCAGCTCGCGACTTACTCGCGGGTAGACCTTCCAGTCGCGAAAAACACTTAGAAAAATTTTCAAAATTTTGTTCTTGAGTGCTTTGGCGGCTTGAGTTGGCGACTGTGTGGCGATTTAATCCAGTCGCGAAATTCGCGTGTTTGGCAGAAACAGGAGCAGTTTTAAAACTTGTTTCAGTTTTCCCTCGAACATTTGTAACTGTTCATCTTCTCTCTAAACTTCCTCCTTTCCAAACACTCTGTGAATCCATTTTCAAACCTCATTGGTGCTTCATTTCTTATCCAAATCATCAAGAAAAGGTAAGGGTTTTTGCTTTCTCAATCTCATTTTCTCTTTTCCTGGTTTTTCTTGCTGTTGTTTGGGTTGATATTGTGTACGAAATACTTCTCTCTTATGAAATGGGTATGGCGGGTCTTGTTTGATATTGTTCTCATCTGTTTTCATGTTGAACGGTCAAAATGTGATTTTCATTGTTCTGATATTTGCCTATTATTGAGTCTGAAAATCTTTTGTTAAATGGGTTTGGTGTCTATTTGACTTACTCATTTCACTTGCTTAAGCATTGTTTCTGATAATGATATTGGTTACTGAATTTTTTTTGGGTGTTTGTATCTCAACCTTGTACTCTAGTATGGTTGATTGGGTTCTTCATGTTGAAATATTTTTCCTTGCTCATATCTCTGGTGGAGTATTTTATGTTATCTGCTCTAAATGTTCGAATGTTGTATCTGTTTGCATATCATGGTCTTGATAACCTGTCTCAGTGACAGTTGTTAGTTGTTTTGTCCATCTATGTCTTTGTGCACTATCACCATATTGCTGCACCTATCATTTTGTGCTCCTGTGTATTGTTGGTAGTTGGGTTGAGACTGCAATATCTCCAATTTGTGTTTAAATATTGAAATTTTGTTTACTCTGAATCTTGTTGACATTTATCTTGTGTGGTATTGTTGTTTGGTTCTTTGCTGTGGGCCTGTTCTCTTGCAGATGTCTCGTCGATCTTCCAGGGGTAAAGACATTGTTGCTGATGAACCAGCAACACCAGTTGCCAAAAGGACACGTCTATCATCTCAGGCTTCTCAAGACCCCAATGAGGATAGGTTCAGACTTCCTCTGAACTCACACGCCTACTCAAACGTGTTTGACAAGTCAACCACTATAGTGGAACGGGTGGTAGAGTTTAATACCTTAGGGACCACTTTCATCCCTCGAATCTTTGAGAAACGAGATTGAGCAAACTTGTTCGGGAACTTTGATGATCCAATGGATGAGCTGGTCAAAGAATGCTTCTCCAATGCAACTGATCTTGGACCTGAACTCATTTTCTGGGTGAGAGGAACAGAGTTTTGTGTTACCCCAAACTCCATCGCAGATCTTCTCAACATCACCAGACCTCAGAATGTGAATATGACTACTTACGATGAACGAAATCCAGAAGTTGGAGAAATTTTACAAATCCTAGGATACGATCATAAAGTATCCAGTGTAGGAACCTCCATCAGCACCGCAAAGTTTGCACCCGAGCTGACCACACTGAAGTTGATCATGCTCACCAATCTCTACCCATTGTCCAACACTACATTCATCAATCTTGGGAGAGCTCTATTTCTTTGTGACCTTATTACAGGAGCTCCCATTGACATATGTGCTCACATCTACTACATCTTGAGGAAGACCGCATGTCGATCTGCAGCTCGAGGAGTTATTCCATTTTGCAGTCTCATCATGAGGCTCATTCTTCGTGAAGGCATTATTCCTCCTGCAGATGGAAAAATGTTGACTCGTCAATGTCCCATTTCCTTGTTCACTCTTCAAGCTAGCAGAAGTCACTCCTCTAAATCACCAAGGAGTGCTCACATCTCTCCGGCTACTCCATCTGCCCCTGACTCAGAGACACCTGCACATACCACATCTACATCACGTGCTGTTCCTGAAGCTTCACCGGCTAATATTCCGCAAGCACCGACTGCTCCTCATACTGATAGAGTCGGCAGTGTACTTGAGCATATTCAGAAACGCGTTGATGAGCTTGTGGCACTTCTCTACTCCACAAACAACCATGTTCAAATGCGTCTCGAGACTATGGAGAATCAGCTAGATGATATTCAACGAAAGTTGGACGAGAGCCTTTAGCTATTCGTGACAAAAAGGGGGAGAGCATTCAGTAAGGGGGAGAAAAGTTCAAAGGGAAGTGTGCATAGTGATAGGGGGAGTACACACATACACGGGGAGTACACACATACACACATACTTCTGTCATACTTTTGTTTTTAGTCTTATCCTCTAAACTTATGGTTTTAGGTTTATGCTTGTTGGGTACTATTTAATGTTTTTGTTTAAAATATTTTGATGTTGTTATTCAGGATGTTTGTGTTTTGTACCCATGTGCTTGTGTAAGCTTTTAGGGTTTATGTCTTTTGCATAGTTTGTAGGCTTTATGGTATGTACCTTGCTTATTGCAGCCTTTATGCTATGTTGAATTCAGTACTTTAATCTAAATGGTATGCATTTTGGTTTATGTACTGTCACTCTTGTGCCCTTGTAGGATTGTTCCTAGATGCATATGCCTTGTGTGATATGCATTGGTTGAGTGTTGAGCATACAAGTGTCTTGCCTTGTGCTTGTTAACTTGTATGTCCTTGTGTTCATTCCAAGTGTGAATGAGCACTGTGATCACTACCTTGTGGTGTTCACTTGGTTGATCAAGCCATGGTTTGTGTCTTAACTCCATCTTTGCTTAATCACATATTGCCTGTTTCATATGTATTTATAATTTTCTGCTTACAATGATCATGGTGTATTGTTGTGTTTCAGGAGTATTATGTTCATATGATTCAAGTGCATCACAGCTTCTAGAGTTAGGTGTGAGTGAGTTTTGTTCAATTGTTCCTAACTCACATGTTAAGTCTAGAGTCTGTTTTAGGGTTTTGTCACGGAATAGCCAAAGGGGGAGATTGTAAGGTTGAATTTATTCAACCATCTAATTGGCTTTATTCCGTGCCAAATTTGCTTGTAAATCAGCATTTAGTAACCCTGTATTTAGGTGTGTTTGATGTAAGGGTAGTGAGTGAGATAGAGTGAAGATTGCTCAAGAGTGTGCAAGAAAACAGAGACTCGCGGCTGGGACTCGCGGGTGACTCGCGGCTGCAAGCCGCCAGAAGCAGCACACGTGCCAAGCATGCTGGAAGATGAACAGTCATGCTAGCTGGAGCACTACAGGACAAAACAGGACAACTGGCCATACGGTTATCTCGCGACTTAGTCAAGCCGCGAGGTCAAGCCGCGAGCCACCCCTGTTTTGTAAAAACCTGACGTTTCACATTCCTCTCCACTCCAGTATAAATACCCCTATTACCCACGATTGAAGGAGAGCTTCCAGAGAGAATTTTGAGAGAGAAACCCTAAAGAAAAACTAGATTGATTCACACACAATCTATACCTTAGAGACTCTTCAAATTCCTCAACTCTCTTCCTCTCCATTGTCAAATCCTTGAGAGGCATTATACCAAACCAGGTTCTCACCATCATCATCATTGTGAGACTGCTGTTTGGATTTCTGGGAAGCAGTTAGGAAGGAGCCAATCTTCATTGGTTGATGCTACGGTCTAGTAGCGGAATCCGGAAAGCTAGAAAAGAAAAAGGTTCGGCGCAACCTCGTTGGAGCAAGAAGCTTGGAAGGCTTAGGTGCACTGGGTAGATTAGGCTTGGAGGGTCTATTGCTGTCCTTGTATCCCAACTATATTTTCTAGTGGATTGATTACCGCTTGGAGGGCGGCGGAGAGGTTTTTCGCCGAGGGCTTCGGTTTCCTCTTCGATAACACATCGTGTGTTGTCTTTGTGTTTGCATCTTCCTTCCTCTCTATCTTTGCCTTTTATTTATCTGCTGTGGATTTTAATCTGTTGTGGCTTAGATAGTATTTAATCAATTTCGTATGATAGCATATGTTAAGTTTCCGCACACTAGTTGTTTGACATATTGCTTGAATTGATTAAGTTGTAATTTGGGGGTCTAAACGTTCAAAGGTGTTTTTGTACACGTTTTTTGAACTTACAATTGGTATCAGAGCGGGTACACTGATATTGGTTTCATTACCATTGTTGGCAAACCATGATCAAAACAATATGTTTAGTCGTGTTTAGACTTGCTCAAAGTTGTATCTTTTATGTAAAGTTGGAATCGAGCTAATGCAGAAGTTACTGTGCATTTCGGCTTGGCTCGATCGATCGAAGCTTAGGCCAGATCGATTGAATGAATCTCGGGCAGAATGCATTTTTTTGCAGATTTCCATCTTAGCCCTAGTTTGTTTAAAACGTTTAGAGTTTTCTAATTTGTCCTAAGTATAAAAGGAAAACATTAGCCACATTTTAGTGTTGCTCATATTGCTGTTTGTGTAAATCTTTTGTGAGATCTAGAGTGTTAGGACATATGTGTTTCACTTGTTAAGAACATATGCCATGATTTTATGTAATTGGCTTATCCTTTGACAAAATGCACTTTACTTGTATTTGGGTAGATTTAGGATGTTTTAAATACTTCAAGAAACCTTGTTTCAAGATGAAGTATTGAAGCTTTCAAGTCTGTTCAAGAAAACAAGTTTAGAGTGCAAAATCATTAAAGCTCAACAGCTGGTCGACAGCTGCATCTATCGAGCTTAAGGAAGCTGTTCTATATTCGGTGTGCTTGACACCTGCTATCTGTCGCGGTTTAAGATTTTCAGAATTTCAATATGATTTTCTTGGGATCCATGAATATGTCTTTGGGCCTTCTTTTCTCCTAAACCTAGACATATAAAAGGATCAGTTTTAGGGCCGTCAAAGTGTTTACAAGTTGTACAAGTTTTGAGAAAACTCTGTTCAAGCAAATTGTGACTGGAGACGAAGTTCCTGCCCTAGTTCATCTCTTTCTCTTGAAGAAGTTGTTGTGTATGTGCACCAAAGGGTTTTATGACCAAACATCTTCTTGATCTTCATCGTGTGGATGAACTGAAGAACTTTGCAACCAACAACCTTCTTAGTTGGTGATTGAAGTCGCGTACTGGGATCCGCGCAATTGGTTGGTCACATACTGGGAGTCGTGCATCTGAAAGGGAAACTGTCACTACAGAACAAGTTCAATTGGGTATTGGGGTAAGGGTTCAACTATAGGTTGGTAAGGTACTTGGATTCCTTTACTTGTAACCACTTGTTGTGATAATAGTGGAGTTTCGGGAGTGGTGACCTGAAAATCACCCCGTGAGGTTTTTGCCATTAGGTTTTCCCCGTTCGTAAACAAATCACTGTGTCATTTATTTTCCACTGCGTATTTAGTTTATTGGTGATTTGTTTGTGCTATCGCGCGTTTGCATGATAAATTGATTAATTAATAACTTGGCTATTTAATTAATTAATTTCTATCACAAGGGCTCATTCAGATTGTGGCCTATCATAGAGGAGCTTTCCTTTACACAAACTTAGGGTTTTCAAGGAGGAGATATTATCTACACCTTGATAATCAATTCAGTTGTTGCTACTGAAGTTTAAAGAAACACAAGTAGGTGTGCTTGTATCTGGTGGTGAATCCAAGAAAGAAGAAGTCTGTGGATTCAGAGCTCGCACATGGTCATGTCAGTAAGTTTTACTGGTGGGTAGTAATAAGAAGTTGAGCGTGGGGACTTGTAAGTCTTATTGTATGAACTTTGATTCTTTCAAGATAGTGGATTCAAGTTTACCTTAAGGATAGTTAGGTTAAATCTTTCCCAGGTTTTTACCGGTTTGGTTTCCTGGGTGATCATATCTTTGTGTTATTTATCTTTCCACTGCTATGCATGATATGATTGTTTGATTGTGATAACCTAGTTTTGTTAAAATTGAACTAAGTAACAACTTGGCTAATTACCTAGGTTAATCCAATTGTGTTTTTAAGGGGTCTAAAAACCATCAAGTGGTATCAGAGCGGGTTACTCTCTTGTTGTTAATCTTTTGATCACTGTTGAGGTCTAAAAAGGGTCATAGTGAAATAAGCCCAAAAAGAATAAGTCAAACCCAAAAGAAAAATTCAAGCTAAGCCCAAAGTAGTCGATACAGGAGACCCATGAGGGAATAAGAGAAAGGCCCAAAGGATCTTGAAGCCCAGAAAAAAAAAAAGAGAGAAGCATCCAAAAGAAAGAGAGGACCACGACAAAGGATGAGAAGCAAAGAGCCTCAGGAACCATCAATAGGCGCGGATCCCTTCAGGCACAAAGAA